>NC_060212.1:33061875-33393750 GCF_021130785.1 Homalodisca vitripennis
ATGTTAAGTATATTCAGACAGACAAATCTTTTCTACTTATTTTGGGACTACTAATTTTAAATATTTTGTTTAATTTCAAAGAATCAGCAATGGTAACTACAACACTAATCAATGGGGAGAATATCATCAAATATTGTCCACCGGATATTAGTTATTAATACACTTCCTCGTAAAAGTTCAGCACAGTGTACTACTGACTAGTATGTAGGAGCACCAGTGCCATCGATGTGTGACACTAACATATGTGATATGTTCTAGATGGGAAAATGTGGCACGGTAGACACGCCATGTGACACCTGATGGTTTGGTGGTCTGGAGGCCTGCTGGTGGCCACGTGGTTACTTCTCGACACCACCACGGCAGGCTTCTCCTGTCTCAGCAACCCCTGCTTCTATGGCATCTGCATGGATGAGCTCAACAGGTAATGTTGTTTGTGTGCGATTTTTAAGACCAGTATCAACAAGCAATGCTGTCCATAGCAGATTTACGATCCTATCAAGATGTGTGATTATCTTGTGTCAATATTCCAACCTTATGAGAGATTTGCAAGTACGATATCAACAGGTAATGCTGTCCATACAGATTCACGAACCTTACAAGATGTGTGATTATCTTGTGTCAATATTCCAACCTTATGAGAGATTTGCAAGTACGATATCAACAGGTAATGCTGTCCATACAGATTCACGACCCTTACAAGATGTGTGATTATCTTGTGTCAATATTCCAACCTTATGAGAGATTTACAAGTACGATATCAACAGGTAATGCTGTCCATACAGATTCACGAACCTTACAAGATGTGTGATTATCTTGTGTCAATATTCCAACCTTATGAGAGATTTGCAAGTACGATATCAACAGGTAATGCTGTCCATACAGATTCACGAACCTTACAAGATGTGTGATTATCTTGTGTCAATATTCCAACCTTATGAGAGATTTGCAAGTACGATATCAACAGGCAATACTGTCAAAAACAGATTCACGATCCTATCAATGTGTGTGATTATCTTGTCTCAATATTCCTTTCGTATGTAGATTTGCAAGTACGGTATCAACAGGTAATGCTGTCCATAACAGATTCACGATCCTATCAAGATGTGTGATTATCTTGTGTCAATATTCCAACCTTATGAGAGATTTGCAAAGACGATATCAACAGGTAATGCTGTCCATAGCAGATTCACGATCCTGTCAAATTGTATGATTATCTTGTCCAAATATTCCTTTCCCATGTGAGGTTTGCAAGCACGATATCAACAGGTAATGTTGTCCATAGCAGATGTACGATCCTACCGTGAGTATCTCTTACTTTAACATAATTATCTTATGTTGCGTATGTATATCAGACGATTATGTCCTCCACATTGAGCTTTAATTGTTCAAATACTCGTACATATTCTCTTAGCTTTACAGTTAATGTTTTAACATATAATGTTGAATGCCATTAGAAAGTCTTGGATAAACAAAGATTGGAACAAAGATTTGTACTATAAGTACACCAATAAGTCAAATGTTGGTTATTACATCAAAATATGGCACTCAACGACAACAGGACAGTACTTCTGTGAAATATGATTAGACCGCTTTACGGGCGATTTTCTCGTTTAATGCGTAATTTTGGCAGACAAGGTAAATTATGCGATAGTCACATGCAAGCAACCCTTCTCTCGTAACAGCCACACTTATGTTTATGGAAATTGCTTGGATCATGTCAACTGTATTCTCATTATTCCCTTAGCAACCGTAGGATAATATTTGATTCTCAAATATCTTAAGGTTTTCTTTCTTATCACAAAAAACAATTTTGATTCTTAAACGTCTCTATTATTTATTTCAAAAGCTATTTTATAGTATTCTGATTGAATCGGAATGAATTACGGTGATTCTGTAGATAATTTTTTTGAACGAAATATAAGCTAAATTATATTGCTTATATAATAAATATCGTATTTCTTACATAATAATATTCTAATTTTTTGAGATATTGAGGTCACATTTAGCTACTTGCACTTAAAATGTGCAAGCAAGGAGGAAATTAACAATCATAAGTAAAAAAATTATGGTTGCCTGTAAAGTCGGTTTTACGGGCGAAGATTTTACGTGACAACATCTTTTTCTCGGTAGAATATTTATTGATATGAATATTATTAAATTGCACAATAGGAACAAGGAATTGAATGAAAATAAGAATTGCACAAATTTTAACTATAGAAATATATTTTGTTTACTAAAACATTGTACATAATTTGAAATTAATTAAATTTGTTATTGTAAATGGTAAAGTTTAATAAAACATTTACTAAAATTGGAATTTGAAATTCTTGCTAAACACAGTTAAATTCTAACTCCGCGCGTGGTGATTGGTCGGTTTAGTTCGTTTGTTTGGTCGCACTGTTATGACAGGTTAGAGGTTATAATTTGTTATTTTAAATGTTTGACTAGCAATACGCGCTGTTTCTTCTCAATCGACTGAATTACGATTGATTGCAGAGTGATTTAAACTAATAATTTACTTAACACTATCAACATTTGTCAATAGTATGACATAACCTATAAACTCAGTTTCTCAACTTTTGTGTCAATCTAACAATTAATCAATCAATCATAGTTTACGATAATGAAATATCAGTGTACAATTATTTACCTTTATTGTTGTAGTTGTTGTAAATGACGAATCTAAGCACTCCACATTTTCACGAATAAACATAGTTATCTGCTTTATCCCGTGCGGCGGACCCACTGGACGGGCATCGTAACGTTACCGGGCGTTACACTTTTTCATGAGTGACTCCGAGCCGCAACCTAATGACGTTGTCACGTCAAAACGAAAAAAATACATTGCCTATATCTTTAGTACCTAATATAATATTTCAATTTTTTATTGTGAATGTTTACTTTCTTATTTTATTAAAGTAACCAATTATAAAAATTTTACTGTGAAATTCTTGTAAGAAAATTAAAATAATATTCTGTTAGGCACTCACGATTACGTTCTCGGTAGGTAAAATTGTAACTGTAAATGAACAGTTGGCAACAATGATACTCAAATGTGAACAAACAGACCTAACCTGTAACCTCTTGAACCCAGGTACACGTAACCTCCTCCAATTTCAGTGGATCTGATCACTCCATTGGTCGGGGTAACAGTTTCCGTCGACCAACAGAAGGTTATTTACATTCCCGAACGGTTAAAGACAATCAAATGAACATACTCCAGGTAAGTTTATCTAATGATCGTGGTCGACCAAACTGCGACGACTTTTAGTCCTTATCTTATTTTTCAAGACTTCCTTTCAATCCAGAAGGGATCATTTCTGGCTGGTTTATACCTTCCAGTTGAACCTACCACTGGCCACAGCAAAAGCCGATGTGTCACTTTAATCTGGACAACCTTATGGATGTCCAGGAGCGGCACATCACTAACCGCAAATGTCGAGATTCTGGGGTGAAATGGTAATTCGATAGGTCTAGTATACTGCAGGAGAAGACTGTTGGAGTTGGTGGGGTTCGTTACCTAAGTGTCAGAAGTTCTTGCTAGCCTCAACATAAGGATATGCCACCCCTGCCTGCTTTGACTGGAAAGGCTGGTTCAGAGTTATTTCAAGTTTTGGCTGGCCTCCTCTTATTTCGAGGGGACATGACTTGAGATTAGTGCCCTAATTTCTTCCTCATGGATCTCGATAGTAGGCGGTCCCTACCCCCAACCTTACCAATCCAGAAAATCCTGACACTCTGGAAGCAGCGCAAAGGTCCTTATAGGACTAGGTGCAATCTATAAGCTTCTTGCCCTAAGAGAGAAAAAAAGACTTCCTTCGGTAAAGTGTAAATTTAATTCTAAGATATCCATCTTAATTTACTCGAACAAACGTTAACATATTGTTCGCGGTCGGTTGGAATTAGCGAGAGTAAGTACCGTTCATCAGGACAACTGTTCTTGTTCCTGCTAGGAGCGAGTTGTGAACAAGGTTCAAAATTTACAAGCGAGAAGTAGTGATAATACATTCGACGCTGGTTCCCTCTTTGACTCGAAGACAAGTCTAACTTCTGAGCTAGTGGTTTTTACTTCTGTGCACATTTGCGCACATTGCTCCGTTTCAGCCATGGAAAAACCTCTGGAACCAAACCCAGCTGATTGTAGCTCTCAACAGATTTACGGCCAAATTGAATTATACGATTCGGTCCAAAAATACTATTGTAATGTGCTACAATATTTGAATAAATTTCCGATTTTTTGAGGTAATTTACAAAATTCAAGGTGTAAAATCTCATGTATGAGCATTGGGCACATCTCTTCCAGCTTTCTTTTTATGGAACTTCTGATTACATTAAAAATACATACTTATTTATGCCTTTGGGTATGTTTATAAAATCAATGAGCATACAGACAATAACTGGTTGTTATAGCAGTTCTTTCACCTGCTACTGTATCGATGGCTACACTGGAGTTCACTGCCAGACCAACTGGGACGAGTGCTGGTCTTCACCTTGTCTCAACGGCGGGATCTGTCACGATGGAGTTGCCACCTACAACTGTTCCTGTCCGGAAGGCTTTGTTGGTAAGATCATCCAGGGGCTATTACTACTGTCATGGATGTATACATATCAGATGGATCTTGGGCTTTTCGCACCACTTTTGATTTTCTTGTTACTTGCTCCATTTCATGACTTTTGATTTGCTTGTTAATTGCTCAATTTCATGAATTTTGATTTTCTTGTTACTTGCTCCATTTCATGACTTTTGATTTTCTTGTTAATTGCTCCATTTCATGACTTTTGATATTCTTGTTGCTTGCTCCATTTCATGACTTTTGATTTTCTTGTTAATTGCTCCATTTCATGACATTTGATTTTCTTGTTACTTGCTCCATTTATGACTTTTGATTTTCTTGTTGCTTGCTACATCTCATGACTTTTGATTTTCTTGTTAATTGCTCCATTTCATGACTTTTGATTTTCTTGTTATAACTTTTGATTTTCTTGTTAATTGCTCCATTTCATGACTTTTGATTTTCTTGTTACTTGCTCCATTTTATGACTTTTGATTTTCTTGTTAATTGCTCCATTTTATGACTTTAGATTTTCTTGTTAATTGCTCCATTTCATGACTTTTGATTTTCTTGTTGCTTGCTCCATTTCATGACTTTTGATTTTCTTACTACTTGCTCCATTTAATGAATTTAGATTTTTTTGTTATTTGCTCCATTGCATAACTTTTGATTTTCTTGTTAATTGCTCCATTTTCATGACTTTTGATTTTCTTGTTATGACTTTTGATTTTCTTGTTAATTGCTCCATTTCATGACTTTTGATTTTCTTGTTACTTGCTCCATTTTATGATTTGATTTTCTTGTTAATTGCTCCATTTTATGACTTTAGATTTTCTTGTTAATTGCTCCATTTCATGACTTTTGATTTTCTTGTTGCTTGCTCCATTTCATGACTTTTGATTTTCTTACTACTTGCTCCATTTAATGAATTTAGATTTTTTTGTTATTTGCTCCATTGCATAACTTTTGATTTTCTTGTTACTTGCTCCTTGTATGACTTGGATTTTCTTGTTAGTTGCTTCATTTTATTTTTCCCTTAAGCCTTCCCTTCCCTTGAAATTAATCTGAAAATTTTTACAATGAAAATGTTTACATACCAATAAAATAATTATTAATTAATTGTAATGAAAATAAATTATTTTTAGGCATGAATCAAAGCAATAACCACCCTCAGGATTTGATCTCAACTTCTGTTTCTTGCCAATCCTATTATATTTGAGTTTCAGTAAAGTGATTGACTTTTCGTGCGGCTTTAATATGTATTTCTTGCCAAATAATATGCATTTATTTTGAGTTTTATTATGTAACTATTTGTTGTTAAAATAAGAATTTCAAGGGTTTTACATTACAGTACTTTACAAAATAATTCCTATATGGTTCCACTTAACAGTAGGTTATGGTTTCCTGTACAGGTAGGAACTGAACCTTCCAACTGGGAGTTAATAGTTATTAACTTACTTTTAATAATGCTTGACAATACCTTTCATACTTCAATGTACTTAATACAATATGAATAACCGCTATGCATGAGATGTCATGAGCAAAGACAAACCATTCTAGAGGTCTCAGTGAAGTTAGAAACTAAGATCAGTCAACAGAATTCACCAGTGTTGCAAATTGACACACGCTGTGTGTTTCATTGATTTGAGTATTTGTGACCATAAGGCTTCTGACTTATACGTATTTAGTATACTTTCCTCTGCTATCATCAATAATGATAACTCAGAAAATATAAAAAAGTTTCTTACTGAGAAAAAATTGTTCCCAGCTTCATCCGATGTCTAGACCAATAAACACTACTGTCAGGACCAAGAGCAACTATAGTTAATTATGTTAAAGAAGTATATAGTTACTAGTCCAAAGGAACATCTAGATTTTGAGTATCCTAGCATGATAAATTCTAGTTTGATAGAAATTCTTGACTCTAAGCGTAGGATGTTTGAGGAGAACATTGACGAGTGCAGCTCAAATCCTTGTCACAACAACGCTACCTGTGTGGATGCAGCCAACGGTTACTCATGCCAATGTGCACCAGGATATTCTGGTAATTTACAAGGTCAACATTTGAGATCACTTCAGAGATTCACATTTTGCAGGTGAGATGTGTGAGGAGAACATTGACGAGTGCAGCTCAAATCCTTGTCACAACAACGCCACCTGTGTGGATGCAGCCAACGGTTACTCCTGCCAATGTGCACCAGGATATTCTGGTAATTTACAAGGTCAACATTTGAGATCACTTCAGAGATTCACATTTTGCAGGTGAGATGTGTGAGGAGAACATTGACGAGTGCAGCTCAAATCCTTGTCACAACAACGCCACCTGTGTGGATGCAGCCAACGGTTACTCCTGCCAATGTGCACCAGGATATTCTGGTAGGGCGAAATCTTTCTTCATTCTTATTTCAGTCAAACTTTTTCCTGTCTTTCCAATTCAATTTAGACTAATTTACATATACATATAATCCAACTCACTAAATTAATCATTATTGATGGCTTGGATGGACTAAATTAACCAATTATTTTCAGACAACAACATACACCCACTTAGCAATCCAGCAGATAGAGAGTCATTGCATTATGAATTATACAGTACCTCAAGAGAATTATGTCAGTTTAAAAGGAACCCTAACTAAGTAAAATATTGTTTCCATCTAATCTATCCTAAACACAATAAGCTCAAAGTACTTTAAAGAAAACTTTCTGACGGATAAACATTTTAATCCTATTCTTAATCTTGTAACATTAAAAAAGAAAAGGCCCTAATCGTATTCAGCCTGACGAAAGTATTTGGAACTTCAAATTCTTTAAAAGCACTAAATAATGTGATATAGTTATAGATAATATATCTTATAATAGATTTATATGACCTTTAAATCCTTTGCAGAAGAGCAAACTTTTTATTTCTTAGCATTAATTATCTATTTGTAATAAATAGATTTATTTATTCAACAATGTTACACCTTAACACTTTAACAACCTTATGTTTGGTCATGGAATTATGTAAGATCTCCAATTTGTGTATGGGTATTATTAATACGAATCCAAACGCATTTTTATTTACTTTCCTAGCATTATTTCTGACACCATTACATTAAATTCCAATTTGTTTAACAGTCCCTTTGAGCTACGAAGGAAAAGTCTTGGTTTTTATTCCAAAACTCTTATACTTTCATCTTCTACATTCTTGCCCAGAATTTTTACATTCAAAAGGAAAGACGATGAAATGAGACATTCTAAACTTGGTTATCTTAACAACGTCAATGTTCCAGGTACCTACTGTGAGGTGGACATCGCGGTATGTAACAGCACAGAGGACATGCGTTGCCAGAATGGTGGAGTCTGCCTCGAGGGTCCTGGCATCACATTCTCCTGCTTCTGCGCTCCTGGTTAGTATTTTTCTTTCTTGGAATGCACATGTATCATGCAAGAGGTAAAAATTTTACCTCAACATTGAAGCCTTTTCACTGAGCTTGAATGTGGAACACTAACACTTCTCCAAAGTGTGTTCAAGTTCATAGTGTAGTATTTAAATGATTTCTAATATAAGATTTATAAAATCTAAGCCCACACAATATACAAATGGCTAAACACGCCATAAAGTTATTTATGGACAGATAGACTCATTATGTTTTAAATAAGTAAGCTCATTTATTCTCCTAATCATAAACATTTAAAATATTTCAATATTACAGCCGAAACTATTAGACAACAATTAAAGTGTTTTACTTGTTTTTCAATATGACAATGAAAACTACTCTTCGATATTATTTAAGAACTGGCTGTAGTGAAAAAGTCATGAGTTTTATTCCATAAGCTTGATGTTAAACCTTAAAAAACTTGGTACACATATATTTTTGGTCATAGAATCATAGCCGGTGTCTTATTTTAAAGATACGACTAATACATATCCAAAGCATTTTTGTTTTTCTTACAAAGTGTATACTTTTTGAGTAGTTAAATGATATAGTACAAAACAATTTGTGATTTTTTAATTAAAACAAAAAACAATAAAAATATCAACAAATAAAAAAAGCTTTTGGATTTATATTAATTATAAAGATAAAAAATTAGACATTTTCAATAATTCTACAACCAATTATAAGGCTGTAAAAGTGCTGGTTCTTATGGTGTTAAAATCAATATAGCTGCCAGTACAGCCTTCTCAAAGAGCAAAAATCTGAGGGACACAAAATAGATTTAATAAAGGAAAACTGAGAAGCTATAAACAATACAACCTGAAGTCTATGTGCTTTATATACTTTTTTCCATATCACAATATTTTATAAAAACTAAATTATTAACAGGTTTTTTTATTAATTCATATTATTTAAGAAATTATTATGAATTAAATAATAAATATTTATAATCCACTCTTTGCCCCCTTTCAACGCAGGATGGACTGGAAAGTTGTGTGAAACACCAATTGATGAGTGTGCTTCGAATCCTTGCCAAAACGGCGCTGTGTGCATAGATCTTCATGCTTCTTATTCTTGTGCTTGTTTATTTGGTGAGTAGCAAACATGAATTCATGTTGATAATTTTAATTGATCTGATTAATTACCGGAACAATAAATTGTAATTTACACTTAAAGTACCCTAAATTTTGGAAATTAATAAAAAATGGTATGAAATTCTCCTTATTCTCCTCTTTAGTTCGATATTATAGTAGTAACGCAGAAAGTCATATTCCTTAAGTACAATCTAAAAGAATTTCCTTATAATTGATACTGGACTCTTTTTTAGACAAATCATGCATTATTCTGTGCATTGCTAGTAATAAATAGTACTTGTTTTAGTCTTGTTATTAGTTGTTCAGAAAATGCAAATACGAAAGATGGCGGCTGAATATGCCTTCAAGTTCAAAGTAGTTAGAAACTTGACAGTTTTTTAATCAGGATCAGATAATTTATTTTAGTAATATTATATAATAGGGCAGGATGAATGTTGACTACAAAAGATTGTAATTTTTGTTTTTAACTATTTAGTTTTAGCTGAGTTAAGAGTTGGTTTTTTATATTATTGTTATATATTTGTTTATATTAATTATTGTTATTTCGGATCAGATTTTTTCAATAATTAAAAGAAAATCTTCTTCAGAGTAGACTATGTGTATTTGTGTTGTTTTTGATTATTTATATTGTTATTGGTATAGCTTTAGTCATGATTTATGTTCTAGTACTGTTTATGTAAAAAGAGTAATACCGCATAAGTCCGATATATTCTTTTTGTGACATGAATAAAAGGTGAACTCTGAGATTTTAAATTCTTATTCTGTATTGCTAGCCTTCATAACTGGTTAAGGGATCATTGTCATACTGATTCCCAGTCCTCAATATCTGGGTGATTTTCAATACTCTTTTAAATTGAAAAATCAAGAATCACATAACTCTTACACTGTAAATTGAGCTTTAACCCTAAATTTATTTGAAACTATGATTGAATTGCAGGTTAAAATTTATCATTAATGAACGTACTGATTACTTTGTTGTTTGTTGTAAAATATCTCTGTCAAAAATTTATTTTGCACTTGAAGTTTTACATTCTATCCCTATTCCTAAATGTTGAACATTTGTAATAAATTATAATATAGATCATTAAAACTACATTCAATGCAGGTAATCTAATATTCTATTTTTCTTTATTCTGTACATAGGTGATCATGTTTATTTTGTTGTTGATATTGTTGAATTCCGTAAGCCTTTATAAAACAATTAAACTGATTCAACGAATAAAAGAATAGGATTGTTAGTTTGAGCGTACCACTATAAGATGGTAATAACTATATTGTATGAACATATATTACACTATATTGTATGATTACATATTATAATATTGAAACAAAAAATTAAATGTTGTAAGCCATGAGTTAAAACAACTTATATCATTATTCATGGTATGTATCTACGAGTAGTCTAACGTTTTGAAGAGAGTGGTTGTAACTAATGAGAATTAATATTGTAACATTGAATTTTGTAAAAATCTACATATTGAAAATGATATCACGTTCGTGTATTTCATTACTTGTTTTCGTGATATATTAACTTTACTAATACACAACAATAAACAAACGAACAGAACAAAATTGTTCTGAGATAATGTTTTAAATTTATTTATTAAGTTCTTTGGGACAAAATCAAAATACTCTTTTTGAAGTTTCTTCTTCCATCTACTGTTAATTTTATAATATGATATGATACTGATTATGTCAAATTTAAGGACATCTTTTACTAATTTTGAATTGGAAGCTAAATTCAAACTACGTAGTTAAATGTATGTATTTTTATAAATGTTGATGTAATGTATATAGGCTACTCATTGTTCATTGTTTTCAATTTTATTAGTTTATTGTTTTTACGTTGTTAACTGTTGTCTAATTATTTATTTGTAAATGTATGTCTTATAGTCTATTAATAATTTACGTTTTAAATGTTAAAAGCTATATCAGTGTAGTTCATATAGTGTTATAACTACGGTATTTATAATGTTGTTCTATATTTGTTTTAGGTTTCTGTTATATAAAAGTTGTTACAAACACAATTCAACAAACAATGAAAAAGTAAAATTATGTTATATTGCTATTGACGAAATCTATTGCATCACTGTATGTTTAATGATGAATAAATATTGAATCTTGAGTCTTGATCCACTTTGTAGGGTTCACGGGGCGGGATTGTGACCTGGTACTATCCATGTGTCCTGCCAACCCGTGCCACAACGACGCCCTCTGCCTGGTGGAGGACGACACCAGCGTCTGTTATTGCGTGCCTGACTATCACGGTGACCGCTGCCAGTTCCAGTACGATGAGTGCCTCCTAGGACCAGGGTAGGGTGTTCTAAGGGGGCTGCCGATTTAGTTTTAGACATCAACGCAGAGAACAGTGTCGGTCTTTGCGAAAAAAAAACTGGTGCCATCCAATTCTCTGCCACCAGCTGTTCAGTAAAAATACAATACAATCTTAATTTGTGCTTTACAAATTTATGCTTTGGATGAAAATTAATACGGTAACCTTTTTTAAGTTTGTTATTGACAGTGGAAGGTTTGAAAGGATAACAGGATTTCGGACATTTGCCATCGTTATAAAAGGTTATAAAAGGCATAACACAACGATTCGAGGATTGGAATCTATCTTCTTCGTCTGGTGGGGGAGGTATTAATACGTACAAAAATAAAGAGCAGAAAGAAGTAAAGGGTTCAAACATACCCAAAAGCAGCTTGGGGTCCAGTCCAGGCATTGTCACTGCACAGGATATAAGTCCCGAGCACAAATCATAAGTATGAGTATCCCACTGTAGCCTGTGCTGGTGTGATGTGCGACTGTGATCCTTGTATTTTTGATTTGTGCTCAGGACTTGCATCCTTTGCAGTGACAACGCTTGGACTGGACTCAAGCAGCTTTTGTGTATGTTTAAACCCTTTTCTTTCCATTATTTCTGTTCATTATTTTTGTATGTATTAACACCTCCCTCACCTGATGAAGAGGATAGATTCCAACCCTCGAAACGTTGTGTTATACCTTTCATAACCTATAACGATGGCAAATGTCCAAAATCCTGTTATCCTTTCACCACAGTAAAATTTTTCACAATGGTAAAATACAAGGGGAGACACATATCCAAGTTGCAAATTGATTTGTCTTCTGTCTGAATACAGTTAAATTACAGAGTTGTAACCACTTACTCAGTTTACTATCTAGAGTCAATGCAAGTTAAGAGTGAACTTCCAAAACGTTTCAAAAACTTTTACTATGCACCACTGCTTTCCCTCTCTTTGTAAATCCATTCTTACAATTTTTTATGGTTTATTATTTTACAGATGCAAGAATGGCGGCACTTGTATTGACGGAGTGGACAGTTTCTCCTGCTCCTGTCCTCCTGACCTAACAGGACAGTACTGCGAGTGTCTCATCCTCGAGGATTCCGGTCTGGACTGCAACTACATCCGGTCAACCACCACAACCACCTCCACCTCCACAACCACAGCTCTTCCAACCACCATAATGTCTTCAACGTCCCCCACTATCCGTACCTCCTCTTTTGTGCCAACTCAGTCTATTTTTCCTCCCACTGACTTTTTTACTACTGTAGAGACCAGCAGTGCACAAACTGAAACAACCACGTCTTATGAAACGACAAACGCGACGGAAATAAAAACCGAATCGACCACAAAGGAGATCTCCGAGGCTACCACTCCGACAACGCCTCGAGTGACAGAGACTTCCACCATGGAAGTTACCACTGAAACGATTCCAGAAACAACTGTGGAAGAAGTCCACACGACAACGGAAGTGACAGTTACCAGTGTTACATTGGATTTGATAACAACCGGAATACCAGAGGAAACGCAAAAGACTGAAACGATTCCACCCACAGTGACTGAACCTACTGCAGAGTCTAAAGCGGTTGAAACGACCGAACCTTCACAAACCACTGAATCAGAACCTTCAGTTGATTCCACAACTAAGGGTGATTTAGAACAAACTACCAGCACAACAAAGTTACCAGCTGAAGAAGTTACCATAAGGCCACCAAAAGAAAAAACCACCACAGAGCAACCTGCACCTACACAGCAACCAGTTACCACAAAAACAGAGACCACAACAGAAATGGTAACTGCCACAGAATTACCACACACCACAATTGGCTTGGATTGTAACAACATGCCTTGCCTGAACGGGGGGACCTGTTACTTCTCAACAAGCGGGGCTAAGGTAAATATTATTTATTTTGGATGACTCTGGGTATGGGCTTACCCTATTTTTGCTTAGGCCTAGATTAGCCTTGCCAAGTCCATTCCTTAAATTACATTAAAAACATAAAACCAATATTCAATACATTTTATTGTTTTGTGAGGCCTTTCGATATCCAAGATATCTTCTTCAGACTTTTCTGATGTGTCTGAAGAAGATATCTTGGATATCGAAAGGCCTCACAAAACAATAAAATGTATTAAATATTGGTTTTATGTTTTTAATGTAATTTAACAGTGACCAATATAAGCTCCATCTACAGCAAGTCCATTCCTAACCTCACTGTCCAGCTTTCCTATTTTATTTCTCACATTTTTCCTTCTAGGCCCAACAGCTTGCCAATCTTCATTTAACTTATTTTCTGTCTTAGAAGGACAGAAAATAATTATTTGTATAATTAAAACCATAACTATAATAAAATAATTTCTGAGACATAAATAACACAATGTTCACAATTATTATAACAAAGTCGATGGATGAGTAATGACAGTAATATCGTATTGATAATTTCTTAACTAATAATGTTAATTTCAGCTTTGATTATTGTATAATCAAACATTTTAATACTATAGGTTCTATATTTTAAAATTATATTACAACTATAAAAAGTGCAACCCAGTTTTACCTCATTGTTATTAAAATTAAGATACAACTACATCAATCATAGTAAAAATAGTAGTTATAATGTATTTACTTATATGATACAAATATTGTGTAGCACTAAAATATTAATACCAAATTAAAATTTCATATACAATATCTCTTAGTCCTAGATTTATAATATTAAAAAAAATCTATTATGTGATCTAACTCTACAGTAAAATTATAAACGATTTTTTTGTACTATCTAAATAGAATAATTTATCTGGCACAGAAAGAAGTGACGATCCATAAATTCATCCTCTGAGTAAAATGATTTTGTAACGAAAAATGATTTTAATTTCTATTGATTGATTTTTTATATATACATTTTGGAAGTTTATTCTGCAATATTATTCCAGATTGTGGGGGGGGGGGGATTTTGTAACCTGTTCAGTCTGTGATGGCTAGCCCAATTTTGGAATCTGGCACTATTATCATAAACATATTTTTCATGAATTAAATCATCTTTAAATATAAAAGCAAAAATTATAGCGGCTGTTTTGTAAATATAAATAATTGGAAGTGTTAGTCATCAAAAGTTTGAAAAATGTTTTGAAAAGTTTCAGTGTATTTAAATTTGAAATTATTCTTATTGCCTTGTTTGCATCACAAAAGGTATATTGAAATTTATTTTTGTGTACACATTAGACATTAATAGAGAACAAAACATATGTCTTAAAACATTTACATAATCCACCAAATATATAAAATACAAGAAAATGAGGAGTTCTCCACTTAAGGTACCGTACTCACATGCTCAATTATGTATTTTAGGCTGAATATAAATGAAAAATGATTATGCTAGTAAAGTGCTTAATAAAGCATACAGTTTTATTACTGAATGATATTGACAGTTCTTATTAAAGTAGTATATAGGATTATTTACAACCAATGATTACTTGTAACAACCAAAGGTGACTTAAGAGAGCTTTCATGAAAGACCTTTACAAGTCAGATGTCCTAATATATCCAATTGCAATAAACAAATGCTTTTGATTGCACATTTCAAATATATCTTTTCCAAATTCGCTCAACAAGCTGGATTGCAATAGTAGAAGTAAAAGTTAAAGAACTGCATGATTTTACACAGCCTGTAAGGTGAGTGAAGAAACTAAAGACATGCAGCAGATACATGAACCAATGATGTTACTCTTCTTGCACCACTATTCTAGAATGCGGCTAGCCCTACTCAAAATATCTAGTAAAAAAGAAAGTTATCAAACTCATCCTTGCAAATTTAACTTTTATAAGGCCTTTTAAACACTGATGAAGAATATTGATCAAGCCCAATATATTCTGTAAAAGAGCCAAATACACATTTACAGACCATTTAAGTAGAAGTTGGGGTTCCTGATCAGAGTGGTTTTCTTTTCTGTTTAAAAAACCCAATATTAATGCAAGAATTTTTTTCTGTACCGGTAATTCACAATCTCTTAATACGAAATTTGGTTGTCTCAGAGTGCGTTTTTAATAAATTTGGGTCAAGTCTAGGCTGATTAGGGAAACCAGCACTAAGATTCTTTTAGGTAGTAATTTTTTTCTTGGTGAAATAAGGTGATCACTAGAACTCCAGGGCTAGGTAGTCAATCCCCTATATGGGACTGAGATCAATTAAAAGGGTCAGTATTGTTGGTATTAAGGTTCTTTCCTCATATATTACTATCCCTTTCCACTTTATATTGATAGCAATGTCACAAAAACACATTTAGGTTAGGTCAAAAAAAAGAGGTTTGAAAAAATGTTTACTTCATTAGACAGAAGTAGAAATCCAACAAACAATTGACTAAAGCCAAGAATATTATTTATTCAAAAGATTGATTTGTACTGCTGTGTGTACAAAATCTTTCAATTCATTCCAATCTTTTATCAGTTTGCCATTTCAAACATCGTACACAATAAGTTTTTGCTGGAAGAATGGCGATCTGATCATTAATGGCCCAATATGTAATTAATCCTCTATCAATGTCTGTCAACAGTGCAGGTGCAAGCAAGGATGGAGTGGGATCAGGTGCGACAACCGTGAGGACATCGATGACGCAGCTTTCACCGGCCATTCGTACTTGAGCCACAGGCTTGCCAACAGTTCAGGCACCGTGGTCAGTGTCGTCATACGTACCCTGGCACCCACTGGCTTGTTGTTACATGCCAGGACTGCCCCACACATCTACATGGCAGTGTACCTACACGATGGCCTGCTTAAGTTTGTCTTTACCTGCGGTATACAGACGATGCTTTTCAGCGAGCTACATGAACGGGTTAACACAGGCTTCAGGCTCAGTATAATCGCTACGTAAGTCTATATATGTGTTTACCTCACACTGCTCGGAAATTAAGAGTTCAGTCTACAGTACAATTAGGAAGTAAAGTTAAATATAAAGAACCCAGCAGGTATCAATTCTGGCTGCTTTATACCTTCCAGTTGAACCCACCACTGGGCACAGCAAAAACCGATGTCACTTAAATCTGAGCAACCTTATGGATGTCCAGGAGCGGCACATCACTAACCGTTAATGACTAGATTCTGGGGTTCATGGGCAATTCGATAGGTCTAGTCTACTGTGGGAGATGACTGTTGGAATTGGTAGCGTTTGTTCCCTAACCTCAGAGGTTCTTGCTAGCCTTAACAAGGGTGTGCCACCCCCTGCCTACTTTGATTGGAGAGGCTGGTTCAGATCTGGCCTCCCCTTCTCCCGGGGAGACATGACTTTGAGATGTAGTACCCTAATTCTTCCTCGTGGATCTCGATAGGTGGCGGCCCCTACTCCCCAACCTTACACATCCTGAATATCCTGTCACTCCGGAAGCAGCGCAAAGGTTCTTACAGGACCAAGTGCAATCTATAAGCTTCTTATCCTAAGAGAAATATATATAAGAAATACTTCTCTTAAGAAAAAATTTTTACTTAACCCCGATAAAACCAACTTTATGACATTTTGTACTCGAGAAACAAACACAATCAACAACTAATGATTATTAAAGTACATAATTAAAAAAGTTAATCAAATTTATAGGGCTAATACTAGATGATAGCTTAACTAGTGATATAAATTTGCAAAGTATATTAATATTACAGAAGAAAGCCATACGTATTATGCTTAATTTACAAAGGCAGGAGTCAGTGAAACAAATATTTTCAGACTTAGGTATTCAAACCATTTATGGGCAACATATAATGGAAACGGTCTTAGCATTAAGCCTAGCTAATGACAGTTTACCTGAATTAGGCATTTCAACAACTATTCAAGAAGAAACAGGAACCAGTTGGCAGCCCCACAGGTTAAACTAGAATTTACTAGGAAAAAACCAACAGTTGCAGGCATTAGATTTTATAATATCCTACCTATAGATATTTTAACAAGACAGTTTTCTAAATTTTAAAAATAAGCTTAAACGGTACTTAATTGCCAGGTCATTGTATTCTTTTGATGAATTTTTCCAACAACCTTAACACTTAAAATATATCATTTTAAACTATATTTAATTTAATACTCAATGTTGGTTAAATAGTACAAGTCTAGATTAAGACACTGTAACTAAGTTAAATTATTGTTTTTATTTCATGTTTCTATATATTTGTTAGGTACAAATTTTGAATAAAGTTTAATTTGAATTTGAAATTCATTTAACTAACTAAAGGAATATTCCAACCTCTAAGGGAATTTTATTCCAGAAGTGACAATATACAATTACTTTATCTAAATTGAAAGAGCAAAATCATTGTATTTCATTTACTGTATGTTGGTTTCACAAACTAGTTGTTTCTGTAGTGGTTTTATTGATAACTATTAACTCTTTAGTTCACTCATCTTGTCATCCAGAATTTAAAATGTAATGAAATATGCCTTCATTTGCATGTGTCTCAGAATCAGTTAAAATCATGAAATCAACAAACTCACAGTGTAGTGAAGGGTTCCCCAGTCCAGTACTCTTCACATGGCGTTGGTTATCTGAAAAAATTACAAAAGAATTTTAACTGAAAAGTGAGTTTCGACTAACTATTTTCACAGCATGAGTAAAGAGCAAATTGTATTATCTAGGTGAATTTATTAAAATTAATACGCATCATGTCTACCCACTGTACCTATTTTGTTGTATTACTGAAACAATAATATAAAATATCGATATTATCCAATCTAACACCTTTTACGAGAAAAAGTCATAGCCGAATAATTGTACAGGGAAAGACGTCTATTTAAACCCGTTTGATCATGGCTGTACAGGCTGGAGGTGGAGGGGGTTCTGGGAGGAGAGCCCCCTAAAACGATAATATAAAATATTGATATTATCCAATCTAAAACCTTAACACGCACATTTTATGTGAAAAATTCACAGCCAGATAATTGTACAGGGAAAGAGGACTGTTTAAACCTGTTTTGATCATGACTGTACAGGCTGGAGGTGGAGGGGGTTCTGGGAGGAGAGCAGCACTGCTCAGCATCCCTCTCGGTTAACGACAGCTTGGTGATGAGTGGGGAGCAGCGAGCTCTGGTGGGCAAGGTGGTCAACTGGAGCGTCCACCAGCCCACTCTACACCTTGGAGGAGTACCACCCCACACAGTGTCTAGCCTGGACATCCCTGTCACACAGGGCATTACGGGCTGCATGCAAGCTTTACAGGTACGTTAACCATTGTAAGGTTAGTTTAATTCCTACTATAGAGACGAGTCGTTGTAGTAGTAATCCTGCTCAGTATGAGAGTAACCGCAGGTTCGGAAATTTGGTTCATACACTCGATCTGTGGGATATTATGCCTGAACATCTCTAAGGCCAAATCCGACCTTGTGGGTGCTGACATAGACTTGGAGTCCTGTGAGCGAAGACTCAAAACAATGTGACTTTACTCGATGGACCTACTCTTACTAAGTAGATCAGTGTCTTCTCAGGTTATGGGACTGATTATGGGACATGGTCACCTGATGGAGCATTTTCACAGAGTCGGTATCCTTCGGGAGGATCCGCTCTGTAGAATGTGTGACGAGCAGGAGGAAACTGCTGAACACCTGCTCTTTGATTGTCCTTCAATTGCAAGGAAGGGGTACGTCATCTTTGATAGTCTGGACAAGAGTGGTGAATTTCCCCTGAAGGACCTGACCTTTTTGTTTTTGGCGGTTTGTAGAACTGCTGAAACCGTAGACTGGTCAGCCTCATGGTGTGCTTCTGGGGTGTGCAAAAGGCCCTTGAGGCTTAAGTGCATGGCAATAGGCCGCCCCATAGAAGAAGACGACGCCTGTCACATGACCATTAAGAGAACGTCTCGGTCGATTGTGATCGAGGCTTTAACTCAAGTCAACCCTTCAGAGAATTTGATGTGACAGGTGATCCTGGTCTGTTGATCACTTTGGTCTGATAAATGATCGATTTACCCTTTTATACCCCATAAAAATATTCAAAAAAAGGGCAAATGATTAAATAATGGTCATTGATAAAAAGTGGGAATCCCAAGAAAAATTCACTTCTGGCTGGTACCAAGTAGCATCACTAAGCACATACATTTCTTTTATTCTGTCTATAAATATTTTAAACCCTCGTATGAACACAAAATACTGCAGGAATACACTTAGAGTAATAGACGATTTAATATCATAGCAGAGTGTTATCAAATTAAATACAGTAATAAATAATTGGAAATATTTTTGTGCCTTTTTTGACATATCTTGCAGACAGTTAAGCAATACTATCACATGTTGAAAATTGGCATATGATTGTACTCAATTAGCTTAAATATTTATTTATTCTACGATTTTCTCTTCATCATGGTTACCCATGGGACCAAATCAATTTAAGATCTTGCTTCCACTTGCAGGTTCGATGGACAGACGAGGAAGATCTACACAGACGCTCTGGACATGTTTGAGGTGTCCCAGTGTTCCTCCCTGGCCTGTCTATCCAGTCCATGCCACAGTTCCTCTACCTGTATAGAACAGGGAGACACCTGGACCTGCCTCTGTCCCTCGGGGTAACTCTATATAACTGTAGAATCTGCATATTTTTCAATTACGGTAGATCATAATGTTCACATATGGTGTTTAAGAAAACATTAAGGATGATAGAGGCTGATCCTGTCAAAAATCAAATCAAATCAGCAAAACTCAAATTCAAAATTCACAGTATTTATTGCACCTTGACAATTGAGTAATTACATAAGTAATACAAACAGGTGTATGCTCAAGTTTTCTAAAAGTATAACTAAAATACAAGCGTTGCAGTATGTACTGCATGTATTGTCTATATTGTATTATGTCTATAAAGAATAGCAAATCATCCTTATTTTACATAGACTGAAGTGATAATATGGTGTATAGATGAATAATTGAATGGGTTGGGATTTTAAAATTGATTAGTTACATTATTTGAAAAATCTTTCTGCATTTCATTTAAACTGTAATAAGCTTTTTCTATGAGGAGGTTTTTAATACTATTTTGAAAATTATTATTTTTAAGCTCTTTTAGTGATGAAGGTAAACAATTATATAAGCGAATTCCCATATATAGTGGACTTTTTTAAAATAAAGAATTTTTATGAATTTATTGGAAAGGCAGGAAGAGTTTTGTGTCTAGTATTATGATTATGCTGATTTTTGTATTAGTCAAAGGGGTTTGGATTGTTGTGGACTAAGTTCAACAATTCAAAAATATATAAACCTGATAGTGTCCGTATTTTAGATTTTTTAAACAGCGGTCGGCAGCTCTCTCTAAAGTTTGCACCAAACATTGCTCTCAGAACAGCTTTTTTGTCTATGAATACTTTTTCAAAAAGTGCCTGCCATGTACGATGTAAAAACCATTAACAACATTAAACATTCTTAACTTTAAGAAAAGATTTTTAATTTCATGACATTAATTAATACCACACTGCAGAAATGTACACCTGATAAATATATCCTTATTGATTATAAGAAAACCTCCAAATTAAGTAAAAAATTGAGAGTGACCTTTTTTTCTGAAGAAATGACTTACCCACACACCCTTTCATTTAGTGTAATTTTCGTTTTGAGTTTTAATACATTGACTTTTTTTACCCTTTAAAATCTATATTTTTACTTTAAGATATCCTTGCTAGCAAGAGGCTAGGGAGAAAATGTTCACCATCAAGACCTCATAAAATACTCTCTAGCTTAAAAAATACAGGGTGTAATTTTAATGTTATCGGGGGGGGGGGGGGGTCGAGCACGCCAGCCCTTCCCCCTTATACGCCCACGATAGACTGCATTTGCATTGAAAGTACATTTCAATACTGACCCCAGGGGTCGGTCATTAACAAACATAGATCTGGTACAAGCACAAGTACATGTAAACCACATTTACGTCACAGATGAACACAAGCTCGCTAAAACTAAAATATTGAATACTGCCCAGAAGGGTTCACTTCTGACTATTTTATACTGCCAGTAGAACCCACACTGATAACATGATTTATGTCACTTAAATCTGGGAAACCCAATGGATGTCCAGGATTGCAAATCAGGATAATGGGGTAAAAAGGGCTGATAGTTAGATTTAGTTTACTGTAGATGACTGTTAAGAGTGGGTGGGGTTCCCTTAATAAAGCCTCAACATGAGGAAGCTTGTTTTCTCCTGCCTGCTTTGACTGAAAGAGGCTGGAACAGACCTAGCCTCTCCTTTTTCCAATGTAACATGAATGAGATAGTGTCCGTATCCCTCCTCATAGGGTCTTGACAGGAGGTGGCCTCTATCCCCAAACCTTACCCACCCTGTCACCCCACCCCCCCCCCCCCCCACCCCCCCCCCCCCCCACCCCCCCCCCCCCCCACCCCCCCCCCCCCCCACCCCCCCCCCCCCCCACCCCCCCCCCCCCCCATCTACCTCAACAGGATTTTCTACTTTAGATATTTTCCTCCTCGGGGGGATCTCTGGGGGTGTATTGGGAATATTATCAACCAGAGGGCTCTGTGGTTGCTTGGAAGCCGAGTCACGAGACTGCGGCTGGCTAGGTTCATGATTATCTAACGACCGATGCACGTAAGTGTCCAGCCACGACTTGATACGGTGAAAGTTAGTATCACTCACCTCCTCATCCACCTCACGCCCCTGTCCCTCCACAAACACTTTCTCATCTGGAAACATACAGCAGGAAGTCAATGTACAAGATATTGTTAATTTGGAAATAAATTCTATAATGGTCCTTCCGGGTCAGTCGGAAAATAGATTTTGTGACAACTGAAACATTATTAATTTATTTTTATGGGATTTACATATCTCAAAACCATTTGAGATACAGAAAAAAGTTCAGGAAATGTTATAAACAGTCCAGAATACTTTCTGTTTTTTTTTTTTTTTTTTGGCCATTTATAAATAATGGTAGTTTTGAATGTTTTGAAGATTTTAACAGCCACCATAATTGAATGACGTACCAAGCTAACCAACGAACTCAATCAAGACACTTATAGGATAAGTTTTGTACCAAGTTTAAACTGGTTTTAGCATTTCCATTGCCAGTTCTTGGTGATACAGTAGAATAATGCTTCAGATTTATAATTCCATTAAATATCTCAAGAACCACTCGAGGTACAATAAAACTGTAATAAGCATTCCAGAACAGTATTCTTTTTGTTTACGTTCACAAATAGTGGAGTTGTAAATTTGTTAAATTTGAATGGGCTTTATATTGAAACAAAATGGCGTATGAAGCTGGCCAATGAACTTGGCTTAGATATTTACAAGATCAATTTTTGTATTAAGTTTCAACTTGTTTGGGCTTTTTTTGGGAACTTTTAATAAGGACGTAGCCAGCGAGTGGGACCAAGGGGTCCAGACCCCCCAAATTTAAAATGTTTTCATTACTTTTTTAGTAAACTTAAAATTTAAATAATTCAGTAATACTGACATGTACTGCTGAAAGATCGTTCTCAACATAGAAATGGGTCAAGAACGTTTTAAGTAACTAAATGGGGCCTTACTTTCTGTCCACTATGGGAAAATATCTGTTGTCTTGACCCCCAAAATTTTTTTCTGGCTACGTTCTTAACAGTTATCGTTTCCACAAGTTGCATTATGTGGCATGTGTATATTTAAAACGTTTTGAACTGGGATGGTTGGGCTCTGGGAATCATGCTCGGTGAAGTTATGCAGAAATTTTCAATAAGTGCTACCATGAACTCAATTCTAATACTGAACATTTGATGATTTGTTAACTCGTTGGCTGCGGCAGATGTCTCGAGTTGCAGAAGAAGCACATTGAGAGTATTCAGATTGTGAGAGGTGTGTTAGAAGCAAACATATTTTCAGAAATGTGCTAGGATATCTGCCCCTATACACATTAGTAAATACAATTTCCTCCTGTAGAAAAGTAGAGTTTTGACATCAAACTTCAAAGTGGGATTCAGTGAAAGAACTCAATTACCATAATTGCATCACCATAATGGCTCAAACCAACTTTTTTGCTTAAAGTCTCAATTTAATCAGTTACAGAGACAATATAGACGAATGTTACCTTGCCGCAGCACGTTGCCACTCTCGTTGTCCGACCCCTGCGGAGGCCCCCAGATACGCATGAGGAATGGCTTAAGCTGCGACTTGTTGAGCTCCAAGTACGCAGCTTCCAGGTTGCCATGGTTGGCTGTCAACACTGTCACTATGTCCTCTCGGGTGAAATTGCCACGTGACATCAACTCAGCGTACTACAACACACTTTGAAATTAAAACCCAGAAATTGTGTATGTTATCAGATAAAATACATTTTTGAGGAAATGTGTTGTAAAGTAGTTTATGTGTTGGTTACACTGAAGCTGAAGCTTAGAAAGATTCCAGCAATTCTAATCGCTAAAGACCAACAGAAACCAACCCAGCAGGGATCACTTCTGGGTATAAACTTCTGGGTGGTTTATACCTTCCAGTTAAACCTACTCTGGGCACAGCAAAAACTGATGTATAACTTAAATCTGGACAACCTTTCATTGTCCTTCAATAGCTAGGGAGCGGTGTACCATCTTTGGTAGTTTGGACAAGGATGGTGAATTTCCCCAGGAGGACCAGATAGGTTTTTTTCAGCGGTTTGTGGAACTGCTGAAATCTTAGACTGGTAGTCCTCATAGTGTGCTTCCAGGGTGTGCAAAAGGCCCTTGAGGCTTAAGTGCATGGCAGTAGGCTGTCCCATAGAAGAAGAAGAAGAAGAACCTTATGGATGTCCAGGAGCGGCACACCACTAACCGTAAATGTCAAGATTCTGGGGTGCAAGGGTAATTCGATAGGTTTAGTCTACTGTGGGAGATGACTGCTGAAGTTGGTGGGGTTCGTTCCCTAAGTATCAGAGGTTCTTGCTAGCCTCAACAAGGGTGTGCCACCACCTGTCTGCTTTGTCTGGAGAGGCTGGTTCAGAGCTGGCCTCCCCTTCTTTCGTGGGAACAAGACTTTGAAATTAGTGCCGTAATTCTTCCTCATGGATCTCGATAGGAGGTGGCCCCTACTCCCTAACCTTACCCCTCCTGAATATCCTGTCACTCCAAAAGCAGCGCTAATGTTCATATAGGACTAAGTGCGACTTATAAGCTTCTTGTCCTAAGAGAACAAAAAAAGGTGAACAGTGCCGAAAGAAAATACTCAACCTAACACCATGTCAATGCATCCAA
The DNA here is from genome assembly GCF_021130785.1 of Homalodisca vitripennis. Lineage (NCBI taxonomy): Eukaryota > Metazoa > Arthropoda > Insecta > Hemiptera > Cicadellidae > Homalodisca > Homalodisca vitripennis. Next base: position 33,086,407 of record NC_060212.1, read on the forward strand.
TTATTGGAAATAAATAAGTGCAACACTGGGGTTATTTTGTTCTTTGCAACATAACCTGGTTATCTTTCAATATTTTTTGGTATTTTGCTCCTGCCTTAATCGAAAAATCTCTAGTTTTGTACGGTACCTACCTTTTTCTGGCGCTGGTCTACGCATTCTGTGACAGCCGCCCAGACATTGCCCGTGTGCAGTCGTAAAGCCTCTCTAGCCTCTGCGGCACTGATAGTGCCAACTGTGTTTTCCTTACGCTCGTGGCCGTAGTTGGTGGCTAGTGTGACCACAGTGTCGATCATGTTGCGCCAGTTATCACGCAACCATGCAATTGGGTCTCCATCCCCACATTGTGCTAGCGCAACTGACAGGTCATCAGCACTGAATTGCTGCTCCTCTGCTTCCTGTGAATCATCCAGTGATCGTTATATATGGATAGTTGAATCTAATCCATTATTTAAAAGTAGAAAATTGGAGAAGGACAAATGAGAAGTTAGAACTGAAATCATTGTAGAAATGTAGACAATAGACAGCAATATTTATGTTATGTGCATGTTTGCACATTCTGTACATTTAATAGTGTCAACTGATTAAAATAGATAGTTAATTATTAAAATTGTAAAAACTCTATAGGAATTACATTAAGATAAAATACTAAAATATTACTGACAGCAAAGTTCCTCTAAGGAATATGAAGCCTTACCAACAATATAATCCTTCAAAACTTTTTTAAATCTGTTTTTATCTTGTATGTCAGTAATGCTTTTATGAATATGTTTAAAAAAATTTACTCCTGAGTAGGTGGTTCTTTTTCTTTAAAAAGTTCCAGTTTGTGTTGAGGCAATACTGCATAATGTTTATTCCTTGTATTGTATGGATGTGGCTTATCATGTGAAGATTCAGGCTTAAAAAAAAAACCAGGCAAAGATAAGCGTTTTGTTGATAACCAAAAAATTAGTTTGCGTTTAGGTGGTCACACTGAAGAACTATCATTAAATGTGAGAGGTTATTTTAAATTTCCAAAAATTGTTAAAGTATTTATTTTAAATTTAATTTAATTTTAATTTTACATATAACTATCATAAAATTATATTTGATGATATATGTTATCAATCTTTAGGCATCCACAGTCATCGGTGGAGCCATCGTTTTCACTCGTTGTACCAATCTTAATCCCATATCCTCTAGTATTTCTATTATGCTTCCTTAGATATCACTAACAATACCAAAATTATGTTTATATACATTACTTCTAGTCTTCGTTGTAAAAGAGTTGACTAATTATCAGATTGGGGAATACAGAAAACTATTTTTCCACAAATTAACTAGCTGACGGGGCAATTTAACACCCAACATCTAAGTTCACACAGTGTTGAAACATTGGTTACACAATTAAAATCTTTAAATATTTTGAACTTGCTGAAGAGAGCATCTTCAATTAATAGATGTTAAACAAAAACTGCCAATAATATTATGTGCTTGTACAGCTTTGCCTATTGTGATTAGTTGAACCACAGCTACAGTGATAAATGTGAGTTCAAGGCTACCAGCTTTTTGATAATTTGATGATACTTTTACTTATTACTATCCTTGGTCAAAGTAGGAAACTTTTGTAAGTACTTATGTTTTTTTCGAATTATATTGCATATTTGGTTTTGTAACTGTAGTCTGTTCCGAATAAGTTTTACCTCCCCTGTTGTTTCATGTACCTAATGTGTTTAAAACTTGTGCATGTATTAAACGTTGTGTTTCCCCAATACATACAGAGCCACGACATGAAATGTTGTAGGCACCATGTGGACACAGCTGAATAAAGTCCTTCCTTGACCTCAAAACAGTTTTGCACTTATGAGCTGGCTTGAATGAAGTATTGATATTCTTAAAATCCTTCCTTTGTATTTCATCAGTCATTCCTGTATTTAAGGAAGATAAGCCAGTTTTTGATGTTCTTAATTTTGACTTGGATCTAAATGTACCACTAATCTGTGTTGTTTTGTATTTGTTCTAAGGCCATACAGAAAAACAATATGTACAGAATGTTAAAACAAAAATTATTAAAAATTATTTACATTTAAATTCAACATTATTAACAATAATACGACAATTTTATTTTATGGTGCTTATAAAAATTACTGTTTTCGCCAGTACAAAAGAAGTTTTCACCAAACATGAAGAACTCAATTTGTTCCAGTAGCGTAGCTAAACAGGGCAATGAGGGGAATAGAACCCCCCCTTCCAAGAGTTCTAAAAATAAATCAAATATTTATATAACATCAATCCAACCTGTCTGAAATGCAGCAATTAAATGCTTCACCTTGTATTAGACCTATTCATAAATATTCCATACCATCCCATATGGTGTGCTCTTTAATCTGATTCGCCTCCTCCCCTTAGCCAAGTCCTGGTTACACCACTGATTTATACAAAAAGACTAGACCGTTAATTGTAAAGGCGGTTTAAAGCACTAGACTTGAAACAAAATCTACTCACTCTGAGCAGTTTCACCATCTCCATACCCTGCTTGACCTGCTTCTGTACCAGAGTGCTGAGATATTCTGGGGGCTGGGAGCCAGAAGAACGGCGACTAAGCTGTGGAAACATTGTAGAGTGAATTAAGAGCTCTAGTAGACGCATCTATACACATAACCATCACTATAAACTACGAAAACTCTACTGAACCACACCCCCACACAAGAAACTCATGCTGCTGCATCTCTCATCTCTAGTTAGGTCAAAACTTTTTTCAACAATTTATAAATATAAATAAATAGTGTACAAATAATTGTAGCACTCTCTTAAATTAGAATTTGGTGTGAAGTAATGCAAAATAATTCAAGTTTCTTGTAAAACATAAATTTTCAATGTTAATAAAAAAAAAAAAAATAAAAAAAAGCAATAATATTCCAAACAAATAAGTGATTGCTTTTTTTTAGACTTTTATGATTAAAATAAGTATTCTTAGATAAATATGATTAAGAGTTTGATGCGTTAAATGCACTCATGTAATTTGAGGAAAAAAATTATGGACAGTTGTATATTGAAAGAGGTTGTTTACTCAAAATTCTATCAAACGTCACACATGCAGCAAACTCTGGAAACGAAAAATAACCCTAGAAAGATTATGAACGGGCTCGGAGGGTCGTCGGGCCAGCTGGGAGTGGCTTCGAACGTCCATGTGTCTCAGTTCCCACTCCCTCGGAGCAAACTCGAACTCCGGACTCCTGGCTCGAGGAGGAGTCACAGGCAAACTCTGTCAACATATACGCATTCACCTCCATTTAAATGATTTCCTTGGTTATGAAAACTTATGAAATTGTAAACCCTGGTCAAATAATTCCGGGGACAGATTACTTTTACTAGACCATCACTACGTTAGACATACCATTCTGTTGAAAATGGTTGTGGTTATATAATGTCAACTGAAAAAGTTTTTTTTGTTTTCTTAGGATAAAAAGCTTATAAATTGCACTTAGCCCAGTTTTTTTACCTTAGCGCTGCTTCCGGAGTGACAGGTAATTGAGGATGGGTAAGGTTAGGGGGTAGGGGCTGCCTCCTATCGAGATACATGAGCAAGAAGGAAGAATTTGGGCACTAATCTCATAGTCAACTAAAACAGTTACTTTATGCATGAAAAATGTGCTTAACTTTTCAAATCTCTTAAAGATTCTACTTTTAAAAAATATATAAAGACCCCATTTGCTATGGTCTCATTCACAGACTACGAACAATGAAACATGGGAATATATATGGGGGACTTGAAGCTTTGAAAGAGATATTGTTCACCCACTAGTGTTTTTAACTAGCAAAAATTAATGAGTGCTTAAATATCAATAATGTTCCAGTGGGAGATTCCCAAGACCCTGTTTTTGCTGGGTATTTAATACCTCCTAAACCACTCAGTGTATCAGCCTCCTTTGAAATAATTTTCCACATCCGCCATTACAATGAAATAACGGATTTAATTCCTAACTATACCTACTATAAAAATCAAATAAAGTTTCAAAACAATACCCTACTGGGCTTGATTTAGAATGCAAAACCAGCAGTTTCCAACATTTTCAACAGAATGGAATGGGGAAATGTACCTCTTTTTATTTAAATGACCAAAGATCAAAAATAGTAAAGTAGTTTAATGAATGAAAAGCAGGAAGATGAATAGAGAAACTTAAAGCATGAGAATGAATTATATTAATTCAGTATGATAGGTTAAAACTAAGAATGTCTCAAGACTTAGTAGAAACGTATAAAGTCACAAAGTATTTGAAATAATAAATGTATTAATGCATCCTCTCAACTTCACAAAGTAAACAACTCTACAGTAAAACTAAAAACGAATATTGCTTATGCAACCCAGGAACTTAAAAAATCATTGCACCATCTGTTTATTTCAAAAGATGTATTGACAAGATTAATCCAGACAATTTTGTTCTGTACTTACCTGACTGTCACTAGTGACAGATTGTCTGCTGCTGAAGTTGCGATGAGGATTGCTCCAGAGTTCATGATCTGCCAAGGAGGTAGCACGTTTCAGTCTTGGTTTTTGTAGCACATCATACGTCTAAAACATATTTGTACACTGTAAGAACATCATACGTCTAAAACATATTTGTACACTGTAAGAACGTCATACGTCTAAAACATATTTGTGCACTGTAAGAACATCGTACATCTAAAACATATTTGTACACTGTAAGAACGTCATATGTCTAAAACATATTTGTACACTCTAAGATAAACAAACACTCATAGGCAAAACTTTAAATTAAATTTTCCTGATCCAACCAACCAGGTAAGAAGTGGTGTGAGAAAGAGAAACCTCAACATATTTTTTGTAATGAGATAAAAGAAAATCTGTATGTATTTCAAGATTAAAAGGATATGCAGACCAAAAACACAATAATTTATAAACACTAAAAGAATTTATTGGATTTAAAAATGTTAGACGACTAATTCTTTCTTGAATTCTGCCTTTTTCACTCAAAATGTTGTCTTTTATACACATAAATTTCTGTGGTAGTTAGTTCCATGACCTAACAACTGAGTCATATAAATTCTGATGTTCCTATATACAAAAAAATATTGTGGCCCAAGATTGAACAATGGAATTCTGAGACAGCCTGTAGGCAATACTCTGCCTGCTTCCATATAGTATGACAAATCGATAAATCAGTAGAGTTATCCGAGACAAATCTACAATCAGTTTGCAGGCGCATGTAAAAGCTGTAAACACCAGCACCAACAATGGCTTGAATATGAGAAATGATTATGTATTAAAGAAATTTCCCATATCTTTTGTATCTGATTTTGATTTGAGAAGTCAATTTATCATATCTGGTTCTTATTTAATATCTTGGTGATCTGATTGTTTCACTAATTTGGATTTTGCAATATATTGGATTAATATATTAACTATCATACAGGATACAAGAGAGATAAGTGATTCAGACTTCTTGAGAGTGTTATAGACAGCCAACCAGTGCAATGTCAAAGTTTGAATAAAAACAAGGACGTAGCTAGCAAGTGGGTCCAAGGGGTCCGAACCCCACCCAGATTTTCAGTTACTTTTTTAGTAAATGATTATTATTATTTAAATAATTCAGTATTACTGATATGTACTGCTAAAAGATCGTTCTCAACAAAGAAACGATTTAAGAACTTTTTAAGGAACAAAATGGAGCCTTACTCTCGTCCACTACGGAAAAATATCAGTTGTCTGGACCCCAAAATTTTTTCCTCCCTACATTTATGAATAAACATATAAAATATTTATAACAAGAGCTACATTATATACATTGTTACTATACAACAGATTAGAACTATTCCTAGTGAAACTGTATACTGACTAGTCTAAGGCAAAGAGCATCACAGCGAAATTCACATAAGTTTCACAAGTATCATTTATTTGCTATCAAATTTATTGGTTTAGTGTGTGTGTGATTCGTAAATCTAAATTAGCTTTCCCATATTTATTTATTAATACTTATATGTATAAGGAGTACCTTAAAATAAAAGTACAAACTATTTTTAAGATAATTTTTTTTATGTGACAGATTTTGCTTTAAATTTTGTAACAGTTCTGTTGTGGTAGATTTTCCCTACCCTGTTGTTTGTGTACCTTTTGTAAATTTTTTCTACTTTCTGCAATTGTTCAACCACTCGTCATAACTGGTGTTTAGCTTATTCTAAACCCACTTCAGAGATACATCCTGCCAGTAACCCAGAATAGAATAGAATATATTTATTGTCTTTAACCCTATGCACTCGAAAGCAATATTTATAGTTTGTCCTCGGTGCTCGAATGGCCAGCTGTACTGCCCACTGACATTTCCGCCTCAGCTTGGTTTTAATTTAGTATGCTATGTCCTGGCTGCTCGAATGGCCACCTGTACTGGCCAGTACAGAATACGACTATTGCTCGTATGGCCAGTACTACTGGACACTACGTAAACACTTTATTATTATTATTTTAATTTATACTTATATGTCCGGCGAGTGCTGTAACCTATCGAAGAACTCTTAAACTAAATTTGACATCTGCTGACAATGGTTTCCCGCCAATTCCATTTCTGCATAGAAGATTCAGACAACTGATGTTTCGAAGGTCAGTCACCCTCGCCCATTACTACTTGTTGTGTGTTCATTTGACTTGTGTTTCGTACTGTTTGATGTTATTTAGCTGTGGATTTTTATTAATGTGTAAATATTTGTAAATAATAGTTGAATATCTTTATAACACATCTTTCATAATAAAATGGCAGCTGTGCAATTGATTATTTTGTAAATATTTGTAAATAGTTAGTGTTTACATTTGGAACAGTTCTTTTGTAGTAGGCTTTGTGATCAATACAGTTTGTTAAGTTTATTATTTTGTAAATATTGTATATTTTTAGTACATTTTTTTTAATAAATGAACAATGGATGACTGTTTACGTTCTGATGAAGTTAGAAATATATTGGCCGATGAAAGTGACATTGATGAAGACAGTGGTTCTGAACACAATAGTGATTTGGATTCCAATTTCAATGAACAATTTGAAGATGAACTCCGTGAAGAATTGGGTGAAGACGCCGATTATAGTATAATGGAACAAAACATAAATGATGAAGATGATATTCAAAATATAACAAATGAACACAATGTGGGAGAGGACAGTGGTGAGTTGTCAGTACGTGGTACAGATAGCAGTGAAGACGAAGTGAGTCCAGACGGATGGCAAAAATGGAAAACAGGTAATGCTAAATTTAGAAGGTTTAACTGGGCAGGTAACAGTGGCTATAAACCTCCACTAATACACACACCAAAGACTCCCCTAGATTTTTTTCAGCTGTTTTTTAATGATACTTTGTTATCAGAAATCGTCAATGAGACTAACCGTTACGCTGGTGAAAAAATTCAGATGAAAACACCACTCCAAAAAAGGTCAATGTGGCGGTCCTGGCATGAAATGTCATTATCAGAATTAAAAGCTTTCTTGGGTGTAGTTCTTAACATGGGGATGAACGAGAAACCAGAACTGGACGATTATTTTTCTACTGAATGGGTAGATTACCAGCCGTTCTTTAAGGACGTATTCAGCAAAGAGAGATTCCTACAATTATTTTGGAATCTTCATGTCAGTCCACCCCCCTCTGGACCTGTACGAGGTAGGCTAACACGCTCAGGTAAGATACGAAATGTGGTGGCATACATGGATCAGAATTTTAGAGAATTCTATGTACCAGAGAATAAAGTGAGTGTTGATGAAAGCACCGTCGGATACAAAGGTAGAGTTGTTTTTAAGGTGTACAATAAGGACAAACCAATAAAATGGGGTATTAAAATATTTGTTCTTTCCGAATGAAGCACAGGCTATATATGTGCAATGGAGCCATATTTTGGCAAATGTACCACTGATAGAATGCCACGGCAAGACTTGGGCGTTACCAGCCGTATAGTTATCCATCTGGTTGACAAACTAAAACAGACTTATGGGAACATAGAAGGACTTCATGTCTTTACTGATAGGTATTACACGAACCTAGATCTTGCTCAAGTACTTTTTGAAATGAAAATTCATATCACAGGAACTGTTATGATGAACCGAAAAGGCCTACCAGCGCAAATAAGGAGTCAACAGAAGAACAAAGCAGGCAAAATCAAACTAAAAAAAGGTGACATTATTTGTTATAGAAAAGAAGACAAGTTTGCAGTGCTCCTGTGGCAAGACACAAAGTTGGTAGCTATGTTGAGTACCCTGTATGATAACTCAACCCAAACTGTTCACCGCACAAAGAAAAACGGACAAGAAGAAGACGTTGAAAAACCGACTGTGGTTTGTAAATATAACCAATCAATGGGCGGGGTAGATCTCGCAGATCAATACATCTCTAGTTATTGTTTTACAAGAAAATCCATTAAGTGGTGGAGGAAGGTTTTCTTCTGGCTTCTTGAAACGGCAGTTGTAAATGCTTTTATACTTTACAATCTGAACCAAGGACAAAATAAGATACGGCAAAGAAAATTCAGAAACATTTTGATTAAACAATTAGTGGGAGATGTAAGAAATTCAAGGAAAAGAGGAAGGCCTTCCACTTCAGATTAAGAAGAAAGACTAAACGGAAAATTGCACATCCCCTATCCACTTGATGGTGGCAAGACTAAGGACTGCATAGTTTGTAGTGATAGGAGACCTGGCAAGGACAGAAAACGCAGCAAATTTTACTGCAAAACATGTCCTAACAACCCAGGACTTCACATGGGATTATGTTTTGAAAAATTCCACTCCGCCAAAAAGTTCAAAGACTAAAAATGTTGGAAAACGTTTTATGACTGTGTCATATGTAAATATCAAATTGTAATTTCAGCAATTTATTTTAATTATTAAATTTAAAAATGTATGTATAAAAATAACATTAACAAACAGTTTGTTTATCTTAGAATAAGTTAGTTTCATTAAAGTTGTTCTTTAACTATCTATAAATGGTGTTTACGTCATTTTTAAATACCTATTCTCCTCATACAAAGGTCATTTAAAAAGAATTACGAGCTGGCTGGGAAAGTATACAAACATGGCGACTAGCTGGGAGTGGAACTAGCGCGGCCAGTACTACTGGCCATTCGAGCGGCGAGGACAAGCAATGACGAAACTAATAACGGGCTGTCTGAAGACGTTGCATGGCCAGTACTACTGACCATTCGAGCGCAAGGGGTTAAGCCTTGTGAGCAATGGACATTGTCAATAATAAACATATGGCATTATAATGAGATAAGACAAAAAAACAAACAGAGATTGTCCTACTGAGCCACCAACATCAACATGATCCATTATAAAGTCAGAACATATTATTTAACATTCAGATACGAAGCATACAAGAGCCACAATAAAATTTATAGTAAATAACAAATGACAAGGATTTTTAAAACATAACAATAAAAACAGCAGATGTTGAGTGATTAGGGAGTAAAAAATAACAAATAAATAGTTAACAATAATTATAAAACTATATAAAATAAATAACAAGATAAAATTTAGATTAAAAAACATTATTAATTAGGCCTATTTAAAACTTACAGTCTACATTACTACAGTTCAGGTACTCATTGATTGAATAGAAAGGATTTATTACCAGCCAGTTGAAAACAACACGTTTAAACTGTTTCAGCTCTACTGTATTTGCCTTGCGGTCAAGTTTATTAAACAAAGTAATGGACATATATTCAAAATTCTTTTGGGTTTTACTTAACCTACAGTAATTTGTATCTATTAAATTCCTGTTCCTTGTATTATAAGAGTGCACATGACCTCTGAGAACATAATCATTTAACTTTGTCTTTACATAAACTAAACTTGTGTATATATATATACAGATTTATTACAGTAAGAATCGGTTCTTGAATAAATAAAGGTCTACAGTTAGTAGTTCTTTCTGAGTTTGTTAAAATTCTTATTGCTTTCTTTTGTATTATAAAAACTTTATCAATACCAATTCCATTTCCCCAAAAGAGTAAGCCATATAAAAGTATGCTATTGAAAAAAGCAAAATAGGAATTTTTTAAGTATTCTTTAGGTACAAAATTCTTTAGTTGTACAGCAAAAATACCACTCTAGATAATCTAGCACAAACTTGATTAATGTGATCTGACCAAGTAAGTTTACAGTCTAAAACAATTCCCAACAGTTTTACACTTGGCAAATAATTGTACTGGTTAGGTTGTAAAGTAAATAAAATATGCTGTTTTACTTTCATTTAGAGCCAGTTCGTTAGACTGAAACCAAGTCTTAGCCTCAAGACATGCCTCATCTACAAAACTACACAAGTTATTAATGTTACTATCGGAGCTAAACAATGTAGAGTCATCAGCATAAAGGATATTGCCCTTAACATTACAGGGAAGATCATTAATGCTTATTAAAAATAACAAAGGCCCAAGAACCGATCCCTGTGGCACGCCAAACTCAACTGAGCGATAAGCAGAAAGACTACCACCAACACAAACTCTCTGCCCTCGCTCAGTCAGGTAAGATTTTAAAAGAGCCAATTCAGAATTTTGTATGCCATAATATGATAATTTAGAGAGCAGGATTTCTCTCGGGACACGGTCAAAAGCTCTGGTGAGGTCGAAAAGGGTTGCCATAGTGGCAGATTTGGCCTCAAAGCCATCCACAATCGACCCCACCAAAGCTCCAACCGCATCCAGAGTACTTCTTCCTGCTGCTTCCTACTTCTTCCAGAGGGAACACAGCAATTGTGACAACCTAACCTAAATGGTCAGTTACAATCAATCCCATGTAAACCAGCTCTCGGCTCTTGCATAAATTTGTCTGAAAGGATGGTTATTGTGAACCATCTGTTTTCTTCAATTTTCTCATCCACTGTCCTAATCTAGCTGTCACACTCCATGTTTTGCTTTGGACATTTTGTCCGTCCCTCGTTTAAATGCATAACTTATTTTTGCTCTATTTTATCACTCATTGCATTTTTTAAAATACTTTTTCGTAGGTACGAAAAATTCCTGCTTGGCTTTTTCCAAGTTTAGTCCAAATCTGTTCATTTCAAAAATGGAATCTCCTGAAAATTTCATCATGAGGGTGATTGAAATAGGCAGATATCCATGCGATATACTGGTTAGTTATTGAAATCTCATCGTTAGCAGTTCAAAAAGAGAGGTCTGGACGAAGTGGAAGGGCATTATCTTCATATACTGTAATATGTATGAGCACAAGATTGGTGCACTAAATAGAATTTATGAAATATTGTCTGGAAATATACATTCAAACAATTACTAAAAAGTGTAGCTAATTTACACTGTAACGTAAATAGTAAATCATAATATACAAACTTAAAGAAAATGTAAGAAAACATATCAGCAAATTTACATTTCAGTTCACCACACCCTTCATATCTACTATTACTACTTCTTTAAAAATCTTATGCTTGGTTATTTAAATGAAACAAAATTGATTTTAAATTGATTTGAAAGACTTTTAAACTAAGTGGTCTAATTTTAAAAACATAATGAATTAACTTTTATATTTATCTATTTGGACCAGCACATATTTTATTGCATTTGCAATAGTATTAACTTTTTATTACTTTTGTGTATACTTTGTAATATTGACTTACTCTTTAGACCAATCTGTAACTATTCACTTGCAATTGTTGACAAATAAGGAATAATTTAAGAGGACACGAAAGTTTAAAATAAAACTTTATCACATTTCTTTAAATACCATTTTTGTCTTTCAAATTCTATAAAATCAAATATTTTTTAAATTCTGTACAACATTCTGCAGGATCCTGATTTATAATTTCCCTTTAAATTCTCAAAGGAAGAAAGAGAAGTCTCTGTGATAGCAGCATAGTTACCTGTGTAGATATGCTCTGAGGAGGGGGCGAGGTTCCAGTGGAAATTGTTGTCTTAGTTGGCTTCTTGTTTTCTACTTCGATTTCTGTAAAAATTGTAAATTTTAGTAAACAGTAATTATCTTAGCCACCAGATGATGTCCTTATAATAATTGAATAATGCAATGTTTTAAAATTTCATAATTTATGTTGGTTTAAAATCTGCGTTTTTTATTGTTTGGTTAATTTATTTCCAAATATGACTGTAATTTATTTTATTGCTTATATTATATCTTATTTCCCTTTTAAAATTCTAATTCCCTTGTTAAGCTATAATATGTAAAACTTTTGTTTTAAATACTGTGTTTAGTATTTAAGCTAATTTGAATTCTTATATTTACGTTTATTTACCGAGATGTGGCAAGCTGACAGGTTCTATGTCAAGGGTTTGTATGAACTAATTGTATTAAATAAATATTGTTTTAAAATGTTGATCATTAATTAAATCAAACTTTACACAAATTATTCTTGTATTTTAAAACTTTCAATAATATTTCTTGCAGTGTACTGTAGCATTTTTTTTTACTATCACCAGTACATACCATAATATCAACATAAATAAAGTCTGTTACAATAACTTTTAAATGCCCTCAAATGTCCAAGTGGCACATGTGTTAAATAAGTCAAGTATTCTGGTATAAAATGTACAGGATCTTGTAAATAGTGGTACCATGCAGGATTCCAAAATATTCTAGAAAACAATTTTTGAATGGCCAACCCATGACGCTGAGAAATATCAATGTATCACATGCAGTGTGAACAAAGAACAATGTATGTCAGATCAATAAAAAAGTAAAACTATCCTAATATATAGTTCAGAGACCTTAACAGTGTTGTTTAAGGTCCTGAAAGTAGTCTTTCTGAACTAAAGAAAGTCCAAATCCCTTCATTATAGACAAAGTTTGAAAAAGTAAAAACAAAACCGCTTGGTCATCAGAAGCTCAAGATCAAGACTCAGAAACATCCCTTAACTAGCTACAGAAGCTGGAACAATTTTACTGTAGGAAAGTAATGACCTTAAGATAAAAATCACAATCTAATCAATCATATATCTGTTCTTGAAGCCAAATTACTTTGCATGGAGCTAAGGTTGAAGAGCTTACAGAAGTTGAAATGGAATATGAATAGAAAATTGATACATTACTACATCAAATTAGAGATTTAAAAAAACTGCAACTAAATAAATGTAAGTTGATAAATTAAAAATACATTCTTTTTTGAGGAACATGATTTTAAGCAGACCTTGCAGCAATTAAACTCACGATGGAAGAAAAATAAATTTATATACTAGAAGTCTACAGACCAGGCCACAATTTTCAAATGCCATTTCTAACTTTTTACAATCAATTGCTCTCTGGAATAGATCCATAGTAATGATGAGATATGTTAATGTGAACTTTATTAAACCAAACACAAGGAATAATGAAGAATGAGAACTTCTCTCCTATCACATCTCATGTCTTGGACTCTCTCCAACTAGAATTACCAATAACAGCATGAGATCAATTGATCTCATTACAACCAACCTTCATCAAAATGAACTCTCAGTAACATTAGCAGAAAACTACATCTAAGACCACACAGACCAGTTGTCCATCCTGTACAGTTCATGTAATAAGTATGCTCCTGTAACAACTGAACATAGACAATTACATAACTAATCACTTCAAACTTCCAAACAAAAGGGAGTCCTGGCATGAGGATTATAATACTGATCGTGTTGAAGAAGCCCATAATGCATTCTCCACAATACTGACGTATAATCTGAATACAACTGAACATAGACAATTACATAACTAATCACTTCAAACTTCCAAACAAAAGGGAGTCCTGGCATGACGATTATAATACTGATCGTGTTGAGGAAGCCCATAATGCATTCTCCACAATACTGACGTATAATCTGAATGTAGCGTCATATGAAAAAATCTCATTACAAAGGAAAAACTAATACTGCTCATTATGATCCAGAGATATCAGAAAAAAGGAATTTTTTAACAAGCACACAAGGCTTATCAAATCATCTCACGAAGTTCTGAAAATAAAGTGTATGCTGTCCTTAAGAAAAAAAGGATATGATCTCCACATTAAGGGTTTAAGAAACCAGTAAAACTCTAATTACATAGATCAATTGTCTAACAAAGTAAGGCAGTTTGGAAAGTGATCAAAAGTAAAAGACCCCCAAACAACGTCTTGAAGGACAATACAAGCTAATCATTAATGGTAAAATAACAACTGATACTTTTAAAATTGCTGAACAACTTAACTCTTAAATTGCTGAATAACTTAACTCTTGTTTCACAAGTGTAGCCTAAAAATCATTGAACAACATCACACCAAGTATACCTGTTTTATAAGCTCTACACAATAATTGCAAAAACATTCTTATTTTCTGGCCCACCACCCATGAATTTCTCAAAACCACCACATCTTTTCAGTCAAAAACATCAGCTAACTTTGATTAAATATCTTCAAAATAGTAGGAAACATGTGGAAAAGAACTCACACATCTTATGACCGCCATAAATAAATAAATCTTTTTCTCAGGGATTCTTCCCAAGTATGTTGAAAGTTGCAAAAATGAATACAAAATTCAAGAGAGTTCAAACAGCAAAACAAGAAAACTACCAACCATTGTTAGTTCTTCTGACACTATCTAAACTTGTTGAGAAAATTGCTCTCACAAGGCTGATGTATCATCTAAGCGACAGTTTGTCATGAAATATTGGCTATGCCAGTTTAAAAATATAGGTGTCAAAAAATATGAATTAAGCTTATTATTATTTAAAATAATAGGTCTGTTGAAATAAAAACAACTTTTAACATCAAGACCCAAATATCACATCTAGCCAAAAGGTTTTGACTGCAGGAGTGCCCCAAGGTTCTATTTTGGGACCAATTCTTTTCGTAATATATGTAAGTGACCTTTCAAGCTAACCTTAGATACTGCAAATCATTCAAGTATGTGGACCACACTGTGCTCCTTCTCCAGAACCAAACGCTTGAAACACTGGAAATACAGTCATAAATTGCAGTTGATAATGCCAACAGTGATGTAGTGCAAATGATTTTGTTCTTAATGAAAGCAAAAGACAGCAGATTTTCTTTTGTACAAGAAACGATGAGGCATTTCAAAAACCTGAACTGACTTGAGTGTACCAGGCAAAATCTTAGAGCTCTAATAGATGTCCATTTGTCCTAGAACCTTCAAGTAAATCAGCTTTGTCTTAAAAACTAAGCTCCTATCTAGATCTTGAGAAGGTAGGTGATCAGTCCCAACATAGTTAAATAGCCTACCATGCTTTGTTTAAAAGCCATTTGAGATATTGCATCACTACTCGGGGAATCTCTTCTAAAGGAAATCTTAATACAATTTGCATTCTCTCTGACATAGGCCTAATGGGCTCTTGGAGGAACTCATTTAAAACTTCTAAATATTATAGCTACTAATGAATTTTCATCCTGAAGATAATCACTTTTGCAAAAAAAGCAAAATCTAACAAGAGGAGCAGACATCCACAATTATCATCAGGGAAGAATCAATGACTATGCCCTTCCTATCCAATGCCTAACTATATGTGAGAAACAACCATCATACATTGGTGCCAAATACTGGAACATCCTTCCTGATGAAATCAAAGCTCATTGCTCCTACCAACAATTGAAGGAGATCATCCACCATCAGTGGTTAACTGAACCGGCCGTATTACACTCTGGAGTTTGTTCATGGCTACTATAAATTTTAAACTTTAACACTTTAAATAGATGACATATTTTTCGACATTTTATTACCGGTACCTCATGACTTAACAAAAACATTTATGTTAAGCATTCATCTCTGTTGTCACTAAACATGTGAATAAAGATTTATGATTATGACTGTATATACATATACTGTTTGGTATATAAAACAGTAAAATTAAAATTATGTACCGTACCACCTCAAAATAGAACATTTTATATACAATTTTTAAAACTAATAACTTCTTATAATTTCCAAACAAGTTAAATAAGTGGTACATAATATTAAACATTAAATGTTAGAAAATGCACTATTTTAAATAAATATTATTCAAGAATTAATACAGATTTCTCACCTTCGTATTGAATTATTATGATACTGTATCTGGGTTCATATCTTCTTTTTGTTTTTATGATTTGTCTATTGTATGCATTTCAATACGAATTTGATATCTACATAGAAATATAATAAAACAAACAATAAAATTATTAAATATTAAATTTCGTACCACAGTGCTTTTAAATTTGAAAAGCATAGTTTCAATGGTAATGCACTATGGAGTTGTGTTATTGTAGGAAGTCACAAAAGCAGTTTTCTAGTAATTACTTTCTATTACATACAAAATCAAACTTTTGAAAAATAAAGTATAAATACTACTCTTATTAGGAAAACCATATGTAGGAATTGAAACACAGTTCAAAAATACAACTTTAAAACTACGAAATCAAAGAATTTGGGCTCCAATTTGGAAAGCATGCATTAAACTAGAAACAAATACTATTCATTTTTTTGAATAGTTTTGCATATCACACAAACTAATATGTTCAATCCCTTGGATTGAATAAATTCATGCACTCATTTGTAGCAAGATGGTTTTCTTATTCAATGATTATATTTGTTTGTTTTTTGAATTTATAAAATATGCAAATATGAATTTGACAATGCCTTAATATTAATCTAATATTACTGTACATAAGAACAATGACTTAATTTTCAAATACACATTTCTTTTAAATTATAATTATTATTTATTTTAATATGTATAGAAATATGTCTATATTTAAACTGATTGTAAGGAGTTGAGAAAATATATGCAATTATATATTTTCTTCATTTGTTTGAATTGCTTTCATTTTACAATAAAATGAAAGAAATTGAAACAAATAGCATTTTTGGAACATTTGAATTGATTCATTTAAGTTATCCAACTTAGTTATTTATCCTAAAATAAATTCAAGCTGATTATGGATTAAGGCATCGTCAAAAAATAAACAATTTAGGAAACAATAACATTTATTGATGTATTTATATAAAACACGCTGATCACAGTACATAGTTAAGAGTAAAGCTTTGATCCGAGCCAAAATGAGATAGTTCGCCGCCTACCTTTCTTCTTTTCCGGTGGGGATGGTGGGATCACTAATTGTTTCTTCAGCCTCTCTGAGAGATCACCATTGTCAATATTATTTTGGCTTATAAATTGTTTAGTTGAGGGTATGGCTTGACCGTCTTCTTTCAAATTATGTTCTTCTTTTTTGCCACTCAGAGCTTTTTCTTCTTTTAAAGGTGAAGTACTTGAATCTTGCCGCATCTTCTTGGGAGCGTTGACCACCTGAGAGCTACTTTGTGTGGGTTGTTGTTTGCGTTGTGGTTTGTTTTGTTGTTTGTATTTTGGATTGGTTGTTGTTTTGCAGCAGACCATGCATACTCGACTTCCCGCTTGGTTCACAAACGTGCAGTGATCACACTCCCATTCCTCGGTAGGTATAGGTCCCAGAGGCTTATCTACATCACTTGAAAAAGCAACTTCTTCTTCTTTATGCTCAGAGGTTTCAGTAGAAATTTCATTACTTATTTCTCTTTTGGACTGATTTGTTATTGATGATGAATTCTTCATCCCGTCTGACAATTCATCACCCGAATCTTCACTGCTTGCATTTCTCGAATATTTCCTTGACATTGCAGGAGACATTCTAGTCTGGTTTGGAGATGAGCGACGTCTTCTTCTCGAATCTGAAACTCGCTGACTTCCACGGTTTGATAAAGTCTCATCAAAGTCATTTCTTCTTCCACCTCTATTTGACAAAACATCGTCATCCAACTTCTGACTTCTACCTGACATTGAGTCTTCAAAATCACTGCGTCTGTTTCCACGCTGTGAAATAATATCTTCTAATTCTTGCCTTCTCCCACTCTTCATCGATAACCTTTCATCCTCAAATCTCCTGCCACCTCTGTTTGACATGGTTTCATCATCGTACCTTCGGCCTCCTCTATTCGACATTACTTCATCATCGTATCTTTTCCCACCTCTGTTCGACATCACTTCATCTTCGTATCTTTTCCCACCTCTGTTCGACATCACTTCATCATCGTATCTTTTTCCTCCTCTGTTCGACATAGTTTCATCGTCATACCTTCTGCTTCCTCTGTTTGACATTGTCTCATCATCAAATCGTCTGGATCTCAGTGCTTCCTCTTCGTTCTGTTTCACCCTCCTGGCAATGAGTTCTTCGACACCAACAGAGCTCTTTTTTCTTGAGCCTCGTCTTGATAAGGTTGGAGATGCGTTTCTCGACACAGGGGAATTTCTTCTTCGATGTCTTCGACTGCCTCGGTGGGACATGACCTCGTCCTCGGACTCATCACTCATTGGTCCTCGTCTAGAGCGGACTGGTGAGGTGTTCCTCCGTCTCTGCAAGGTGCCATCCTCCTCGTCATCTGTAGTGAGGTCTCTGCGACTGCGACGAGGTGGGGCTCTCAGACTGTTCCTGCGTGCCATCTCTGGCTCGGGTCGATACGGTGGTAGCATGGCAGAACCATGCCAGGTGCCAGTGGGTAGACCTCCCCACGCTGGCCCGAACCCTCCAGCCGTCATGTGGCTCTGGTTCCAGTCCCAAACCATGCCGTGATGGTGACAGCTGGGACAGTTGAGTTGGGCCATTGACTGAGCCTACAACAAAATACACTTTACGTTATTTCAATTCTATAATTAAGAGCAAAAACGAAAAAGTTACAGTACAATCAATAACAGCGATGTGACTTACATGCATGATTGGACCGAAAGAAGGAGAGTTGAGTGCTGTGAGACTGCCAGAACGATGCCGACTGTCCATTTCCCAATCCAGATACCCACTGTCTCGGCTTGGTGGCTGAGTACAATAAAAAATTATGTTACTTCTAAAATCTTCTCATAAAAGCTTTAAAAGATTATGATTCAACAGTTAAATTACTCATAAAAGTCAATACTAGTGTATACGTTATTGTTGATGAAAAAAATTAAAAGTTTTAGGATCAGCCAGGTTATAATTTGCTCCATTTATTTGGTAGAGTCTGAACAAGAACGTAGCCAGGAAAATTTTGGGTGGGGTCCAGGTAACTGATATTTTCCCGTAGTGGAGAGAGAGTAAGGCCCCTTTATGTTCCTTATAAAGTTCTTGACCCGTTTCTTTGTTGAGAACGATCTTTCAGCAGTACAATGTCAGTAATGCTGAATTATTTAAATAATAATAATTGTTTACTAACAAAGTAATTGAAAAATTGGGGGGTCTGGACCCTTGGGACCCACTCGCTGGCTACGTTCTTGAGTCTGGGTTGTATTAAATTTGAAAAACAACTATAAACAATTGATTAATTTCTCTCACAAGTCAAATTCTTAAGTAACTTTATCCACTAATGTATTATTTGAGTACATGGAAAGCAGTCTGTGAATGATCAAAAGTAATGAGTTGATGCGGAGTAAAGCCGAGTAAGTAAAGTATAAAGCTCACCTGATGGTCAGGAAGGTCAGTGAATGTGAGAGGAGAAGATGCGGCGGGCAGACGTAGCTCTCTCCCCACTACAACACAAGCAACATGAGCTAGCAGTCACGAGACCAGGCAGCAGGCCTACAACAACACAAGGTCAACAACAGTTCGCTTACTTGGGGGCGCGGGGGGCAGCGGTCGTCCACCCATCATACGCTTCAGGCTGCCCATCACACCTAGTGCTGGCTTAGCGGGACCCTGTAACATCGATATATGTTCGATTCAGCTGAACTACACGTGTTTTAGGGCTGGCAATCACTTCGCCACATCACATCGACTATATTTCAAGACAAAGATGTTTTACTGGAATACTGAATCAGCATTATCAGCAGTGGTAGAGAGGACTTTATAGTTCTAACTTCACCTCTAATAAAAATATTTTTCATTCCATTATGTAAAATTGGGTGGAATGAATTAAACATGTATTCAAAGGGTAACGTTATACTAACTATAGTATCGGACTTGCCAATCACTTTAGTGGTTTAAATATTTAAATGTTTTAATAGTTTCACTTTTAACCAAAAAACGTAGGATTAAAACTGAGGGCAGTGTTGACTCGGGAGTCTGGCGGTTTGTGTGTTGAAACAAGCAGGCACCAGCTGCGGTAAATTAACAAAATTTGGTCAATGGAATCTGTATTAAATGTTATACATTGTAAATAGCAGTTAATAAAATTACATGTCCAATATAATGACTACAAGAGCTTCATGATGAGATCAATAACAATAAATTGCTCTTTGCTGTAATTCAATAACAAATTTGTCATATAATTCTATAAGTTTTAAAATTTCATACTCAAAAATAGTACAGTTGTACCTATTTTGTAAAAAGATTAGTATTAGTCAGATTACAAGTTTTTGAATTATGAATTTTCAAAGTTGCAGTTTGGTTGAAAAGAGCCATAAACCGCACCTTTTTTCCCAAGTATTTATAGTTTTTGATCTGAGAAAACTCTTTATGGCATAGTCAATCTTATTTCCTTCACGAGTTTCTTAAGAGGTCAATCCTTTCTTATGAGGAGTTTATAAAAACTATAACTAATATTGTAAGTAAAGGTCAAAGTACACATAATTCATAAATATCTTGATACAAAAACAATGTAAAAAGGCAAAATTTTAGTAACTCATATTAAAACAGACAATGGTGACAGAATGAAAATTGTACAGTATTTGAAAGCTGATTCTGAAATGAACAATATATATATATATATATATATATATATATATATATATATATATATATTTTAATTATTTAACTTAAAATTTTACTTTACATACATTTGGACAAGTGAGATTTAGAAAAGTGTAACAAGCAGGGTTTTCTTAGGAAATCTTTCTTCTCCCATCACCTCAAAACCATTTAAATTATTCAGAAAACCCAATATATGGTTCTTTACTATTAGTTGAAATTTTCTTATATATGTTCTATTTTGGTAAAATACTTCTTTTTTTAAAATAATAGAACTTATTTGACAATCAACATTCAGAAATGTTTAAACTCTATAGTTTGTTTAGGGTCACAGATTAGATAATAGATATATATATATATATATATATATATATATATATATATATATATATATATATATATATATATATCACACATAAAATATTATTTAGTTCACTGAATTTTAAAGCTATATCATTTAAAACATGCAAAATTTTTGTTTAATAAAGTATCAAATCTCACTACATTTACTAAAGAGTTTTGGTTAGTAATTATCATGAATAAATTAATACAAGTTGTTTTGAGTAGTAAGTAGAATAATTATTGTTAATGTATAATGATTGAACATTTTATAAGTGTTTTACTACTTTCCTTTTTTTACTAAATAGCTAGCTTTGAACTCTATCCATGAAGCCTCTAGGTACTACTACTTATTTACTACTGATGTTTATGAAAAGGTAGGTTTAAAAAAAAGCCTAAAGTAAAGGAGGAATTAAAATAAATTCATACTTGCCGTATAATTGATGACGATGAAGATGCCGATTGGTAGCTAAAACTAAAAGTAAGCCATGCGAACATACACCTAAGGAGATGTGATTCAGTATTATGATGAAGACATGACAACTAATAGGGTGGGATACCTGATCAGGTGGAACTGGGGTGTTGCGACCGGAGCGTTTGTTGCGTCGTGGCGGGGGCACAGGGGCTGAGGTGTTCTCCCCTTTGGGGGGCAGGGGGGGCCGTAGTGTCGGGACTCTACCCATATCCAACGGCTGTACATAAACGAGTTTCATCATATTCGTATAAAGCAGCTGTTAGATTTTTTTAATCTTGTAGCATGAAAAAGATATTTTTAAGCACACAAATAATTAAGTTGATTTATTCAACGTATGGTTAAATGTAAAAACATATTTGTTGAGCTGAATGTATTTAGTACGGTATCTGCTGTCACATTACATAAAGAATAACTTAAAAGAAATAAATGCTTTAGTAAAGTACACTAAATAGTTACAGCCATTGCTACTTTGTACTTCTGCATAGTAAAGCTATAATTTATTTTCAATGTAATAATTGTTGTTTTTCATGTACCCATATGATTTACTGTTTAAGGGGGAGTGGGAAGGCTTTTATTTCAACAGGAGGGGCTGTGGTACAAAACATGTGGGAACCTCTGAGCTAGACATTGAAGAATACGAGTACATACAGTATCATACTGCACACATAATAGCACAAAGGAAAACAAAGCTACTGAACGTAAAATATGTGTTAATAATACTGTAATTAACGTTTACAAATTAATATAACTGCAAGTCACAAAGTGTAGTACAGCACATTTAATTAAACAGGTGAATTTGGTGAGAAAAATTCTTATTACATAAAAGTTTCCATTACATTTGCTTGCTCACATACTAACATAGTTGCTTAACTTGGATTCATTAAGGATTTTGAGTTATGGAGACAAATTGGCTTGAACTTTAACTCATAGAGATTCACATAGATAGAACTTTGAGTTGTAGAAGATTAATTTATTGTGGTGCAGAGGTCAAATTAATATTGACAGTTGAAAAAGTTCAAGGGCATTTGGAAAAAATCGAGTTTTGAAGGATTTTAGGTTATATGGAGACGAGTCATCAAAGTTTGAATATACTCATGATGGCTATGGCATGTAAAAACCCAAACACATTTATTGGAAAGTTACTAAAAACACAAACTACTTTGAGGCTACTTCAGCTAGTAAAGCTTTCTTTTTATATGACTAAAGTAAAAGCAAAGATACAAAGGTGTAGTTTGTGCAAGAAAAATCCACATTACAGCTCTGTTGTTTATTAAGTGAAAGTGAACTACAACTACAAGAATTGACATGAACAGCAAATGATCAATGATTAAAGTGAATAGGAAAAACAGATTTCCTTTATAAATACTATATACTAAGGTAACAACATGTTTTTGGATACTTGCCACTGTTCAGTGATATAAGAAATTCAGTAACACTACAGTTTTAGGTCAGCAATTAGATACCTTTCCCAGGTGAATAAAAAAACTAACACATAACTAAAATATAAGATAAAATAAAGACATCATGCGGAAATGAGACACACATACATCAGGAATCGCAACAAACACGTGTTTCAACTTCATGCACACTATCTCTAAAACATGTACTTAGTAAAATATATTAAAAATTATGTTACCTTCAATCATTATGTGCAAATTTATGTATTTGCTCTACTTATATTGCAATATGTATTTTTTATCTTTAGATTATTAGATTTCCTTTGTTAATATGTCTTGTTTTATCTCAACACTTAAACTAGAGGTCATTGGAGGATAAAATAATTTGGCTACAAGTATTGTACCGTTTAATGATGTACCGTACAAATAAATTTTCTAAGTTTTGATTGGTTGTTTATAGTAAAAATAGTAATATTAACAGATTGTTGGTTTCATATTTTTAATTTAAGATTTTATTTAAGTTTTTGGCTGAGCTTTAGTGAAGCCTATCACTTGTGGGGCTTGAAAAATTTCAATTCTGTCACAATATTTCTGAGACGAACTGACATATAGACTTAAAACTGTGCATGAAGCTTAATTTATATATGAGGAACCGAGTGATTTATATATATATATATATCCATATATATGGAATGTGGCTGAGTGTTTTTTTTTTTTTTTTTTTTTTTTTTTTTTTTTTTTTTTTACATTGGTATTTGGGTAACCATCATTGCAACAAGAAAAAGCAGAATAAATAAATTTATAAACAAACTCAAGTCCTGACACTACTTTTTGCTCCAGCATTTCCTCTGTCTACAACCCCGTCAAACAAAACTAAACACTGTCCAAAAATTTTTTCTTATTCAAAAAAGTATTTTTGAGTATTTCTCTGCATTTAAATTAAAAGTGTAGTATTATGACAATATAACTTGTCCAATGTTGTCTCAATAAAGAATGAGAAAATACTTTTCCCCATTTACTAGATAATATGTTTGTATAAAACATTAGCTTTCTATAAATATTAACAACTTTAACAGCAGCAGCAAACAAATGTGTACTTTCTCCAGAGGAAAATGTTATAGAATGTTTCCTAATTTTAAGATTTTTTCTAAAAAAATGTAATAGTTTAAGATAGTTATGGGATAACGTGTCACTATTTAAGTTTATTTCACGTCCTGGCAGTTTTTCTTTTATAAGTGAGTAAGTTTGGCAGATATTTATTAGTCCTTTTCCACCATAGTTAAAAAATTACTCTTTAGTTGCCAGCGGGTGGTGGGGGCGGCATTTCCCAGGGCACCCAGAATAGCTTGGGTCGGCCCTGGAGCCAGGTGATATTGTTAAAATTCCTCAGATTCCATTCTAGATAGTAAGCTCATCAAGAAAGAGACTAAGAGGGTTAATAAAAAAATTCATACAAACGATTAATTTTCTTACAATAAATTATAAAGCTGAATTAAATTTTCAATAAAAAAAAGAGCATGTTAAGACCAGATTTACAGGTCGGCTCACCTTACGGATATGAGTCTGCCTCTTGGGATGTCTGTGGTACATTTCATCACAGGAGAGACAGAAGTTCTGTTGGGAACACTGAGCGCACCGGACAGCAGGGGCGGAGGACCCACATAGGTCACAGCGCTGTCCTTCCCCTCGTGGCTTTCCTGCGGACAAGCAAGCAAACTAAGACCAGGTAGATAGTCCAATGTCTCATATCCATTTTAGCACCCCTCAATTTGTGGGCAATTATAGGATAGATGAGGATAGAACACCCCAAGAGCCCTAAAAATAAAAATAAAATTTGTGTATAAGCAATCCAACTTGTTTGAAATACAGAATTTAAGTGTCTAACTTTGAATTAAGCCTATCTAATATAATTTAAATTTAGATTAATTCACCCTGGGGTGGTGCGCTCTTCTATCAGATTCATCCCCCCTCCAAAACTAAGTCCTAGTCATGCCACTGGGTTCAATAGACAATAGACAGTTTCTTTATTCATGTACATAGAGTTACAGAATTGGCGTCAAGTAGGTAAAGGTAATTTAGAATATTAGTCAGCAATGTAGAAAACAGTGGATAAACCATTTTAAGCACTATGATTAATGGTTCCTCCAGTTTATAAATTCTTCAAGGGAGTAAAATGTCCTCTGTAGAAACCATTCTTGGAGTTTCTTCTTGAAGCATTTCTGTCCACTGTTTATTTTCAGATGGTCTGGAAGAATATTGAAGAGTTTAGGTCCTGCATAGCTTGGCTTCCTCTCGTACAGAGTAAGGCGATGAATTGGCAGAGCATAGTTCATGGCGTTCCGGGTGTTGTAATGGTGCATTTCTCCCAGCCTTGTAATGTTCTGTGAGACAGCATACCAGATCACTTCTGTCACAAACAGAGATATTACAGTCAAAATTTTAAGATTTTGAAAAGCTTGCCGGCAAGTAGCCTTTGGGTCTAGTCCTGCCAATGTTCTCACAGCTTTCTTTTGAAGTATTAGTACCCGTTGGAGATTCCCGATGGAAGAGTTTCCCCATACCACTAATCCATATCTTAGATGTGCTTCAAAGAGTGAGAAATAAGCAGTTTTTGCTGTGTCTAGATTGCTCATTTTTGTTATTCTTTTTAATACATATAGGCTACTGCTGAGCTTTCTGCAGAGTTGGTCTACATGTGGAGTCCAGGTTAGATTGTTGTCAATGATGATTCCTAGGTAGTTAGCTTCATTTTTCAATTCAATATCTGGCAAGCCATGTATTACTGCACTTGCTCTTCCTAAGTTTAGTTGTTGGGTTTTGCGGTCATTTAATATAAGATTGTTTTGGTGACAGTATTGCTTTGCCATGTCCAGGGCTACAAAGGAAGATATTTCAAGTTCTGGTATTTGTTTCTCGGCCACCAGCAAGGCTGTGTCATCAGCATACATCATGACTTGGCAGAACTCTTGTAGATATTTTGGGAGGTCATTGGTTAACAGAATAAAAAGCATTGGTCCAAGAACTGAGCCTTGGGGAACACCTCTGTCAATTAAAAGTGGTGGTGATCTAGTTTTATAAATTGTATTGTTTAATGTATATGCTATCTCTACTGTTTGTGATCTGCCTTTTAGATAACTTGACATCCACTTTCCAGAGATCCCTCTTATCCCCATGTTCTTCATCTTTTCTAATATAAGATCATGCTCCAAGCAATCGAACGCCCTACTGAAATCCAGGAAAAATGCACTGATGGCAGTTCCTTCCTCTATTTCATTCAGCACAAGCTCAGTGAAATTTATTATGGCAGAAGTTGTTGATCTGCCTTTGAGGAACCCATGTTGCTGGCTTGTGATGATGTTGTTTACTGTCAGGTGGTTCAAGAGTCTGACAAGGACAATTTTCTCAATTACTTTGGATATTGTTGATAGGAGGGATATGGGGGTGGTAGTTATCGATTGAGGTGCTTCGGATTCTTTTTTAGTTTAAGGAAAGACTTTTGCTTAGTTTTTAATGCTTTGGGAAAAATTCCTTGGGTGAAAGATAGGTTTATGATGAATGTAAGTGGAGGTGCAATTTCTTCCTTACAGTGTTTTAGTAGTATGGAGGACACTTCATCAATTCCAGAGGACGGTTTAGATTTAAGAGAAGATATGGTGTTTGTTACTTCGATGACTGATACTGGTAGAAAAGTCAAGTCAGGAATATAGTCAGTTTCTAGCTCATTTAGTTGTGGCCTTTGTTGTATCTGGCCAGCAGCAGTAAGAGTTTTCTCCGCCACTGAGACAAAGTGTTGATTGAAGTGCTGAGCAATTTCAAGCGGCTCCTCAATCAGTTCATTTTTTACTAGTAGTTGAAGGTTGATGGAATCTTTTTGTATTTTTACACCTTTTGTAGTTGATCACCTCCCAAAGAGCTCTTTGTTTGTTTTCACAGTTTTGAATGTAGTTCGATGTGATTTCTTTTCGCTTTTTCCTTCAGTTTTAAGTCATATTCCCTTTTTCTAGCAGCTGTTTCTGTTTTATTTTCTTCTGAACCATGAAGTAGCATTCTGTCCAGTGCTTGTAAGTAGTTGTGTTTTAGTGTTTGTGTATCCTCATCAATCACTACACCACCAAATTTTCTTTTTTTCTTTGACCTTAATTTTTTGGTAGGACATGCTGTATTCAAGGCTAAAATCAAAGTATTATTAAAGCTGTCATAGGCCTGATCAACTTCTATTTTGTTGTAAATGTCACACCAGGTTACGTTTGGACAGTATAATTTTTAGTTGAATATTGAGGTTTTCCTGATTATACTGTCGACGTGTTTGAGGATGGGAGTTTTCAAGTTCTGGGGTTGGACGTTGATTGTGCTGATTTGCGCTTTGTGATCCGACAGTCCTGTAGTGATGACATCTACGTTGATGTCTTTAGAGATTAAGTTAGAGCATACCATGTCAATAGATGTGGCTGAGGTTGAGGTGACTCTAGTTGGCGGTAGCTCTAGTCTTTCGATATTATGACTGCTCAACATATTTTCTAGTTTGTTTTTCTGTTTTGGTTTTGTGTCAGCATGTCTATATTTATGTCTCCCATGATGATGGTAGGGGCATTTCCATGTAGGTATTTCGTCTAAGGTACTTGAGATTATATTCAGGGCATCTTCAAGGTTTCGCACTTGGAGGTCTGTAAACGCCAAGAAGGTATACAGTTTTCTTCTTTACTTTAATATTGACTGCATATTGTTCACAAGTCAGTTCTTCAGAGCTTGTGTCTTTACTTTCTACTACATTTCCAAGTGATTCATGAGCGTATACGGTCACTCCTCCTTTTCTCGAAAACTTTCTGGAAAACCCCCCAATTAATATGTAGTCTCTTAGTTTGGTATGTAGAAGTTGTGGTACTCTTTTAGACTATGTTCTGTCAAAACTACAATATGAGGTTTTTGTGGTGTGAAGTAAGTGGTCAAGCTGGTTTGTCTTGTTCATTAATGAGTCAATATTTTGGTGGAGTATTTTTTTAGCTTTTTTAGAGGGTTTATACTTTTAGTTTCAGTTGGGAGTTTATGAAGATTCTTGTAAAGGTTTTTGGTTTTCTGCGGATGTTTCAGTTTTGGCTTTTTTTCCTGTGTGTTTGTCTCTAAAAAATTGTGTTTTTTGTTATGATCTGCCATGATGTTATAGTTTACAGCCATAATGTTCTTTATAAAATGCTATATTACTGCTAAAGAAGTCATCTAGAGTTTGGTCCTCTGCTAATGTTTTTGAGTTTAGGGGTGGTTTGCAGTTGAGAGCAGATGAAGTTTTCAGACAGTCAGTTAGCCTGCTAGTTTTAAAAGTGGAGTTGGGGTTTTTGGGTGGTGAACCATCTGCCTCCACTACAATGATGTTGAAGTCTTCGTCATCACTTGGAGTGAAGTCCAAACCGTTAACCTGGGAATCCTGTTGCCTGTAGGGTTTGTCATTTGGCTGGATACCTCTGTCAATGTTGGTGTAGACAGTTTTTTAGTTGGGGTTTGACTGGTTCCCCCCGTTAATCCTGTTTCCAGTAGAGTTGTTCAATTGGCTGGATACCTCTGTCAATGTTGGTGTAGACAGTTTTTTAGTTGGGGTTTGACTGGTTCCCCCCGTTAATCCTGTTTCCAGTAGAGTTGTCAATTGGCTGGATACCTCTGTCAATGTTGGTGTAGACAGTTTTTTAGTTGGGGTTTGACTGGTTCCCTCCGTTAATCCTGTTGCCTGTAGAGTTATCGAGAAGCTAGGTTCAGATGCCCTGTAGGGTTGTCAGTTGGCTGGATACCTCTGTCAGTGTTGTTGGCAGTTTTTTAGTCGGAGGTGGATTTGTTCCCCCAATTAACCCTGTTTCCTGTAAAGTAGTAGTTGATGGCCTACTTTTTGCCACCACCTGCAGGGAGATGCTGAAAAGATTGCCTTTTTCCATTAAAAGCTCTTGATTTTCTGAGACTTGTGTTTGTCTGGCCCTGTGACTGATTTTTCTTTATTTTGTTTACAGTAGTCAAGACTAGAAGCTGTTTTTTTTCTTTGTCACGTTGTTTGGAGTTATTGTTAAGTTGAGCAGCAGCAAGATCCCTAATCTTAAGATCTGCTTCATCTTGCCTCTGTCTTAGCTTAGCTAGTTCCAGGAGAAATGATGAGTTTGACATAGGAGTCAAGGTTTCATTGTATGTTTGGGTTTCTGTTAATTTATAAGATTTTGGGTTTTGCAGTTTGTTGGCACTTTCATGTGAACAATTTTCTTCATTATTCATCTTCAAAATTGATTTTTTAAGATTGGTTATCTTTTGTGAATATTGTGTGAGCAGTTGGTTTTGAGTGTAATCATCGTCTTCAAATATATTTTGTAGTTCTGATTGGTTTTGTTTACTTTTTTCCAATTCTAATAGTGTGTCATGCAGTTTTTCTTGAAGAGTTTCAATTTGTTCTACATATTTTTCCTCAGCTGCTAGGAGATCCTCCATTTTGGCTTCCATGCTAGCCAAGGTAATCTCTAGTTTGGAGTTACACTCATGTTTGCTTTGGATATCTTGCCGTAGTTTGTTATTTTCATGTAATAGTGCATTCCCAGCCTCTGCAGCCAAAGTAAGTGAAGTCTCTAGGTCAGCTTCATCTAGCGTTTTTTGTTCCTGTAATTTTGACTTCACCTCCTCAAGCTCTGCTAATCATAAATATTGTAAATTTTAATCAGTTTTCCAATTAAAATCTTATTATGGCTCTCTAACTAAACACCAGGTGAATTTCAGTATCACAATTTTCAAAACAAAAACGATGATTATTTGTTTCGATTCTAAAATTGCACAGTTACTATGTAAATCCTTTAAAAATGTACACTAAATAAATTCACCAGTTTTTGTATGTACAGCTTTGTAAATAATGTAAAATGTTAGCTTTTAAACAACATAAATTTTAAAATGTGTCTATTATTGTGGGGTAGTAAAAACTTATGTATTAACGAAATAAATCCCTTAATCAAGCCAAACTAATATTGCTACGAGCTTAGATACAAGCAAAGTTACAAGCATTGAAAGTGCATTCTTTTTATACATTTATTGATTTCCAGTCTTAAGTAAAAACCCTTTTTATACAAATATGTAAGCTTATTTAATATAATAAAATATTAGAAATACACAAGTGACAGTTTTAGGTTTTGTCAACTAATTAAGAGATCAGATTTCAGAAAAAATGTGTTTTATTAATTTTTCCTACACTGAATATACACAGCATTCCTATACTGATAAACAGTCCAAACATAATAATTATTTCACTCCACAATGATAATAACTTCCACTGTGTATTGTTTATTAGCCAAAGTTTTAAATTGTTTTAAAGAATTCAAATGACTACTGTGTGGCTTACATCATAGAACACACAACACGTGTTTCTAATCTCATTATTTCATGTTCAACCAGCTTAATAAAACCATAATACCATTTCCCTTTTACCAAGGGCAAACTCAAGACACTTTTGGAGGAAAGAAATAATTATGGGGTTTAAGTAAACTAAAGAAAGCAAAAGTTATTAAGAATGTATGGACTTTTATTTATGTGAAGATGTTAGAATTTTGAATGGTTTAAAGTGTAGCTGACTAAATATTCTGATAAAGTAAAACAGAGTTTTGGAGAGAGCCAGATTAAACCTTCAATATATATAATAATCAAATTAATTTATTATCTATAAGTTTAATTAAGGATATATATATATATATATATATATATTTATATATTTATATACGTTATCTTCAACAAACGCCAATCTGCTGTATGCTTTTGTATGTTGGTTCTACCGTGACAAACGATTCCTTGATAAAATAGCAAGATCTTGTATCTTGTTTGCATACGATTCGTTGGTATTGGGGATGCAGTAACCTAGATATTCCAGAGGAAGTTTAAAGAGTTATTGAACGTAAAAGTTAATTGTTTACCTGGTGGTGCAGGGCGGGGTGGGGGTGTATTTGAGTAGGCTTGTTGACCGGCAAACTCGATGACCTCATAGTCGGGATCTGGTGGTGGAGGCAGCACTGGTGGTGAGGGTGGTACCACTGGTGGCGGAGGTGGTGGGGGCACAGCTGTGCCTCGGGCTTGTTGCTGCACAAAACATTCTGTCACTCGTTGGAGAAATGTTCAACATTTTTATGTACACAATGAAGGCAAATCGGTTTTGTTGTGGGATGAAAGAGAAAGGTATATAGTCTTTATCTTTGTTTATAATGTTATAATAAAATACTACTAACTACTTGTACACTATTTACAAAACACTATACTGCAGATAATGGATGTTTGGGTAATTTATTGAATACAACACTTGAACTATATGAACATTGATATTGAGCTTGTGTTGGGGAAAATGGATAATGGTTTTGGCAATGTACATCTAAAGTTGTCAAAATAATTTATCTAGGCTTTTGTGTTAATTACTTCTTA
Organism: Homalodisca vitripennis; assembly: GCF_021130785.1. Lineage (NCBI taxonomy): Eukaryota > Metazoa > Arthropoda > Insecta > Hemiptera > Cicadellidae > Homalodisca > Homalodisca vitripennis. Next base: position 33,117,643 of record NC_060212.1, read on the forward strand.
CCTGTCAAATGTAGAAATATTATTATTTTACTTCAAAAGTATTATATACCAATTTTAAAAGTTCATAATTACATAAGGGTTTTTTGTGAGTGTTGTCATCATGATGCCATTTCTTGTCATACTATGATTATAAAGTGGGTATATAATTTCTGAATATGGCTTCTTTGTTAAAAATTACACATAATGATCTTTAAATTATTAATCTCACACTTTCCAAATGCTAGAAACTCTGAAAGTCTTTGCAGACATGTACTATAGAGTCCTAAGCTTATTCTTTCAGTAATTTTGTGAGGTGAATTTTCATCCTACTCTTTTCTCTTCCTATAGAATATCTGTATAGGAAACAGGATTTTTCTGGACATTTGCCATCGTTCAGTGAAATAAATAATCAGTAGCACTACATTTGGAAATCTCTAATCTGATCTCTTCTTCACAATCCTTCAATCGTCAAAAATAAACTTCAAACAAATAATATCAGTGATATAGAAACTGAACAACTTCAGATCATACTTCCGAAAACAATTAACAAACCTCCCTCAAATACTGGTCATGTCTGATGATGCTCTTTTTGAGTTGTTTGAGAAAATGAATGAACAAAACTTTTGGTAATGGTCAGCTGAAAATTGAGAAGAACTTCATGAACCACTCCACTAAGAGATGTCACTTGTCATTGTTTCAGTGTGATCGGACTATACTTTTAAGAACCAAAATGAAGTTACTGCCACTGTCAATTCAATTTGATATGACAGTGCTTAGATGTGTTCTGGCATCAGTGTTGCACCTATTAGGAATTAGCGACCTATTTATGTGGCTACAATAGAAGGGGATATTAGTCACACAACAGGAAAGACAATGAATGTTTTATGTAAATTTTTTCTGGAACATTTGATTTAATATTGTTCCATGGTCTACACAATCTGCAGACTATCTGCAGGACAATTTCAAAAGGAAAGTCTTTGTTTCTAAACCTCAAAATATTAATTCAGAACTGAAGAAGTGTGTAAAATAATGAGATTGCTGCTCTTCCTCTGTCATTCTTACGATAATGGTAACACCAAGCACGCAGAAGGAAACAGGCCTTGTGGATGTACAAAATCACACCTTCAATAGCAATTTACAATGAGTAGAAACAGCATAATCATGTGAATATCCTAGTTGCATTTCCAATATCAAACCCAGTTGTATACGGTTTTGTTCATTATCAATGCTGTAATTTCTTTTTGCTTATTCTCAAGAGAACAATACTGAACAATCCTGCCAAGAATTCAAATACTTGAACATCCACATCAATGAGACTTTTTAAAGCTGTGCCAATAAATTAGCACAAATTGTGTAGCCTTCCCCAAAAGTTGAACCTCCAACCTTCTGGTTAGAAGCCAAGAGCACCAACTTTTATTGTAAAACCCAAGAGGAAATTTGGCTATATTTTTGTTAAGCAGAAAGAATATCGGTTCTCCATAAAAGCAAGCACACCTTGCTCCAAATTTAGCACTGGAGTTTGTGTAGCACCTATAGTATCATTTCGCAACCACAACATAGTAGTAAATGTGTGTCGAAGATGAGACAGGTCCGGTCCTGACAGAGAGACGACTCAGCTGCTGTACTCAATGCATCTCTAAATATACACAGTTTTGGCAAACTGCCAACAAAGTCTAGACTCTGACATCTTCAACAACTTCATGTCCGGATTACATTAGATAAACCTTCCTACTTTCTACTCAGTCTTGAGTTTCAAGTTCAGTCTTCCTGTTATAGTTTCAGCGTTGATTAACAAATTTTAAGAAACTGTGAACAAAAATGTAAATTTTATGTGGTTTGTTTTGTGTATTTATGTGAACCGCATACAATTATAAACACTGCCAAAGCTTGCATGATCAAAGACTGGATGGAAGAATAGAGGATCTTTGTACTGAATTGATCAACACTGGAGATTCAAACATAGCTGAGCACTAGCAGAAATAGGTGTAAAACATTTTGAAAGTAGAAATTATTTCCATAGCAATCAGGCTTAGTCCTGTTTAAAAAGTAGTCTTTTTGTATTTAAACCAATCTATGCCAACACACTCATATGCCTCCACTATAGTTAAATATATTAACAATACCAAAGCCCTGTAAATATAAAAACATTGACAATCTGACAAACTGATATCCTAAATGCTAAGTAAACTCAAAAAGTCTCAGTACGTCCTCTGGAGGAATCATTTTATGTATAAGACTATTATGTTACTTTGATTATCTGCAATTCCAGTTGGCAAAGAAGCCAGGTTTTATAGCATTTTCCAGAATTTGTCAAACAGCTGCTGGTCTTAAAGCAAAACATTTGCTTCTAATGTTCTTTGACAACATCCTCACAGAAGACTCCTTCCCCAGAATAGACCTAACTTATCATGTTTTTATATTCGTAAGGCAGCAGATAATCATCTCCAAAAGTCCTTCTGAGTATAGTTCCAAGATATTAATTTACAACTGAATTTCTTCTAAATACTGATAGTATTCCTAATAAAAACACTGGAGTAGTCAATTATCCTTTACTGAGACAGCTTATGAAGAAAAATTTATTATTTATGTTGCCTTTATCAACAACTTGACAGCATACATTACTGTTTTAAAGATAAGAGGAGTAAAACAATTTTGAAGGTTTTTGGTGCTTGCAAAAGACTCTTTGGATATAAATGGGGACTAAAACTCAAAATGATATATTGGATCTATGAAACCATAATAAAACCAACGGTCACATATGCAGGTCTTGTGTGGTGGCCAAAAGTAGAACAAAATACAGCTGCCAAGAGTCTACAGTCTTCAAAGACTAGCTTGCGTAAGCATTATCAAGGCACTGAGTTCCAGTCCAACTCTGGCACTAGAAGCAGTATTGGGATACACTCCTCTGGGACAGGAGGTGAAGACAGCTGCACTACGTGCAATGAAGCTTGTGAGAAGAAAGGTGACTAAGCCTACTTCCTCGAAGGACACATGGTAATAATACAGATATTCCCTGAGGCTAAAAAGATAACCTACGTTTCTGAGAATAAGGTTCAGAAATACTTCTTCTCAAAACCTTATCTCTTTATCTAAATATAGAGGAAAATGGAGTAAAAAGGAGGCCTACCCTACTAAAGGTGTACAGAAGTTTTACACTGAACGATCAAGCCTAGACTCTAGGGCAGGGTTTGAAGTTTATGGGCTAGGAGCAAAAATAGAACAACCTCTGGGGAATGACGTTGTGGTCTTCCAAGCAGAAGTCATGGCAATAGAAACATGCACCAGAAGGCTTGTACAAATGATGCAAAAAGAAGTAGAATACTTAATACTTTCAGACAGTCAGGCAGCATTAAAGGTGCTCGTAAGGATATAATGGAAGTGGCAAAGAGGAACAAAGTTACCCTCGGTTGGGTGCTAGGTTATAAAGACATTCAGGCGAATGAAACAGCAAAAATCCTTGCCAAGATAGGCTCTGAAAGCCTTCTAGAAGGGCCAGAGCTCTAATAAATAATTGGGAAAAAAGGATTACATCTGAGACAGGCCTCAGTACTTTAAGTGATTGAAAATGTTTATCTCTATTCATGCAAAAGGATGGCCAGTATTCCTAGATCAAAGTAATAAGGACTGCTATTAGGGATGCTGACAGGATCTAAGAAAACATCTGATGAAGGTTGGTCTAAACCAGATTGATGAATGCAGACTCTGCAGAGAAGCAGAAGAATCAGTGGAACATACGCTAAACTGTCCTGTCATATGGATAATCCATACTAATCTCTCTACCGCTTAACCTCAAGAAAAATCGAACTAACATATTTACATTATTAACTAAACACAATTTAAAATTTGAATAATTAAATATAAATATAATAACTCAAGTAATGTACCAGAAAGTTGCCCATCGCTATACGCCATACCCCCTAGCAACCTGCACCAAAGCCCAAACCTCAGCCTTGCGTTTATCAATGGCTCTGATGTTTGCTGGAAAAGCATTCCACAATTGACAGGCAGAATCTATAAACGATTTACTAAAAGTGTCGTATATAAATTTAAATTTATTTGACTATTAACTGGGATGCAACTATGGCATCCATTCTCGCATCTGTTAATGCTAGTTGGTCAGGGTTCTGCTTATGCAGTGAATGTCCATTATATTTGGAGCATTTTTATATCAGATGTGCCTTTTACATCATTAAAAGAGACATCTTTCATCATTTTTCAACTAAATATAAGATCATAAAAGAGACGTTCAACATTTTTCTTATAGGGCAGAAACCAAGATGTCCACCATTACAGCTAACTTTGACCAAACACCCCAAAAATATTTGTAAGGTTTAAGACTGGATGATCTTTGAGGTCTCCATATATAATCTCTGATCTCAAGTCCATAACCCCAGTTGAATAATCAGTATCATCATTATATCAAACTTATTGATATCAATGTGGTGGCAAGCCATTTTTTTTTTACCAAATAACATCATAATAAACCCATTGTCAACTTTAAAATGAATCAGATAACTTTATTTAGTACCAATTTATAAAACCATGTTTTACAAATCAAAATACAAACACCAAAACGATGTTTTTTAAACCGTCTGTTTTGGTTGGCAGAAACAAATTAAAGACTTAAAAGAAAATTATAGCTCAAGTGACAAAAAACCTATTAAAAATAAAATATGCAATGAATCTACTAAAATTAAAGTCATAATTGTGAATTGATAACCATGTAACTAACAACGAGTTAGTGTAACAATTAATATAAATAAATTAAGCTAATTACAATGTTTATCACAATAATTACAATACAACAATAAATATTTACAGTTCAGTTAAAACAGCTATGAAGATAATATATTGTAAAGTAAACTAAAAGTCCCTTTTATTGACCATAACATGAATTATTTCTTGTTTTAACTCCAACCTATCTATATAACAATGAAGTACTAATTTGAAATAATAATTTCATCATATTTATGAATAAACTTACTGAAAAATAGAGAAAAAATAATTATCACAATAGTTAATGAAAACAAAATATACTGAAACATGAAATGACAGGAGCTAAGTTTAGGCAATTGTAAATTGTGACTTATATTACAGTACATACAAGTCAGTAATAGCATATTAAACCATACAATAATTTTACACATGATTTAATAATGTTATGAATAGCTAAAATTAAATTGATTTATTCAGCCAAAAATACAAATAATAAAATGAATAAATGTAAGCAAATTATAGCCAGTATAGACAGTATCAAAATCATTGTTTTGGTGTGTGTATCTTAAATTTAGTAAATACTGTGTAGTCAAAACCGTGAAGAGGTTAAAAACTGTTGTGGTGACCACTTTGATTTTAACCTCATAAGAATAATGTTAAACTTCTACAACCTTTGTTATAGTCATAGAATTATGAAAGATGAATCATTTTAAAGATAAAATCAATACACATCCAAATGCTTATTTTTAGTGTTTAGATATTTTTATTGGTTATTATTCAGGAGAACACAATCTTTTATGTATTTCATCTTTTCAATATTAAAAAAGAATAAACTTTACAAGAAAAACTAAAAAGTTTGGATGCTTATTAATAAGGTCTTAAAAGTGACACATTTTCCACAGAGCTAAGATAAAAAATGAGGGCGTAAAAGTGCACGAGATTTAAAATTGTTTTTATGGGGATAAACGTAAGGTTATTTCATTACAGCCGAGTCCTAAAGGAAGATTACTGGTCTTTTTAACCAATTTGATCAGTACACCAAGCGAGTGATTATAAAAACCTCTTTGCACTTGAACAGTTTAAGACACATAAACCTTGGTGTATAATACTCGTGTTCAAATGTGTCTGGCCCCATTCCAATGACTCACATGGACAATAATTCAGACACCGGCCATGCCAACAATTACTGCACCTGCAGGTTTATCGACCAACCTTGTTAATTTGATTGTCGGTAAGTTGTTTTATGGTTTAAGGTCCTAACTTTGGCTCTTAATAAAGTCCTTTTTTCATTTATTGTCATTCTCTAACATATATGAACTTTCTAGGTTGCATTACTGGATACATACATTGAATCAGTGAAAATACTAATACTTAAGACTACTTAAAAAATATTTGCTAATGCTCAGCCAAATCACATGGTGTGACATGCACCATCATCGAACTCTTAGAGAAATAGAGCTTCATGCAAAATGTTGTCTGTACGTCAGTTCATTTTCGAGAAATCATGTAGACAAGCAGTCAGACATAAGTGAAATTTTTATGAACAGCTCTGACTAAAGGTGTACTCACCATCCAAGGGGGCATGGAACGAGCAGCTCGCAGTCTAGTGGACGGGGTAGACACGGGGGCAGGACGCCACCGCTCCTCCTTCATGTTCTGTTGTGACAAACCATATAAAATTTTAGTTTAAATTTAATTGTTTTATTGGTATGTTAATAGAATTATGGTGTTTTTTCTTTTATATTATGTTATTTTACCCAATACTTTCACTGCTCTCATATAAGTCTATAAGAATGTATTGGGACAGTAAATATTTGCATATTGCAGAATCTTTGATTTTAAGTGCTTCATCTTTTTTTAATAAAAAGTATTTTTTGAAATTCCTTGATATATCTGTTGATCTACATGTTAACAATAAAATAACAGAACTATTTTTGTGATTTACAAAGGAATTGCTGCCCTTGGCTTCCTCTTGAACATCAATATTCTCTCTCAAGGCTAACGATGACAAATGATAAGGAATGGACATGCTTTTCCAAATAAGACTCCCATCAATATGAACTCCTAAAAAAGTTCAATTTTTTGTTATGTTTAATGTTGTAGGAGATGCCAGATCTAGAACTATTGCTATAATTATGGTTGAAAATTACTTTTTGAGTTTTTCCATTGTTGAGTAAAAGACTATTTGCTTTGAACCAATTATTCATTTATAAGAAATCTTGATAAATAAGCCTGTTCAGTGTAATTTTGTCATAATTAGAAATGAGAGCAGTAGTATCATTGGCATACATAGAGTTTATTTTATATTTGCTGATAAATCATTGATGTAAATCAAAAAGAGTGGTCCCAAGATAGAGTCCTAGGGTATTCCTAAACTAATTGTTTCATATTTCTTAGTAGGAATCCCATTATCAAAAGTCACATTTTGTTTGATCTTTGTGATTTTACAAAGCAAGGACAGCATTCCCTTGGCTTCGTCTTGAACATCAACATTCTCTCTCAAGGCCACTAGTTACCTTGGGTAATAAATGCTTTTTCCAGGAAAAACTCAAATATTTAGTCTTCAATTTTACACATAGTTGCTTAAAGACCAATTTTTATGTGTTGAAAGTAGTAATACAATGATGCAACAGAGTATTAACCTCTTACGGCCCCATGTTGCGATTTAGCAACATACCACATTTAATTTTTTTTAGGACTTTAGATGTTAAATATCGCTTTAAATCCCATTGTTACGTTTTTTCAACATACTGGTGGTAAATTTTGTGGCAAAACATTGGCTACACTGACTACAGGTAGTCCCAGAGGCAGCCATCTTGTTGTTGTGATTCTTGGATTTTACATGCTCTGCAAATTCAACAGCTTTAGAGAAGCCATACTCCCAAAAAAAGGTAAGTTAGCTAAATCAAAAAAATACTAGGTGTTGAGAATTTCATTATTTAAGTATATTAATTGATTACATAAGTTTTTTTCACAAATTTTTCAAAGTTTACAGCTCGAAAAACCGTTTGAGTCTTTATGCAACATTGGGCCTTAACCTAGAGAAACTCTCGATTCCGCATTGTGTCTTTAATGCAACAGTGGGCCAAAACCTGAAAATCTGTTAGTATATTTTTGCAACATTGGGCCATAATGGCTGGGTATAAACTTAGTTTTCAAGGTACATATTTGTTTCCAAATAAGCATAATTCATTACAAAAGAGTCTCGAAGATTTATGCTATTGTAAAACTAAAAACCTATATTTGTAATTAGAGATGAATCGATCAAGGAGGGATCCTCGTCCTCCGGTTTATCTCACGAGTGAAGAAATAGAGGAATGCTGTATGCTGCCACCTGATTCGAGTGACGATGATAGTGCAGACGACAGTGACGCCGACCCAGATTACGACCCAGACCTTGCCCACTACAAACCGACTGGAAAGATTTATGCAATATAAATACAATAATGGTAAGCACAGCTCATTGACATTATTGGTGATACTTATTACTTTGTGTATGTAAATGTAATATTATAATGATCTAACTCAATTGTGTTTGTTCTTGAACGAAGAAATGAACTCCGAAGAAGACAACTTAGCAGAAATTCGAAATGAAACCTCAAGTCAAGCAGAAGAGGAAGAACCGTCTACTTCTACGCAGGCACCAAGGAAGACCAACAAAGATAAGCTCCACCCCCACTTTGGACAAATGTGGGATGCTGCCGAAAGTGTAAGAGAGCCTGTTATCTGGAAAGACACACTTCCTGAAAGTACTGTGCGTGCCTCTCCTATAGAATACTTTAAAGAAGTTTTTGACAACTCAATTCTTGATAGAATTGTAGATCAGTCAAATTTATTTGCAATTCAAAAAAATCCTAACAAGCCATTGAACTTGACCAGGAATGAACTCGAACAATATATTGGTATTTGTTTTGCAATGTCAATTTTTGGCCTTCCCAGGGCAAGGATGTATTGGGCAAGTTTGACAAGAGTCCCAAAAGTAGCAGATGTTATGGGTCGAAATCGTTGGATTGAAATAAAAAATAACTTGCATTTGAATGACAACACGAAACTACAATCCAAATGATCCTGAGCGTGACAGACTTTACAAAATTCGTCCCATGGTTGATCATTTAAAGGAAAAAATTCAAAATGATTTCCAAGGAACAGCACTTATGTGTTGATGAACAGATTGTTCCTTATAAGGGGAACTCAAAAACTTCGACAATACAATCCAAAAAAACCTAAAAAATGGGGTTATATAAAATCTTTGCTTTGTGTGATACAAAAGGACTTGTATATAACTTTGAAATTTTACTGTTGGAAAATTCAGCCAGTTCCTGGTTTTCCTGATCTTGGGGCGAGCTCAAATATAGTTCTGAAAATGGCCAAACACCATTCCAAGGGAGAAAGATTACCTACTTTTCTTTGACAACTGGTTTTCTTCATTGCCACTGTTTTTTGAACTTTCTAAGCTAGGCATTGGTGGATTATCTACCATAAGGACTGGTCGGTTTCCGGGATTAAACTTTCCCAAAGATAAAGAAATGAAAGCACAAGGAAGAGGATCATTTGAAGAAAAGAAACATGAAAAGATGACATTGAGGTGAGAGCAATCAAATGGTTTGACAACAGAGGAGTAACCTTAGTTTCGACTTTTGAAAGTGCGCTTCCATTGACAGAAGTTAAGAGATATGATAGGAAATCATCAAAGGAAATTTTTTGTTCCATGCCCGAAAGCTGTAGTAACTTACAACAAATTTATGGGGAGGTGTAGACCTCTCGGATGGCTTGATTGCATACTACAGAATAAAAATAAAATCCAAGAAATGGTACCTAAAGTTTTTATTCCACTTCATGGATCTCACACTCGTAAACTCATGGCTTGTTTACCGAAGAATTTGCAAAGAGCAAAAACTAACTAAAAAAGACATAATTAGACTTATTGGATTTCAAATCAAGTGTGGCCGAGAGTCTTCTAAAACAAAGGAAGAACACAGAAAAGAAAAGAGGAAGACCATCTGCAGATCAGATTGATATGCAACACAATCTAAAGAAGAAACGTGGGCCAGCCAAACCAATTCCAGAGCCCACTACTAGAAGAGATGAGACATCACACTGGCCTCAAATCACAGAGGACCGACAACGTTGCAAAAACCCACAATGCAAAGGAATAACTGTGGTGAAGTGCATCAAGTGCAGTGTTTCATCTCTGCTTGACAAAAGCTCGCAATTGCTTCACCGCATTTCACACATGAGCTTAACCATATCTGGTTTATGCCTAAACTTATTTTATTATGTATGTGTACTCTACTAGAGTGTTTTTATTAGCAAGTTTCTAAAAACTGTTAATATATTACCCTGACAATGAAAACTTTCATGTAAATAAACATTATTCTATTATAACCCACTGTTTCATTTTTGTTACATACCCATTTTGAGCTTATTTTACATTATGCCCAATGTTGCAAATTTGCAACAAACCTTAAACAACCCCTAAATATACAAATAAAATTTTAAAAAAATAGTTAGTCATCTTAAAAGGTTTATTAATACCAAAAAGTTTTGGTAAAAGATTTTTTTCCTGACAAATAAATAATTTGGGCCGTAAGAAGGTTAAAAGTTCAGAGAGAACACAAAAAGAATTATCGCATAGACAGAAAGACTACGGACAGACTACCCTTTTACCTTTTGACCCCAGAACCAATGTGGTTCTTTATGGGCAGAGAGAAACCTAAGTACCAAGTTTGATGCCTCTGGATAATTTCTATCAAACCTTTATTGTACAGGGAGGCAGAAGGACGGGTTGCTCTTTGACCCCAAAATTGATAAGGCTCTTCATCAGATCAAAGGGAAATTAATTGGATTTTGGATGGCTTATTCATTAATTATGTCTGCTACTGTTATGTTCAAAAATAAATATGTCAAATGATGACCACCAATTTTGATTTATTCCACTTAGTCTGTTTTCTTGCTGGAATCGGATAAATTTTGATCCAGGACATGGCCCTTTTCCACAGCCTGTGACATGTACACTCATGACTTCATTTTAGTATTTACTTAGCTAAATTAAAACTTAACACTGGTAGCAAAATAGTTAATAATATTTAATGGCATGGCTGATTTTCTTTTGGTATTTTTTTAATAATGTCAAGTAATGATTGTTCCTGTTTTGTCAGGTGTTTTTTTTTTGTGTACTTAAGAAAAGAAAATGAGGAAACACCTCATTTCACTTAGTCCTGAAAGGACCTTTGCACTGCTTCCTGAGTGACAGGTTATTCAAGATGGGGGTAGGTTTAGAATAGGGACCGCCTCATGTGAAGATCCCACGAGGAGGGATAGTGGGTTTATTATCAGTCATGTCACCTTGGAAGCAAGGATGTAGCCAGCGAGGGAGTCCATGGGGTAAGGATAACCCCCAAATTTTCAATTCTTTTCTAATACTTTTTTAGTAAACTATTATTGCTATGTAAATGATTGTATTACTGACATGTACTGTTGAAAGATCATTCTCAAGAAAGAAATGGGTCAAGAACTTTTTAAGGAACAAAATGGGGCCTTATTCTCTGTCCATTACAGGGAACTATCAGTTGTTTGGACCCCTCCCCTAATTTTTTGCTTGCTATGTTCTTGCTTGGAAGAAGGAGAGGTTAGCTCTGTTTCAGCAATTTCTAGTCAAAGCGGGCAGGTGAAACCAGAAGAGACAATACTCTCTCATGTTTAGGCTTGGAAATTAAGGGAGCCTCACTCATTCCAGCAATCATCCTCCGCAGTCAACTAAACCTATCAAAATCCAGGAGAGTTGTCAGGGGTGAGTGATTAGTTTGAAATTTTTTACTGTGGGAAAAGATGAATGTTTATAAATTATATTAAAATAATCTATGAAAATAATATGTTCTTGTTTCTGTAAGAGTGTGATTGATATTTCATCCAATATTTCATTACTCTGAGTTCCATGTGACAATGAGGGGTGAACATGTCTCCGTGCCTACTTATGTCGGCTCTGGGACCCACAGTTATTTGTTGTTGACAGAAAAAGCTAGAATTAAATCATGGCTAAGAAAAAAGTCTTTTCTTCTCATCTAAATACAAATATTAGATTAGAATAAAATATATTGATCTCCATCTCCTAGAAGTATCTATAAACTTCAATGATCTGTCTGTGTTAGTTGACTTAACTGTATAATTTGTTCAGATAGACTGTAAATGTCAGCTTTTTTCAATCAACCATTGTTAAAAATTAAATTCAGATAAAGAAATTGTATTTGACTGGGGAAATACAACAGTCAATAAGTTACAGAAACCTAACTTGAGTGCACAAATTGTAGTTCTGTAAAAGTCTTTGATCATTAAACTTCATCCAATGACTGGTTGACGGCAAAATTGTTTTGCACGAGGCGACAAAATAGCTAGTCCCAGCCCTGACACAAGAAGGGTTTCTTTCAAAATATTTTAAGTGGTTATAAGACAGTTATGCCCAACAATTAATTACTTAAATATTGCTACTAAATAAAAATACAAATCCAATTTTATATACAGTTCTTACATTCATTGCAATACCAATGGCTTATGTAAGAGACAAAAACAAAAATCTTAAAACCAACCTATTGCTAGTGTTTTTTTAAAACAAACCAACCATATTCTCTTTAGTGTACAAGTTCTAAAATTAAGGAAAGAATTAGAGCTTACAAATGAAAACTGATCAAACAATGAGTACAATTTGAACAACTACTGAAAAAAAGAGTTGATTTATAGTAATAGTACGCTTGAGTTTGAAGGACAGGCATGATAATAAAAATCCAGCTAGAATAAAGCCCCTTAAATCAAGAACCAAAATAATTATGTTCTATTTGTGTTTCATGTTTTTGAAGTATATATTTTTACCTTATCAAATTTATAACATAATTATCTCCAACATGAGGTAAATATTTTATGCAACAATGTATGTCTATATTGAGGTAAAAGTCTTTACAAATGTTAAAATATTATCAAAATATAGGATAAATCTGATTTCTTCTATGGAACTAACTGCTAACACAATAAAATTAAGGAAGTAGCTAGAAAATTCATTAAATCTAATTGAGTATGCGAAGGTCTCAACATTATACAGTATAGTGAACTGTAGGCTATTCAATAAAACAAAATGTTCCAGACGCTGAAGACATTAGAGTTCTTAATTTTGAAGTTATATTCATGAAAATTAAATCTAAAAAAGTTTGGTTTTATATATTTTACATGGGTATTTTATATTTAAGTAATGGCTACAAATTTAAATGCTAATTTATTTTCAAATAGTTATTCATCCCTCCATTACAAGTTTAGAGCAAAAATAAACTAATAAAAACGAAATTTAAGCAGGGTACAATTTAAGGAATCATTGGGCAATAGCTAACCATTATAATTTTGTGAGCTCTTATTTATTCCCAAACACAATATAATTATTATAATTACAAATAGAGGAATGTTGTCATGTTTTATATTTGGTCATAATCTGGCCCTGAGGACCACAAAAACTACCCTATGCTAGGTAAGTACCTGCATGTCGCATTCCCTAGGCGCGGACAGGCCACCGAGCACGCACCGACTACTGCTAAAATTAGCCCCGGGGAGCCGCTTTGAGCAGCGGCCAAGTCGCGGTGTTTTTAACCCGTCGCCGCCACCGTGATCACGCTACCGCCGTAGTTCGTCGACCAGCCTAACGCCCACCAGTTTTGTCAGGGCTTCACAAAACCTAATTGATTTGTAATCTGATATGGTTGAAAGTACAGTAAAGATATTATTTCACCAGGCGAAGTTAATGCTAAGAAGTCATCTCTAACACTTAACCTGGGGACCAACGGCTTAAAGGTGACTTCCGAACCACCACCAACCGCCGGTCAGGCAGGCTGCTTGCAAGGACTGGATCGCTCAGCGGAGACCCATCCAAGCGGCAACGACGCTCGACGTTGCTTGATCCGGTTATCTTGTGATAACTGCTGTACCCACTACACTGCGCCATTGGCAAATAAGTCCGAGAGACAAGAACCTATTTACAATTTTAAAGATTAAGAAGTTTTTCGTGGAATCCGTTTAGGGTTTCTCTCCCTAAAGAAATTCGCCTCAGTATAGAAAAATAGGGAAAAGGGTTCAAAATACTAAGTCAAACTTACACCTTATTTACACCTTATATATTTTAGTTTTATGCATTTAAAATCGCCATACTGAATCTTTTTATCAGACTAGCAGATAGTATAAAACCACTTGCATTAATTACTTACCTACTGGTTGTTTTTAAGCAAGTCAAGTTTAAAGAATATATAATATATAGGTACAAATATTTATGATTTGATATTTTAACCATTTTTAGCTACCCTCCTATTTCGACCTCTGCCAAAACTGCGGCTGACTATCAAATACTTTGTTATGGTAAATTCCTCCAACGAATTCACAAAAAACTAGTTTGCGTTCTTATAAATTTATTACATATTTATTTCGCCTTGCGAACTATTCCCTTCCCGAAATCAATAAATATATCCTAATGTGACGACTGTTTTACAATTAGCATGAACACTTTAGTAATATACGCTCCAAATACGTCTACTCTATATTGCATCATAAGTGCTTTTACTAAAAACCATTAATTTAAAAATATAGTTTAAATTACTGTAACATTTTTTCGGATAAAAACCCAAAGCATTTTATGGTGACTCGTTCTTACGCACAGACATTTGTAGCTCATGTAATTCTCAACTATAAAATAACTAATACAATATTATTTCATACAACAAATGATAAAGTACGAAATATGTAATTTATGTATGTTCTTAAAGACAATTCACCAATTGTGTGGAGTATCCTAACATTTGATAAATTTATAGAGAGTACAAATATGTGATTTTAATTATACGGGGGTAGGGGTAATCCCTTCGTTCAAAAATTCTGTTTTACTGTGTAAAAATGTATAGTTAGATACACAAAAACTATACTAAATAGTGTTTTAAAATATGTACAAGTGTAAGTAAATATATTCTTAATATATTTTTAAAATTATATTTATTTGTAATCAGTTAAGACCAAAATTCAAAACTGTGGCGGTTAGAAAGGGCATACTAATATTGTCTTCCAAAACCTTACGGTAGTATTTGTATTAATATTTCAAAAAAACATAATTAGAATAAAAAGTAATAATTAGTTCTACCACAAAGGTTTTAAAATTCACATAGACTGATGCTTTTTATTCGGTTTTCACAAATCTGTAAGACACATGACAGAAAATTGATTAACACCATGATTTTATTCACATAAATTCACATTATCTAGATCAATCTACCTACACGCATGGCCTTGCTAAGACCTTGCTCGATTTGGCATCAATACGGTGCCTATAGAGTGCCGGCACTACTTGATTCGCGTGCTATTTATAGTCTAGCGTTCGCTGTTGGTCTCAATACTTCATGCGTTCGCTTCCTCGTCCCGAGCTTTGTATCTGCTTGCTAGATTTGGCATCAATGCGGTGCCTATAGAGTGCCGGCACTACTTGATTCGCGTGCTATTTATAGTCTAGCGTTCGCTGTTGGTCTCAATACTTCATGCGTTCGCTTCCTCGTCCCGAGCTTTGTATCTGCTTGCTAGATTTGGCATCAATGCGGTGCCTATAGAGTGCCGGCACTACTTGATTCGCGTGCTATTTATAGTCTAGCGTTCGCTGTTGGTCTCAATACTTCATGCGTTCGCTTCCTCGTCCCGAGCTTTGTATCTGCTTGCTAGATTTGGCATCAATGCGGTGCCTATAGAGTGCCGGCACTACTTGATTCGCGTGCTACTTATAGTCTAGTGTTCGCTGTTGGTCTCAATACTTCATGCATTCGCTTCCTCGTCCCGTGCTTTGTATCTGCTTGCTCGATTTGGCATCAATGCGGTGCCGCCTATAGAGTGCCGGCACTACTTGATTCGCGTGCTATTTATAGTCTAGCGTTCGCTGTTGGTCTCAATATTTCATGCATTCGCTTCCTCGTCCCGAGCTGTGTACCTGCTTGCTCGATTCGGCATCAATTCTTTACCTTCTTCAGTCTTAATTTGTCTTTGAAGTACACGCCGATAGAACGTTACTCCTCAGAAACAGACACCTGAGGGAATAAAACTTCTCAACATAAATTTCTCTTTTATTAAATCTAACAAAAAAGCAGCGATCCTGTCCTTGCAAGTAGTCCGCCTGCCCCTTTTGTTGGTGGTTCGGAATTCACCTTTTAGCCGTTAGTCTCCAGTTTTGTTTACCTTTTTTACCACATGATGTTCACATTCTTAACTTTGCAAGTATTTCAGGATACAAAACACTGCACTTGGCCAGATTCAAGACAATCCCCTGAGTTGTAACCGCCTCTCTGGCTTTTCAGAAGGGCTGAATTCGTAAGCGAGGCAAGATCATCTGCTAAATCCAAAATAAAGACGGTGGTTCATAACCCAATTTCGAAAATCGGAAATGTACCACGAAATTCGCCTTACACTACGCTCCAGATGATAAACTTGCGGTCCTTACTCACTTTAAGAGGTCGATTCAAAATCCTTTTAGCACTGCTTGTTATGTATAATAATATCAACGGCACCACACCACGCAATATTGTTACATAATTAATTTGCTTTGCCAATTTGAGGTTATGTACAGATTAGAATTCCAACTTTCACAACAGACTTCCAACTCGGCTACAGTGTTGCAAATTCTCTTCACACTCACAACAGTTTACTGTCCGGATAATAAAGCTGGTGTGTGTCGATAGTTTGTGCTTACATCCAGACATGACGCAGGTAACGCTAATATAAGTGTCAGCACTTGCCCGGTCACGTGACCGCGTATGACGTCACCGCATATTTGTGACCGGTGCGGTGTTGGCCTGTCGACTATATTTATCAGGCGAGTCGCCGTCCGAGTCGGTTTCTGCCACAAATCACCGAGGGAAGTCAATGTCAGAAATCCTAGTTGGAGGAGAAAAACTGGCAGTTTGCTTCAGATTCACAAGTTGTCGCACCTTTTAACAACCCCTAGTTCATACCTGACAAATTACTACCTACTACTAATAAAGTACTCTGATGTATTTACATTTTACCTAATATAGGAAGGTATTGCTTAAAATAGAATTTTTCCATTACTGACAAAATAAAAGGTAAACAAACATATTAAAATAGGTTCGTTACAGTATCAAATAAAAATGTATTTAGTAGGCTACAGTGTAATTTTAAAGAACGTACATCTTTGCTAAGGTTGCAACAAAACCCAGCAGGGATCACTTATGGCTGGTTTATACTTTCCAGTTGAACCTACCACTGGGCACAGCAAAAAACCGATGTGTCACTTAAAATGGCTACAGTACCTTATGGATGTCCAGGAGCAGCACATTACTAAACGCAAATGTCGAGATTCTGGGGTGCACGGGTAATTCGATAGGTCTAGTCTTCTGTGGGAGATGACTGTTGGAGTTGGTGAGGTTCGTTCCCTAAGTGTCAGAGGTTCTTGCTAGCCTCAACAAGGGTGTGCAACCCCCTGCCTGCTTTGACTGGAGAGGCTGGTTCAGAGCTGGCCTCCCCTTCTTTCGAGGGGAAATGACTGAGATTAGTACCAAATTCTTCCTCATGGATCTCGATAAGAGGCGGCCCCTACCCCTAACCTTACCCATCCTGAATATCATGTCAATTCCTAAGCAGTGCAAATGTCCTTATAGGACTAGGTGCAATTTATAAGCTTCTTGTCCTAAGAGAACAAAAAAAAGGTTGCAACAAGATTAGAGCATTACTAAGCAAGAATACACAGCGGTACCATTACTATGTTAGAACTCGCTGTGATAACACAAGAAGCGAGAACAAAAGTAAATGGGATTATTATACGAGACATTTTGGTAACATTATTAAACGAAACACATGGTGACAGTCTTAATGTCTGCTAGAAGTCATGATGATGGTATGTAAGTATTATCATAATTGTGTAGGAAACTAATGTGATGGTAGCATCATTATCTTAAAACTCACAATTGTTGGTAGCACCATTATCTTAAACCTTTCAATGGTTTGGAGCGTCATTATCTCAAAACTCACAATTGTTGGAAGCATCATTATGTTAAAACTCGCAACCGTTGGTAGCACCGTTATCTTAAAACTTGCAATGCTTGGTAACATCATTATGTTAAAAATCTCAATGGTTTGGAGCATCATTATGTTAAAACTCGCAATGGTTGGTAGCATCATTATGTTAAAACTCGCAACCGTTGGTAGCACCGTTATCTTAAAACTTGCAATGCTTGGTAACATCATTATGTTAAAAATCTCAATGGTTTGGAGCATCATTATCTTAAAACTCACAATTGTTGGTAGCATCATTACGCTGCAGTAACTGAACATTTTTATCAACTGATGATAATTATAATTGTGATATTGTAGTTCCGTACGAGCAACGATGGTGGAATAATTTTATAAGAATTAATTATATAGGAATTTCAAGTCAATGCACTATATGCAATATGTGTTAACAAACAATATTTTAAAGTGTATATTTATAATAATAATAATATTTTATTCGTTCAAGTTACAATACAATTGAACACATCAAAGTAAGAACAAATATATAACAAGGAAAATACAGTTTACATGTCTTGTATAAAGTCCTTCTTATAAAAGCCTTTTGTTACAAAATACTCTCTTAAAAGTCTTTTAAAAGTATAAGCACCTGTTTCTTTTTTTATGTTTGATGGCAGCCTGTTATATACTACAGTACATATGTACTGTGGCCCTTTTTGAAAAAATGTAGTCGAATGTTGCCGCACTGTCAGTCGCTGCGCGCCCCTCGTTGAATACGAGTGGCAAGCCGCGCCAGCAGTAAACAGAGTGGGATTATTTCTAACAAACATGCAGCACTCATACCCCACCAGACCAGCCAACGTCATTATGTTTAATTCTTTAAACACCAACTGACAAGATTCCCTTCTGGTCATTTTCAACATTGCTCTTATACACCATTTTGAATTTTGAAAACTCTTTGAAAATTTTTGTTACTTGACATACCCCAAAAAATAATTCCATACCTTAAATTTGATTCAACATAGGAAAATATACAGCGAGAAGGGCTCGGATGCTGCATACCTGAGCAAGGCGGCCGAGAGTATAGCAGACTGGGCGGAGCCTTTTGCAGATGACATCTACATGAGATTCCCAGTTGAGATGGGCGTCCAAATGCAGCCCAAGAAATTTTTGTGGCAGAAAAATGTTGCAATGAGTTGTTGTTGTAGGTGAGTCCACTGCATTTATGGTCATTGCAATTTACTTCGGTCTTAGTATTTTTGTTCCATCATTGATTTTTCTTTTTTCCGATCAAGAAAATGTATATATATACTGTATATACACGGCTATAAGAAGACTACTTCTGTGTGTTGAGAGACAGCTAAGACAGGTTTTCTAACAATCTTTAAATGTGTAATAAAAGTTAAACTATTTTGCCTTTTATATTGTACTGCTGGTAGTAACCCGCTGCTTTACACGCAAATTAGTAGACGTTGCTAACAAAATTATGTAATTTTGAATTACCACATAAATTATTATAGATATCGAAAACAGTATTGCAGTCAAGAATTGAATTGTTGAAAAATAAAATGTCTATTCCATACTATGCTACAACAACAAAATAACAATAACTGCTAAATTTGAGGATTTAAAAGTATAATAAAGGTAGTAACTCTAATAATCGGTTTGACTTTAATTTAGTTAAAAATTGGTTAATCTTGGATTTCATTACTATATTTCGCAATAAAATGTGGTATGGTCCGTTCGACCAATCAGAGAACAGGCGCCGTTTTTCGGTCATAAGTCGCGCAACCAAAACACAGGGACTTTTATTATAAACCTTCTACCAAAATATAGATCAAAATTATTTGCTTTGTGAGTGATTTGACCTAACCTTTACGTATCTTAAAGCACTGATATGGATATTTTATTTATCTAAATAGCTTAGGAGATGCCAATAAAAATGTAAATTTTAGAAATATACATTCTGCAGTTCCCGAATTCTAAGTATTGATCCAAGGTCTAATAGTTGCATTGATATAAAGGTCTGTATAAATATAAACATAATTCTTAACTCTAAACACTCTTCCAATCCTACTCATAATTTTACTAGCAAACTGTTGTTATAACTGAAAATATCAGTAAAATATAATTCATTAATATGTATTGGGCTCAAATGTAACCTGTTACCAAAAAACGAATTTGAAAAGATATTTAATAACAATACTCCTTACTAAAAGTTAATTTTAATGAATGATGCGTATTAAACAGTCTGGTTGAAAGATACAGATGGTCTCAGATATTAAATATATAGATTATTCTAAGATAATAAAACCTCAGAAACTCTTCTTTCTAATCTAACTCTGAACCTCTCCCCCCTAAGTCTAATACACTATCAGATCTCCACCTGACAGATGAATACTATAGATAGGTCACAATATGTCTGCGGTAATTTCTACTCTATTATATATTAAAGTTTTGGCTCGTTATTTTCTTTTGCAAACCAATTTCTCTAATAAAAATTTTGTTCAGTTTATATAATAGCCTTCTTTAATAATGGGTAGTGTTAAAAATCATCAAGTAGTTTTATATATAATGTTTGCCGTTTGTACCCATAGATTTAGTTTTTCTACATACAATACTTCTTACCACAAATGAAAATTTCGTGTTAATATTAATGTTATAATGCAGTTTTCGTTTTCTTTGGCAAGGTTACTCAGTTAGTAGGGTTCTCCTATAGGCTCAAACATTTAAAAATATTGAACGAGTTATCTTTTCTGGATCTAAAAATCTCACTGACTTTAAAGATCCAACATGTTTGGTTCCACCATTTATTTTAAACACGCGCTCAAGATTTTTGAGCTCGGACATTTTTATAAATGTCTGTATTTTAGGTTTAACTATGAAATCCTGCAGCCCTAAATTTGACTTGATTTGTTTAGTGTCAAGCTCTTTGAATAACTGGGACGATTTATGCATTTGTATTTAATATTTTCATGAAAACTTTTTGAAACTGTTTCTGTGTTTATAGTAGAAATAACAAATTATTTAATTAAAACTTAATTTATTCATTTTGAAGAACGTAATTGGACAATTATTCACAGCTGTTTTGCCGCTCCTTCTGTCCTCGTAACTGGTATCACCATTTGAGTCCTTGGGTCCAGAAGAACCCTGTAGGTGGGGTGTTGGGGTGTCCTCTCCCCCAATTGCTAAGTCGCCCCGACCAACGCGGCTTCATTTTGAAGAACGCAATTGGACAATTATTCACAGCTGTTTTGCCGCTCCTTCTGTCCTCGTAACTGGTATCACCATTTGAGTCCCTTGGGTCCAGAAGAACCCTGTAGGTGGCAAGGGCGGATCCAGGATTTTTTGTGAGGGGGGGCGGTCTGAGATTTTGGGAGATTTTTTACACATATGATTCATGTTGGTAGTCAAAGCTCTGTAATTTGACATATAATGTTATTATTGTATACTAATGAAAAAAAAAGGGCTAACGTGATAAATGAAAACAATGTAATATTTCCAATAAACTGTATATAAATCTGACAAAAGTTGTAAAAATACAAAATTTTATCTTTAAAAGTACAAAATCGAGTCTTCTGTTTTTTTGGCTTGCAAATCTGTTAATGACTTTTTCGGGGCATACTTCGATGTGCACGTTTAGCAGAGCGAGTCCAGTCAACCTATCCTCTGCCATCCTTGTTCTGATCCATGAGACTTCAATTTTCTCAGAGTTGAAAAAGATCGTTCTGCCGTTGCTGTTGGAAAAAACAATAAGTTCTAACAAATTTGGCAAAAAAGGTCAAATGTTTCATACCAATGAAAAAAAATACTTTTTACTAACAACCACACGATTTAAGAAAATACTATTAGTTTTACTGGTTTTAGAAATTATCTGCTAATAATAATAATTTTGAAAAAATAGTAATAAACAAAAATTACTTACCTATTGAAATTGGAAGAGTAAGCAGAATTTTGTACCAAAGCCCTTAGAAGAGGGTAGCTGTTTTCATTTAATGCTTCAAAACATTTCATTGCTTTAGTTATAGTCTTAAATTCATTATAATTAGGAATGTTCTTGAGGGAGCATACTTCGTTCATAAGTTTCAGTAGCATCGTGTTTTTGTTCAATGACACTAAACTGCAATACTTCATACATATGGGCTCAAAACTAGATTTCATATCCACTATTTTTGTCCAAGTTTGTCGGAACGGTTAGGTTCAGCATATAACACTCCATGAATCGCTTGAAAATCTATCTGTCATATCTGCAATAATGTTATCCAGGATTGTTATGTATGCGGATTTTTTCCAATGTTGTATTGTACATTCCCGACTGTCACTGGACGTTGAGGGGTAGTTTGGTCTATTTACTTGCTGTCCCACAATTCTTGGAATACGAACTTCTATGCCCATAGACTCCATAGTCTTTTCCAGCAGTATTGAAAATCAGAGACAAAAGAATTGATCAGGATTTTGCCTTTTATTCTGAAGTACTTTTATTGTGTGCATTACTTTGTCTCTTGCTGAACACAAGTCTATGGTTTCTGACTGAAGATATTTATACTAAGAACACAGGTTGCATCCGTTATATCACTAAGACAATGCATAGTTATTATAAACTCGCAAGTGGAGATAGAGCACAATAAGCAATTTGCTTTGCTTGCTGTTGAGCTATCATTCCACTTTGAGACAATTTTAAGTGCCTCGGCTATTTTTGTTAGGTCTTCTGTAAACTCAAAAATTGATTCATGCCGTTCTAACCCAACGGGTCTCACAATATCCTCTCATTTATTTACTCCCCCTCTACTCATACACGAATTAAATCTACAATCTTAAGTACAAAATGTATGTTTTTGAAACACCGACAGTACCAATTACGAATAGTGTGGCCGATGAAAGCACCCTTTACTAACGAACAATATAGTATTACTTTAAGCTTAAATCTTTTATAAACAAACAAAAATTTGAATTTGTGACTACCGAGGGGGGGGGGGGGGGCGCGCGCCCCTCGCGCCCCCCTCTGGATCCGCCCTTGGTAGGTGGGGTGTTGGGGTGTCCTCTCCCCCAATTGCTAAGTCGCCCCGACCAACGCGGCTTCATTTTGAAGAATGCAATTGGACAATTATTTCACAGCTGTTTTGCCGCTCCTTCTGTCCTCGTAACTGGTATCACCATTTGAGTCCTTGGGTCCAGAAGAACCCTGTAGGTGGGGTGTTGGGGTGTCCTCTCCCCCAATTGCTAAGTTCGCCCCGACCATTGAAGAATGCAATTGGACAATTATTCACAGCTGTTTTGCCGCTCCTTCTGTCCTCGTAACTGGTATCACCATTTGAGTCCTTGGGTCCAGAAGAACCCTGTAGGTGGGGTGTTGGGGTGTCCTCTCCCCCAATTGCTAAGCCGCCCCGACCAACGCGGCTTAGTGTAGCGGTCATCCACTTCCAAATTCAGCACCGCTCCCAGGGATGTTAGGTCAGGACACCACCCCACATTCTTGTAGTGATCAGCAATGTAAAATTTATCTCGATGGTTCCAATACTGGAAACTGTTGGTAGTAGACTTACTGAAGACGTAGGGTTCGGTTTCTTCCCTTGAAGTGAAACTTACTATGAACCGAACACTCTCGACAATCCTTTAGAAGTCCTTCAAAGTTTTCTTGGTTCTTGAGTTTCTTTAGAATTAAAGTTTTAGCGAGATCAGGAAAGAGTCCGTGTACACGTCTATCACCACCACGAATCTTACGAAAAAGACCACCTTGTATCCATGGAAATGAACGAAATAAAAGAGTTTTACTTTATGTTGCCATGGATAAATATAAAATTATTAAATTCGACTATGTACGAAATATATTAATGGTTATCCAAAAAGGTAACCGTTTACTTTCCTGGAATGTAAATTTTTGGAAATTATCGATGCACAAACAGATCAACACAGAAAGCGACTAATTTATTGATTAACTATGTATTGATTTAACCAATACAAAATATTTTAAAAACAATGCTTATCGATGCGTACTAAGTGTATGATTAAATGAGACCTTTCCATAAACCTACGACCACCGATAAGGACGTAAATTCAATGTTTAAGATACTAAAATTGTTCTTAGAGGGCTAAAGTCAAGATGGCGCTAGTATAGTTGGCATACGTGGGAAATATATGCCTTCAGTGCAGCCAAACTGAAAACAATCCTAAAACCTTCGTCACGAAAAAACTATTCCGTTGCTTATTTTTAACTAATCAAATCCTGTATGTAGCTTTCAGACTTCCCTAAAGACTTTTCTCCAGTTCAATATTAATACTGGACGTTAGATTGTGTAACGCTCCGTCTGAAAGGTTAGGTAACAACGACAACTCCAATTTAAGAAAATCGTTTCGCTCGGGGTATTCGAAGGAAGAACTGTCTTCCCAAGCCGTCCCTAGAAGACAGGTGAGATGTTGGCGGCGGAGGCGGGGACTGGCTATAGACTGTTGTTGGCAGATAATCA
Organism: Homalodisca vitripennis; assembly: GCF_021130785.1. Taxonomy (NCBI): domain Eukaryota; kingdom Metazoa; phylum Arthropoda; class Insecta; order Hemiptera; family Cicadellidae; genus Homalodisca; species Homalodisca vitripennis. The sequence continues at coordinate 33,141,822 of NC_060212.1, forward strand.
ATATGCATATTGTAAAACCACTTCATCCATCCAGCACCCTGCGTTTTATTTCCGTATCGAAACTGTGGAAAAGTTTGTCACGTTGGAATTGTAACAGTAAAAACTGTTGCAATTTTGAACTAAAGACGATAAACTATCTATTGTGTTCAACGTTTGATTCTAAAAATAGTGAACATGTTTTAAACACTTCAATGTTAAATAAAAACATGTTTATAGTTTATGTGAATTTCCCACATAATTGTTGGAATCGTCTGAAATAGTAGATTTTCAGTTGTTTAAATATACTGAAGTAAAATTGAAATCACCATTTATTACTATGTCAGAATGCTTTAATTGCTAATAGCTACCATGGAAATACCAACATCGCAGAACTAACTGTACAGGGAGAATGTTGCCCTGCATGTAAACAGTTTTGAACGAATTAAAATCCTCATATTTCATAGCTATTCTTAGTAACATTATTTGGTGTTGCTTTAGAGGATTCCAAATAACTTAAAATGCCAAAGTGAATTTACCCGATACATTAAATTTTCCTAGGAGACAAAACCAATAACTCCAACATAATAAGTTTTGCACAGTCATAAGTTGACAATTATTTTATTTTCAGAGCAAAAATAATGATCAAAGAGTAATCTGAAATTTTTAAACCCACGTGATTGGACATTGAGAACAATTATATTTCTAACATTCGTATCCAAGATTGAACCTGTCTTATTTTACTATTTTATCAGTGTATCAAAAGAAAATGAATTCAGTTTTGTAAAGGGCAGTACAAAATAAGTAGGTGATTGTATTATATTGTTATTAGTGTTGTTGATTCTGGATCACTAAGACCTTTGAGTCACATAATAAGTAACAGTTTTATTTTTTTCTCCTCATACAAAGTAAAATTACGTTTTAATAATGAAATAACTGTTATTCGACGTAGCTAGTAGCCAGAAATTAGTACTTTTCCACATTTAGTTTGAGGTGTAATTTTCTGACTTTTTCCAATGCCTTGCTAATTTGATAGATGCTGGCGCTACGCCATTCTATTTGGTGCGATTTCTAACAGCTGACCGCATACCAGCCTCTTACTTAGGAGGTTCCAGCGTATGCAGCAATTATTTTAAGAACTATATAAAATAACTTGCTACGGTGGGGTGGGTTAATTCAGTGTGAATGTAGAGTTTAGCTCCGTTGCGGCTTCCTCTTGGTGCAGCTTTTGGAATGTAACTCTGTCACAGGCTTGACTTCCTGGAATCTGGAGTCATGTTCGTCTGAAAGGATCTAAAAAAGTCGGCTACGAAGAAGCTCAAGATAGAAAGCGTCAGATTCCAGACGCTACGTTATGTGTAGAAAACTCGGTTACTCCACCTTGCTTAGATATCGTGTCTAAAATATCGCAGAGCACTCAATTGTGCACTTAATGAGACAATGAGAATTCTCCTTCACCTAGATTACACTATATTTTGTAGTGTAGGTGTCTCAGGTGCCGAAACCATGCTAAGAATTCATTTTGAGCTTCTTCTTTGAGTTAAACTCAATACTCATATGAAATAAAATAGTATACCCCATCTTCCCATGATTGTAGAGACAATTTACCTATGCTAGAAACTAGGTATACAGTACAAATTGAACTAACACTGCAAATAAAATATAAATGGACTGTTTAAATTTGTAACCCACGAAAAGGGAGATTGCAGAAGTTTAATCTTGGCTCAAAATATACCACTGTAGCACTTTTATCAGTACTATCGATCTTGTACTGTATCGACTCTCCCCCTTATTCTGTTTGATAAGATCCTCGCACAGGTCAATGGCCCATGAGGACGGGCAGAATAAGGCTTAAAAGATCGGCCTCTTTTAAACCTTAATTATCGTTTAAGGCTTAAAAATCATTGTCATAAAATGTACTGTACTGTATGTATTTAATTGAAAATGTATTTATATGATGAACTTATAATATATCACGTAACACCTCAAGCTAGATGTGGAGAAGTATCAGTGACACTTTGAAACTAATTTCTGGCTACTAGATTAGACCAATTAACTATTATTTAATTAAAAATAAGATCGGCTTATGCTTAAAAATTTACTAAAACAAAAAAGGGAATATTCTATAAGAAATCTTTATGAACAACAAATCAAAACACCGAACAATCCTTTGAACGTGGAATACCTTTAAAATGTGAAATCTCCAATATTTCTACAACATTCTCGCAAATAAGGAGGAACCAATTTTTAATGTAAAGATAGCTATCTAGAAGTTAAATACTGAGGGAAATGTGTACAAAACGCACTTAAAAAAATAGTAATAAAACTTGATATATTAAATTACACCAAAATATAAGTTTATACACATGTGCTGAATTTGCCCAATAACAACAAACGCTACGTGTAAAACCGACCAACGAAACGCAAAAACAACCTTTAAAATCTAGGTTATGTTTGTTTACTTTTAACTTCCTACTACTAAAGTAGGCCGTGATCATTCTGGTGGAATTTATACTACCATACGGGATGGAGAATTGCAGTGGCCTGCCACATACACGCGCGAAGCGGCTAAAATTATCTTCGTAAATTTTGACCGCTCGCCTCGTAGTATATTCTGGTGGAATCTCTACTATCTGACGGCATGGAGAATTGCAGTGGCCTGCCACATACACGCGCGAAGCGGCTAAAATTATCTTCGTAGATTTGACCGCTCGCCTCGTAGTATATTCTGGTGGAATCTCTACTATCTGACGGCATGGAGAATTGCAGTGGTCTGCCACATACACGCGCGAAGCGGCTAAAATTATCTTCGTAGATTTGACCGCTCGCCTCGTAGTATATTCTGGTGGAATCTCTACTACCTGACGGCATGGAGAATTGCAGTGGTCTGCCACATACACGCGCGAAGCGGCTAAAATTATCTTCGTAGATTTGACCGCTCGCCTCGTAGTATATTCTGGTGGAATCTCTACTACCTGACGGCATGGAGAATTGCAGTGGTCTGCCACATACACGCGCGAAGCGGCTAAAATTATCTTCGTAGATTTGACCGCTCGCCTCGTAGTATATTCTGGTGGAATCTCTACTACCTGACGGCGTGGAGAATTGCAGTGGTCTGCCACATACACGCGCGAAGCGGCTAAAATTATCTTCGTAGATTTGACCGCTCGCCTCGTAGTATATTCTGGTGGAATCTCTACTACCTGACGGCATGGAGAATTGCAGTGGTCTGCCACATACACGCGCGAAGCGGCTAAAATTATCTTCGTAGATTTGACCGCTCGCCTCGTAGTATATTCTGGTGGAATCTCTACTACCTGACGGCATGGAGAATTGCAGTGGTCTGCCACATACACGCGCGAAGCGGCTAAAATTATCTTCGTAGATTTGACCGCTCGCCTCGTAGTATATTCTGGTAGAATCTCTACTACCTGACGGCATGGAGAATTGCAGTAGCCTGCCACATACACGCGCGAAGCGGCTAAAATTATCTTCGTAGATTTGACCGCTCGCCTCGTAGTATATTCTGGGGCCAGCGCGCAGCGTTGCGTAAACTGGTCATTCCGCTTCCGGTAGATGGATATACATAATTTGATCTTGTTTATATCAATATGTAAATAAAAAACAATTAATAGTATATTGTAATGCGAAAATACCATATAAACAGGAGAATACAAAATTACATAATATGTTTGTATCAGCCGAATTTATCCAATCTCAATCAAAATTTACTATAATTTCGTGAATTTTTGGCGAATTATGAAACAAGTTTTGCCGTAAATATATTGGATTACATTAAAAGATTGAAATGTACTAAGCTTTAAATTAACGCCGAAACAATTTACTGAGCATTGAAGCTTTTTAATAGCTTGACACGATTAACAAGTGCAATCTAGAATAAGCCTACAGCTTTTTTGTTTAAGATTTTGTTAAACATTATCTAGGTAATGATAAGTCTAAAGTAGAATATTATCTTTAATTTAACCCCAAAGCTATTTTCAGTTTTGAATCATCTAGTTGGTACTATTTACAAATGCTTTTATTAGGTAATGAGTATTCTATTGTGACTTATATTTATTTTTATCTATAAATATTATTCTTCCTAAGGATGCATTACAAAAAAGTCAGTTTCTGGAGCTGACTTAAAAATTCAAGCTGATGACTTTTTTAATATAGACGTTGCTGTGTTGTGTATATCCTGTATTCATTGGCTTTTGCTAGATGCGTATTTATTAAAACCTTTAAAGGTCACAGAAGAAGGGGGAAAGTTTGTAGTATCATGTAAGTTGGGGTTGAGGGTAAATATACCCTGGAGGCGACGTCAGACGCCCTGCTGGGAGCCTGTGGTTGAAGGGGAGCGATGGAGATATAAGGAGCAGGCGATGAGGAACTGCTTCACTTTACCTGGAGTGCCACAGCCTTCTCTGGAACTTCCTCCATTCCTTCACAGTTCAGGTATTAAAAATAATTTTGTAAATTTTACAGTAAGTATATAGTCTTGGTGTAGTGTATTTTTGAAGAGGGCATTTAAAAAGATATATTCTTTACAAATTAAGAGTAACTTTTGAGTAAGCTGTTGGGATGGTGACAGATTTGAATAATAAATATACAGTTTAAAACACAAATGATTTATTAAGTATTTCAGAAATTTATAATAGCACGCAATTCTTAGAAAATGAAAATCAAAAAGTGGATCTAGCGATTAAAAAAACATATAAGAAATTCTTTGGGATTGGTTACGTAAAGTGATAAAAAGTAATAATGGTTTTATAATAACGATGTTACATATGATTTTAGAGATAAAGACTATATTTTAAATTGTTGATAATTTGGCTTATATTTCCGTATACGGTAATTAAAATGTATAACGCATAAAATGATTGAAATTGCTGTTTTGCATTTGTTATAGGTATTTTGTTTATTAACGATCTCTGCATTAAAAGGGTCTGTTGTTTTTAAAACAGAGAATATATTTTTAAGTACGCACAGTTTTAAAGTTAAATAAAACAAAATCTTGGACAAAATTACAATTTAATTACAAACCGTTTAATAATTATAAATGCACAACTAAAACATGAACACATACAAAAACTTTACTCGAAACGAAATTTAAAAAAGCTCAGGTTCTTTCTTCTGAAGATCAGATAAATTTAAAACGTTGTTAGTTTATACTCTAAGTAAGTTTCTGATTAAAAAATAAACTAATTATTCAAATGGTTGTTAATTTTTCAAATCTTGTTTGGTTAGCAATATAATTTAAAAATACATAAGATTTGTTAGAAAGATGTTGAAACATATAGCGCGGGTAGAAACCTAAGAAGCTGCTAGCTGAACGTTGCCCCTTCAGAAATGTTACGATACTATAACCCGCCGAACAATACATGTAATTAAATTGCCGCATGCGCCGTTGCATCTTGAACGTCACTTTTATGCTTAGAATACTCGGTTGGATGGGTTTAAAAATGCAAAACTACATTTGTCTAGAAATTTAACTACTCAAAAATGTCTGTAGCTATTGATACATAAAATGTGCATGGTTGCCAGTACGTTTTTGACATAATGTTATGTTGCCAATTTTATTGTTCTCAGTGTAGTGTAATATTTTTTATAGTTTTGTCAAAAATTATAAGATAGTGTTATCTCACTGAAGACAAATGACAACATGAAAAAATTCAAATGTTTAATTGATAGACAGAGTGGACATTACTTGTATATACATGATTATTTAGATTCATAGTGTATTCAATATACATTACCAGTTTAGCTAAATCAAAATCTACTAATGTTCTGTGGGTTAAAAATTCTTCTGCTGGAAAGTATAATTTACTGCAGTATATTTTATAATCCAATTGTCATCAGAACTGTTTTTTCGGAAACGTATTAACTCCAAAGAGATACGCATATACTGCACTTATTAAATTTATCTATAAACAATGATACTGACATAATAAAAACATATGCTTTTCCTTTGATCTTCTTAATGAAATAGGACTCAAATCTCTTTAAATAAGAAGTAAGGAAACATTTTTCCATCCACGAAAGGAAGTAAGAAGCTGTTTATTTAAAGATGTAATAGGGATAAAAATAATTTTTTTATAAATAGTGGACAAGTCCATTTAAGGCACTAAGTTTTGCAAATCTAAATTGTTTTATTTAATGTTATTTTATTAGTGGGAAACATAATATCAATGTATTACCATTGAGGAGATAGACTTTTTAAAGTTTTGATCTGTTTGGATTTTATCCTTATTTTTTTAGCAACCAATGGTGTGACAAACATACAAACAAAAAAGATAATAGAGTATTTACAAATTATCTCCAAAACTGTTAAATTAATTTTCAACAACCAGGCATAGTGTGAAATATACGAGTATACCACACCGCATGCTGCATAAAAAGCTATTCTCAAGTCTATAGCTCATTTTATTATTGAGATATCCAGTGGACATACAGAAATACATGCAATCAGACGGAGAACAATTTTACAGGCTGACAGAAGCATAAATCTGATAACCTACTGAGGGACAGTCAAATCGCATGGATAGATATGCATTTTTATCGAAAAATTTTTATCTACAGGTGTAGAAATGAAATCTCAAACAAAACGTAAAGTCTACAGATCAGATTGTCATCGGATATCCTGCTGATAGTTGTTCTATGTCAATTGTCTGATTTTGTTTTCCTCAACTGACCAAAAAAACCGGTTTGACTACAGGCCTAATAAGAGCTATAAAATCTGTTTGGATTTTACAGTATGTCAGAATACAAGGATAGTGTTTCTCCTGCACTGTCATTATAACAATTTAGTGTGTTTAGTGGACACTACTTTGTACCAAGGACGTAGCCAGCAAGGGGATCCAAGGGTTCCGGACCTCCCCCCAAATTTTCAAATTACTTTTTTAGTAAATGATTATTTTTTTAAATCAGTATTATTGACATGTTCTGTTGAAAGATCGATCTCAGCAAAGAAACGGGTCAAGAACTTTTTAAGGAACAAAATGGGGCCTTACTCCTGTCCACTACGAAAAATATCAGTTGTCTGGACCCCCTCCCAAATTTTTTTCTGGCTACGTTTTTGCTTTGTACGCTAAGTTACAATACTAACATCAGCCAACTTCCTGTTACAGAATGCAGAAGTGCGTAGCTCTACTACTACTCACCGTGGCTCTCTGCCTACAGGCCACTTCCTGCTTACGCTTCCAGGACGACAGAAATGTCGAATCACAGGTGAGGTCTTTCTTGGTGCAGTGTAAAGGCAAACAATGACAAAATTGTCAATTCACCGCTTAGTACTTGTGTAATATGCCCAATTTTAAACTTCTTATAAAGATAAATATGAGATTCTGTTTGATCTTTTTTGTTCCTTTCATTTATACATGAACAAACTTGTAATGTTCACTTAGCTAATCTTCTTTCACTAATTCTTTTTTGTTTGTTATTTCCAGTTCAAACGCACAAATACAAATTATTTAATACACCTGTTAGCTGTGATATATCTGTAATTAATTTAAAGCAATTTCTGTATAAGAAACAACTGCTCAAATATGCAAACAATCCTAGAACAAAAATAATTTTGTCCCGACAGTCTTTGTTTTGTAAGTGGGACTATCAACTAATAATTTAAGTTGATTTGAGCAAAAACATACTGTTTCACAATTTTAAACGTTTTATTTAAGAATATCAAAAGAACAGCAACATTTAAGTATTGCATATACTAAACTATCTATCTCAATTAATTCTGAAATGTGCTGATCTCTGGTGAAAGGAAATTGCCAATAAGATAAGTTTTGAAAACCACAGGACAAATGCAAACATTTTTTCCTTTCATGTGATTCTGACCAATTTAAAAATTAATTTCATCATCTTGATAATCACTGTTACAAATATGCTTACTTGTACAGACTCTGCATTGTGCTGGAAAAATCATGTTTTGCTTCTACAAAAATGAGAAAGAAGCAAATGCATGCTATGGCTGTAAGTTCATAGTACAATACATAAATGCTCTGTTATTTTGTACAATCATTTATTTCTATTCCAAAAATCCCATTGGATTGTGTCTCTTGCTGCAATTAAATAATTAGTTACACTTGTGGTATTCTATAAATGTTTACGAAATAGAGTAGCTTTTTACAGCACTAATGCAATAAATTGAAATAGGCAACATAGTACTTAGTAATACGGCTTGGCTTACAGTAATTTATTTCAGTAACCACTAACACACTAACCCTGTTGGAAGTAAGAAAGTATAGCATATTACACCTTCCTTCATCTGCCAAACATTACAGCAATGACTGTAATTAGTGTGTCTGGTATATTACATTATTCTCCATCCGCCCCATAGTTGACCTCTTGAATTTTAGAAATGGCTCATAGGAGTGACCATGCACACAAAGACAACTTTGAGATCATCATCAGAATGCCCAAAATCCTCCACAATGCTGGCTACAAGTAAAAGAATCCTCAGCATTGTCTATTATTAGTGTATCTGGACTGTTACAGTATGTCCCTTCTGCTCCAGAGTTGGCCTCTTGAATCCTAGAAATGACTCAGAGGAACGACTATGGTTAAGTTGAGATAATCTCTTCAGAATGCCCAAGATTCTTAACAATGTTGGCCAAAGTAAATAAAATTGCAGCAACGACTGTAATGAGTGTACCTGGATTGTTACAGTATGTCCCTTCTGCTACCTAGTTGGCCTCTTGGATCCTAGAAATGACCATGCTCATAGCCCAACTTTGAGATCATCTCTTCGGAATGCCCAAGATTCTTAACAATGCTGGTGAAAGTAAAATAATCACAGCAATGACTGTAATGAGTGTTTCTGGGCTGTTACAGTATGTCCCTTCTGCTACTGAGTTGGCCTCTTGGATCCTAGAAATGACCATGCTCATAGCCCAACTTTGAGATTATCTCCTCGGAATGCCCAAGATTCTTAACAATACTGGTGAAAGTAAAATAATCACAGCAATGACTATAATGAGTGTTTCTGGGCTGTTACAGTAATGTCTCAGCTGCTCCAGAGTTGGCCTTTTGGATCCTAGAAATTACTCAGAGGAATGCCCATGCTCAAAGTGAAATTCTGAGATAATCATCTTGGAATGCCTATCCTCAACAAAGTTGGTAAATTTCTTTGTCACATGTAAATGTCTAATCCTCAGCAATATTTATAATGTTTGTGTTACAGTATGTCCCATCCGCACCAGAGTTGGCCTCTTGGATCCTAGAAATGGCTCAGAGGAATGATCATGCACACAAACGCAACTCTGAGATCATCAACTCCCTCCTTGGAATGCCCAAGGTCCTCAACGATGCTGGCCGCAAGTAAATCATCCTCAGTAGTCAACTTCTGACAGCAATTACAAAATGTTTTGTACTTTTCTTTGTTTATCTTAGTAACAAAAACTCATTGTACCATTGGAAAAATTATTAAACACAATTAACAGTAACTTTAGGTTAAAATTATACATACATTGTTTTTAACTCACAATTTATTCCTCAGTCTAGAGCTGAAAATGTGTATTTTTGAATTTTTAATTTGTACACATTAGTAAAAAAATTTTAATATGGCTTCATTTTGCTCTTTTTTAAAGATCTGTTGGTTACACTCATTTAAAATATATTCTCATGTTCATTGTACATTTGTTGGTAAATAAAATTCTTGAATATATCAGTTTTGCTCTTTCCTGTCCTTAAATAATTTGTACCGAAATCTTTGAACCATTTTGCAGTTAGAAGATGTGACTGTCTTCAGTGCCCAGATTATATCTATATAAATTATTTGTACCATTTGAGTACAGGTAAAATTATAATTTCAATTAAACACTATTTTGTATTGGGTAAACTTAGAGACAGTTGTTCTTCTTCCATGGAAATTTTCATACATGTCACATGATGGGTTACTGTTCTTTAACGTACTCCTTTTGCTAGTAAAATTATTTTACAAACAGGCATTTTTGGAGGTGGATGAAATATTTTTGGCAGTATCATCATTGTGTGACACCATATTTTAAGGACTGGTTGAAAGAACAGTAGTCTCAAAGTTCACTCTATCTTAAGTTGGAATTTCACCTTTATTCTACACCTTTTTAAGGATCAAAACTAAAGGGGAAAAAGAAAAGAGAAATTGGTTACAGTAATATCTTCTGAGACCACTAACTCAGTTAATTTATGTGTTTGTAAAGGGTTTCTAACACTAAATAAACTCAACATTTTCTAATTGAAAGGTTTTCTGACTGGTAGAGAATATCAGAAGTAGTAGATATCCACGAAACATTAAAACCTCATTTAACAGTTATGACAAACTTCTTTGCAAGAAGCATTTGAAAAAGTAGAGTAGATTATAAAATAATGTCTCAAATTTAAAAGGAGGATGGTTACTGGAGGAAAGTTCTACATAACCACTGTTAAGCTGCTTGCTAAACTTGGACTTCCTTTTAGAGGTTACCGAGAGCATGATTCATCTCAGATTTTTGTTACAAATAGAAACAAAGGGAATCTTTTATAGTGTTTAGAATATCTCTCTGAATTTTATGTATCTATAATAACATTTATCTAGTCTAGTCAGATCTAATACAAAGTCCACTACCTTAATTCCAATGTCTGTCCATCACGATGCAAGGCAATTTGCCTTATCTTCATGTTCTTATGTTTTTAGCTTCTCTGGAATTTAACCATCAGCCTTTGTCAGCTAAGGTTAAATAAGGTGTGCATTGTTCTTCTGGTAAATAATAACATCAATGCAGATTTTGTAATTGTTATAAAACAACCTGGTGAACTAATTTTGAAACTTCCAGTTCAGTACTGAACAAGCAAATGATAGCTAGGAAGCATCTTTGATGTTTGTTACTCTTGCGACAGTTTTAATACTCAAGTTTTTTAAACTTGTTCACTATAAAATCACACTGGTTTTGTTTAGTTTGTAATTTTCTTTATTTATTAAAATGGCTTACACCAGTGTGGAGGCATTAGATGTGTTGATGGTTTTGGGTGAGGGTTATCAAAACTTCACTGCAGCAAATGCATAGTACGCTGAACGCTTTCCTGAAAGACATCACTACTCACGAAAAGTATTTTGAAGCTTAGCTGATCGTGTTTGAGAAACTAAGTATCTATTGTGAGAAACTATTAGGTAAGATGATTGCAAGGCAAGTTAGAAGTGAAAAATCTGCTGATGTTTTAGCGGCTGCTCTACAAAACCCGCAGAACTCAAGCCAAAAAATAGTGGCTGACCACTTCACCTATTTATAGGTGTCTCTGATGTCAAAACGACGTAAATGATTCGTTTTCGACTTTTTTTGGATCTCTTCAGACGGACATGACTCCAGATTCCAGGAGTCTGAGACAGTGTCAGATACCAGACGCTGCAATAAAAGGAAGGTGAACTGGAGCTAACTCAAAATTCAATTGAATCAACCCTTCCTACCATAGCTAAGTTATTCTGCTGGATGTTTACAGGAGATTCACCTAAAAACTGAGCATGTCATACTGGAGATAGATGTAGCAATGAAGAGTCAAAACTGAGCATGTTGTTGTTTTGGAGATAGCAAAGAAGAGTCAGTTTTGGTGTTAAGACTACGATTGTAGTGCTGCCTCATGTGTTCCTTATATAGTACTCAATATTTTTTATAAAAAATTGATTTAAATCTTTATCCTTTCTTGTTACTTTAGCGTTTAGATGAGGTGCTATATTCAGTGTAATTTTTTTCAGAGATAGCTTGTTTTCTCTTTTAAATTCTAAATTGCCAGTTGAGTGGTGTTCTAGGCTGTTTTTTGTAACTTGAAAAGGTAATCCAAGTACATTTCCTTTTATATATTTTCTGGTATGTAGAGATCTCCATACTGTCTCAATTGTTGTCAGAGAGATCAATTTATCCATACATGTCTTAATGAATTGGGTGGTCTTGATCGTTGTAAGAGAAGAATTCGGTTTTTGTATCCAAGTTTGGCTGTCACATCAGTTTTCCTAGATCCAGTGTAGGTTCAACTGGAAGGTATAAATTAACCAGAAGTGAACCCTCCTGGGCATTCAATATACACAAGCTCTCAGAATGTACTTCAACATGCTCTATTGTTCAATTTTGTGATGATTCAAACAGATTTTTTCTGAACTCTGAATACTCTTTCAAAGTTTTATATGTCAAAACTGCCCCTCTGAGTCATTCCGTGAGACAGGTATGGATACCTTAATCTGTAGTAAGTATTAATCTGTGTCTTCATTAGAACATAAGAGGTACAAAGCTTTGATAAAATTTCAGATGCCTGGGTAGCACTACACTTTCAATTTCATTTCATGTTAACCTCACAAGGTACAATCAAATTGTAAATTTCTTCGAATCTATCAATATTTTTTCTTCTCAGCAATATTCTTCTCTGCACATAATACAAATAATGCTTGACTTGCGACGAATCACAGAGTACTGCAGTATTCTGCAATTTGTCCAAGGCTTTGAACATGTTTCACATAATATATTATTAAAAAAAAACTTGTTCTACAACTTTTCAGGAAAAGCTTTGTTATGGTTAGGATCATATATTGATAATAGAAGTGAAAGAACAGTAATTTTTCACAGAAATACAAAATTATTATCTTCTTGGCAAGATGTTAAATATGGAGTCCCACAAGAGTCAATATTGGGCCCATTATTATTTTTGGTATTTAATAATGACCTACCAAAAAAGAAATATATATATATATTGCAACATGCAATTTTTAGGCATAGTATTGGATACAAATCTGTCTTGGAAGTTTTACATTGAAAAGTTGTCTAATGCTAATTACGTGTTGCTTTTAAATGCTTATTTTAGGAGACAGTGTTGATTTACAAACCCAGAAGGTGGTTTGTTATGCGTTTTATTATTAATGTGTTTTTGATTAATCATGGTATAGAGTTTAAGGATAGGGTATCAACTGATGCTCTAAATATTTTTGTAATACAGAAAAGGTTTATTAGAATTTTGACATCTGCCAAGAAAAACTCTTCATGTAAAGAATCATTGAAAGAACTTCAGTTTTTAACAATACCATCCCTTTACATTTACAAATGTCCACTTTATGTAAAATTTAACTATAATCATCTCTGTAATAAACAACATCAGCACAATGTTAAGCATGAGGTTAAGTGGTAGAGAGGACTTTATAGTCCTAACTTCGCCTCTAATAAAGACATTTTTCATTTCATTTCATTTCACAATTATGAAACTAGAAATAAATGTAATCATCATATTCAAAGGTATAGTTTAACATTGAGAGACCTAGTCCCAAATACATGGGAATTAAGTTCTTCAATTAGTTTCCAAAAAATTAAAATTTACTAAGGATAATGTAAAACTCAAATCTAGGATACAAAAAGTTTTGATAATTACAAAATTATTTATGCATACTCTCTATTTGATCTACCTTTGTATAGCCTAGAATCTAAGTTCACTCTGTAACGGACGTAACTTTTGTGACAATAAAGTTATACTATTATTCTTACGCGAATGATTGAGGTCACATAAAACAACAATATTTAAATAAAATATTTATTAATAAAATATAATTTACACAAATATATACAACATATCAGTTTTACAATATCTGAAAGAGTAAGTACAGTGGTCTGACGTATGCAGGATTTATCAGAACTTGAGACTAAAACCTGTGCCGAAAGCTGCTCTGCTCCTCTCTCCGACGTTTCCCATGTGAAATCCCTCATCTGTGTCACCCTGGAACAATAGAGACAGTTTTATACACGGTTACTTATTGTAATTAGTAGTGCAACAATAAGACATAGACTTGCTCTCTACATTCATTAGACGATATTATTTTCATCTCCAAAATTCTAATTCTATACACTTATCCACCAGAATTTAATAGATATACAGTTAGATTATTTGTTAGTACATTGACTGCGGCAGACCCGCAGGTGTACCACACAGTTACTTGGATTTAGAACCACTCAGGATAAAGCCACAGTGAAGATGTTAATGCATAAAAGTTGTAAATAATAAAATTAAAACATGTCCGTTAATTGTTAAAAACGTACAAAATGAAATAGATACATCCAATTATTCAATTACATTTTAAAACAAACTATGTCAAATTGTTTCATTCAATCGGTTACAACCGATACACACAAACTATAAATTACTCGATTCTATTAGATTTTAATCTCTATTTAGAGTCACATTAAATGTCAATCTGACAACCAATCTTTTACGATACTGTTTATTTACCAAGAACCAATGCAAAGGCAGTGATCTGTACCAAGCCAAAATTAGAAACTTAACAATAAAAGTCCGATTATCCGAGTTGCTGGGGCAACAGAGGCAGTTTTTCAAAGATAATAACCTCTTAGGATGCATATACAAAATTATGCTGAAGATACCAGGTTTATTTCTTATATGCAAGTGCGCATTGCGCTGTGTGCATGACTACTGTCCGTTATTAGTTAAGCAGCACAATGTTGCAGAGTTAGAATGTTCCTATTGGTTGAAGGTAAGTAGCGTTCTGCGAAGGTGAAAAGTGTTACAGTGTTTTGAGAATGTATTGTTTAGTTATTTGTTTTTGTACTATAGTTTTTATTATACTTTTTATAACATTTATTGACAAAGACTGGTAAACACTGAACATGGTTATTATTTCTTTAGAAATAAAGTTTAAAGTAATTCAGAGACCTGAGAATTCTAAAACACTTTTTTATTGTTCTCTACAGTGTACTATAACTGAGATATAAAAATTAATTCTCTAAACTTCAAACAGTCGCCATCTTGAAACCGTAATAAAGATATTGAAAAAAGTAAAAGCATAAAATTTGTTTATAACTATCTAATATTTATTTTGAAAACTCTTAATTTTGGACCTAAATTGGGAAATAGTCGAGTTAAAACTTGTGTACAAATCCAAATGGACACTCTCTTAAAACGGTTTGTTATTTAAGATTGACAAACGAACTTATTCAAGCAATGTGCAAATAAAATCTCAATAGCATTTTTAGTCTGGATCTATTGAAATTACAAGTTTTATTCACAAGCTTACCTTTTATTATATAAGATAATTATGCATACTGTACAAAAGTGAATAAATAATATACAGTGATTTTTTAACATGGGTTGTGTTGATGTCTTTTAAACCATAAGTCTGACGAGAAATTTTAAATAGAAGACCAGTTCATACTTTTTGGTTAACTTTTAATAATAATTTTGGAAACTTTGAAAAATTGGTACCCTTTTCCAATATGGCAGCTAACTTTAATTTTTGTAATGGTACACCAAAATTGTATGATACATTTGGATTAAAAATGTGATTTTAAAACCCTTTATTTCTTTGGTATTTTTGTATAAATTTACTTGTTTACAAGTGTTAGACATTTATTAAAATTTTGAATTTGTCCTTGAAAGTCCTCCTATGAAATTCTCTGAGATTTTTGTTAGTGTTTTAGACCAAACTCAAGGAATTTTCAGAGATATCAAAGAAAGAGTGTAATGCAATTTGATGAAAAGCAACATCTTTTACTACTACAGTACTTTAACCTATAATAGTAAACTTCACACAATACTTGAAAAGTTTAATCATATCAGTGGTACTTACAAATCATCAAATCATTAAAAGATTAACATATGTGAGGAACTAATTTCCTTTTCTAGTGTTTTATTTTAAAATTTTTTCAAGTTCACATTTTGACCAATTAGTTCTATCATAAGTGCCTTTTTTAACAGCTCTGTGCATGAAAATAGACAGCAGACTATGAATATGAATGTACATAAATACAGAACTGCAAGTAAAATATTATTTACAAAAGTATGATAATTTGTCAATTAAGTTATCTATTTACATTTTTTTAAAACACAAAGTACGGTATAGCAAAAACACCCTTTAGCGATTACTAAGTTGTGTACTATTCATTCAATCATCAACTATGCGATAGATCTCCATAGACCAATTGACGAATCCTGCCGATCGCTTCATCGATCCAAACGTTAGTTGAAGATTCGGTGGATTCAATATTTGGGATTTGACTTTGACAAGCCACTACTTTTAACCAAAACGTTAAAAGCTCTGGTCACCATTTAAAAACTTGACATTTTCAGCATAAGGAAAAAAGGAATTCAAAGGAAGCAACATTCCTAGAGAATTCTCGGATTTCTCTGTGTAAAGCAACCCTGTTGAAGTACTGTAGGAAGGCTATTTTTGTACTTCTTAACGTTGAATAAAGATGAAAATTAAAAGTTCACTGATCTTGTTCGAAAAAAATACACTTCAAGCATATCCAGTTTTTTGTTATATGTGTACTCCATTATAAAATATGTTAACCAATCAATTTTAATGTGTTTGAAATAGGATAAAGCCTGTTATCAATAAACTGTAACTGAAAACACATGAGCAAGAAACTGTTCTTAGGGATATTTGCAGTTCATATCTTTGCATATCTTTAAGACAGTAGATATAAAAGTATAAAAAACACATTGAAAAGAATTTTCATACAAAAAAAAAAAATTACCTGCAAGTGACAATAGTTAATGAACTTTACAATAAGCACCAATGGTGTATGAATAGATGTTTATTCCACAATCCCAAATCAGGACATAAAGCTGCAGAGTTCACACTTCAATTCAAGCAAACAACAAGCATAAAATAATTAAACAAAAGAAAAAACTCCTGATAACAAACTTTCTGAAATGTAAATACAACTTTTGACATTCAAAAACATTTTGATAACTTGTTGATTTTCTAAAAAAGTAATAAATACAATTTTTAATTTTGGTAAATTTACTAGTTAAGAATCTAAGGACTCAAAGGGAAAACAATAATTTAGTGAATTTTGATTCATATATACTTGTTAGTCCAATTAGCATTCACAAAATTATTGTTTACCACCTGAATCCTCAGGTTCTTATCTAGTAAGTTTGAAATTAAAATTAAAATTTGTTTGGATGTCAAAAGTTGTATTTACATTTCAGAAAGTTTGTTATGAGGTGTTTATTCTTTTGTTTATTTATTTTTATACAGTGTACTCTTTTTATTAAGTGTACTTGAAAAACTTGTAATAACAACAAAATACTGTGCAGTTAACAACTGTAGTTTGTTTTTAAACTACTCTGAATGAATATATTTATATATATATATATATATATATATATATATATATATATATATATATATATATATATATATTTAGGACGTGTTGCTCAAGAACACCACAAGTATTTTTATAAATTAAGACACTGTTCACGTTTTTATCAATTTTTATCTGAATATATTCTTGCATTAATTTTTATCTGAATATATTTAATTTGATATGATGGTGAAAACTACAAGAGAAGCAAAATTACATAAATGTATTTAAATTGAACATCAAACAAATGATAAATCCACTGTGATTTTCATTTATTTCTTAAAATTTGTAATTTCTTAAAACTCTTGGTTTACTTTATATATATATATATAAGGGAGGAATTTATAAATATGCACATTTTTCATCGAAATACTATCTTAGAATAACTAATAAGATTTGCTCAAAAAGTATACAAACAGAAGTTATAAAATTAGCGTAAAGAAATAATGGAATCAAGTATTTCATAATAAATTACAACTTTTGTTATGAGTGAATCAGTTTGTTCATAAATTCAAAGAAAAGTGAATTTTTCTTTTTATATTTTCTAAATCGATAGTTTTGTAAGCAATAAACAATTTGCCATATTTCAATAATCAAATATTAGTCGTACTCCTTTAAAATTATTTTAAACCATTGGACAAATTTTAGAGGTTTTCCAAAGTGATTTACCATTTCAATCATTATGTTCAAGAGTTGAGAGTAATATTGTTTTTTATGAAATTGTATTTATAAACATTGCCCATTTATGAGCACTTCTGATTCAAGTGAATTATATTTGCAACGCCAATATAGAGTTTGCCTTGTTACCACGTTCAAGAAAATTAATCAAAAGTGAATGTTTATAGTCATTGTACATGTACATGTACTTATTATTATAAAGTGTCTAACTCTCAAGCTTTAAGTTCAACCCGAAATTTATTTAAAAAACGAATATACATCTTAACTTAGCACCTTCAAATAGTGTTTGGCTATTTAATATACGTAACAGAATCGAAATTGCAGTTTATAATGTGCAGGCACTTTGAAAACTTATCTATTGCAGCGCTGCCTGGTGGCGAGTTATATCAATGGACATAGCATATAGACCTTCTATCATGGAAAAATACATATACACACAAATTTTCATAATAATCGGTCAAACAGTTCGCGAGTCTATCAATGTCATATGTTTAAACATCCTCTTTTTTATATATATATATATATATATATATATATATACTAGCAGTTACCCACGGCTTCGCATGCAATTTCCTGTTGAAAAACAGGACAATATATTCAGGTATTCTTTTTCTAATAGTAAACAGTCTAGAGATAATCGATAGTCACTCAAAGCTATTCCAATCTCCTGATCCATTTTAGATTTATGTTTAAAGAACAGTGTTTTGGGATTCTGAAGTCGTAAAGTGAAACAGTTTTTATAAGATTCGTAATTTCCTCCAACATTAATTAAAAAAAATTAAGTAACTTCATCTTTGCAATCAGCATCAAATGTTTCTGCCTCTTTGATGAACTTCAGCTGAAAGTGTTAACAGATGTTATGTATCAGTTCAATTTGTATTATATGTCGTAGCGCAGTCTGCCAGAGCCAATATAAAACACTCCAACACCAACCATAATTTATAAATGAAAAATTAATTAAATAAACTATTTAAATTGGACCAAATTGTTAATCTAAACCATTCTCGAATCCCCTTCAACACACACACAAAAATTTTTGTCAAAATCGGTCCAGTCGTTTAGGAGTTCAGTGACATACACACACACACACACACACACAAGAAAAAAAATATATATATAAATTTAAAGGCAAATGAAAACATTTTAGGTGTACCAAAGAACATGATTAACAGTTAGGTTGGTTTCACACAGGCCAAAACACACACTGAACACAGCTTTTCGTGCTCAATCGTCCACAAACCACTGCAAGTGCCGCCAGCTAGACTTTTGGAGTTAATGCCAAAACGCACCATGAACGCGAGCAATAGCCTAGTACTCTTTTGGTGTCTGTTGCCTGTTTTTACACCTAAACTGCTACAACCAGCACCATTTCCCGGTGTTTTATGGAAACCATTTTTATCTTTAACTATAATAAGGTTAAAATGGATTTTCCCCTCTTCGGGATTCATCAAATAATTTTTGTATCATGTTGGTTTGTGTTTTTTTGTTTACGATGCTAACATTTCCTACAACTTGCACAAAACTAGGCAGGTTTTAATTGGGGATTTTCCTCATCACAGACCCCTAAACTGAAGAATGCCCTAGACAATACTTCTGGTTGTTTCCACATACACAATTGAGGCTATATTTGGGAATATGCTTTAGTGTTGTTTTTTAGTACATTCTTAGCCTTTCATATTATAATAAAAAGAATCGGTAATGAGAAATCTATATTCAGTGATCATTTTCATGAATAGAGAAATCATATTAAGAATCAAACGACTCCTGGATATACATAATTTACAATAATAAAATTAAGTATCTGTAAATATTCTTACCCCAAAATATATTCTTCCAAAATTATTTAACTTGACTACAAAGAAAAATTCTGTTTCTTTGACTTAACCGAGGCCCAAGCATCCCTAAACTAATATCAGTACTATCCGACTTTTAATACTTATTCGATACTAACCTGATTCAATCCCCAATTAAATACCTACGCAATACTGCCCTCAATAAGTAACTCGTTTTATAACAACATATAGAAAAGTTGAAAGCACCATCGTGAAACTTGCAGATAGACATAAAGCGGTCAGAACAACATCGGCCAAGGAAGAGAAAGCGATGGTGCAACAATCCGCACAGGACATAAAACTTACCAAAAACCAAGTTCTCGTTTTACTAGAAGAGCTTGCTAGTTCACAAGCATACTTCCATCCTACCACTGGCCCCTGAGGAGACCAAGACTTAGAAGACTGGGTAGAGACGGTGGTTGAGATAGGGATTGAACCACTCAACTGAACATCAACATCGGTTAATTAATCCACTTTGAGATGCCCAAACTTGGACATAGTTTTGAACACTAAAATCCACTGAAATAAATTTGTTGTAAAATTTGTACCACTCTTCTTTACATCACATTACTACATTATTTGCAATTTAAAATACCCAAGCAAACATTCAGCAATTAAAATGATCAAAAACTGCATGACTCGTGTGGAAAGCATTATTGGAGTTATGATTCGACAAATAAATTTATTTATTAACCCTTCAACGCGTTATTTTTTTTTCATGGTCATACTCCCTCCTGCGTTGATTTTTCTGGCGGTTTTTTTTAGAGATTTTGTGTTTTATAAATAATATAAGCAAATTACCCAAGTTTATAATTATTTTATTATACTTCTATGTTGTTAGTGTTTAAAATTAGCCAAATTAAACAAAATTAACCTACTTTAGGTTAATTTCCCTAAAAGCTAGCTAACCTACAAACCATCCCCAACTCATGTTTATAAAACACAACAAATTGTTCCTGTCAAAACGGGATTTCCTTCTTCAAAACAATATAGTTAGCTTGTAAAACTAATAATAATAACTAAACAAAGGAACGTAAAACACACAAAAATATGTCAGTTGAACATAACCATCACACTAACAATGACTGTAAACAACAACAAACGTAAGCTGACTGATCGGCTGCACGGCAATGACGTCGTCTTGAATGCAGCTGATTTCTCAGATATTTTTTCTAAAGATCGATTTTTCGAGATATCGACTCAATTAATCGAAAGTTTGAATCTTCTCCTTTCGATTGGTATACATTTTTCATTGAAAACATTCGATAGTCGTCTGTTACAGCTACAAAAATAACCGACTACTCCATGACGTACTCAGTACGGCAAAACGCGATCTCAAGTAAAAGTGTCATGACGTACCTAGTACGGCAAAACGCGTTGAAGGGTTAATATAAAACACACACTCCAATAATGTAGGTTTTTATTTTTGTGAGGCCTTTCGTACTCAATGAACACATCATCAGACCCACATAACTGAATAAAATTGGTTACAATAATAATATAAACAATTTGTACTAACTAAAAACATATGGCTCATTGAGTACAAAAGGCCTCACAAAAATAAACACCTAAATTATTGGAGTGTTTGTTTTATATTGATAACTAATTTCCAATAGGAAGAGAGCTTCAAGAATGTAAATAAATTTATTTAAAAAGGATGTCAGAAATTAAATTTTAAGAAATAAAAACACCGACTTTAACATACAAGTTCAAAGGTCTTCTTATTTAGTATCGCAATAAACATTTACGTTCAAAATGTTAATGCAACTTCTTTAATATTTAGAATTTTATCAGTATCATCTTCCCAACAAGTACAGATTTTGATTCCAAAGATCACGAGCTTAGTATAAATTATTCTCTGATTCAACAATAAAAAGAGACCTATAGATTTCACAAAAAAATGATAACATTATGAGGAAAATGATACAATGTAAGGACGAAGACGATAAAAAAACATAAATTATGAGATGCTGACATTTAAATCCAACAACAGACAAAACGGACAGTTGACAACAAACGAACAGAAAGCTCAACAAAGGACTGCCACCCCAGCGGAACTTACCGACTCGCTCGACACCGTGAGAGGTGACGGAGACACGTAACCTCTCAGAAGAGTCAGAGCGCAAGGACAATTGCTGCAGTCCACACCTATCTTCGACAAATAGGAGGTGACCTGAGATGTTGTATAGAGAAAAGACTCAGCTGAGGTACTAGCAGAAGAGGAGCTTCGCACATATCCCGAGTCGCTTCCTACTTTGGAAGGACCAGGCCCTTTGGACTGGACACTCGTAAAAGTCAATACATGCAATAGTTTCGTGTCAATACATGCTACCAACCCACACAGATAATTTTTACAGCCTCAAATGTTAAAAAGCAAAAATTATATGTACACCTACCTCACTTTACGTAGCCAGATAGCTCCAAAATATTACCGTTTTATTGATAAGACAAAAAATAGTTGCAAAAGTTCTTTAACTTAACATTTTTAAAAGATTTAACCCTCTCCTGGGCTTTCAACTCCATCACCTCTGATCGTCACCAGCTGCTTTATAATTGCTCTATGCTGTGTGCTGCCATCGTACGACAACTTTTGGAACTACTAATGGAAATATTAAATTTATTGACAGTACTGTTGTCCTCATTCATTGTATGTTTTTATGCGTAGTAATGCTATCTAGTAATAATATATGAAAAATTTTATCGATCTCTTTACTAACAGTGATTTAACCGTTTTTCATCACAATTATTTTCCGTACTAAAATATTTCTTGTAGTAATGAGTTTTTGTTTTGATTGAAACGAGTTTACTACACAAGCTTAACAATTTTTCAAATACACTAATAACGAGAATTTAATCATATTTAAAACATGAAAGCGTGATGGAGAACTCGTAATCAACGCAGCTTACTAACATAAGAAACACGTTGCGGTAATTCAACCAGGAGAGGGTTAAACTAAAATTTTAAAAAAAAGAGAAACCAACCAGCAGGAAAGAGATATCTAGAGAACCATTCAAAATTTAGCCCTAAGTATGAATATTTTGTAAAAATATAAAATGGTTCTAAGAAATGTTAGCATCGCTGCTGCAAAATCAACCACATGTATAAATCACTTTTAAATGTACATTTTAGTTTACTAAACTTTATTAATTTTTAAAATTGCTTAAGAAAGTTATTTATTGGTTTTATTATATTTTATTTAAATTTTCACACTGATTATCATCTGTCGATAAATATCCTTCATGTACTTTAAAAAACTTTTCCAGCATTTACAAAAAATGAGACTAAATATTATATGTCAACAGAACCAGCGGGTTTTTGGACTACACTGACTGAGCTACCTCCATTGGTATACTTTACACTTAAGGAACTCACCAGCTGTTTGTAGTCTCGGCCGCCTGAAGGTGGTTTTGGACTGGCGATGGCCTTACGATAGCCCAGCTCCGACTTGGCGGGCCAGGTGGGAAACATGGCGGGGTCGATGGGGGTCGGAGCCTCAGTGAAGTACTCATGTTTCAGCGCTTCCTCTGCCGCAACTCGCTCCGTTGGGTTGTACGTCAGGAATCTGCAAAGTAACTATCTTTTAAAAAAAGGATCAATGTAGTAGTGTTTAAGACAACAAAACATGGAGACGTGAAACAGTATTGAACAATACTAATCAAAATATCAAACTGAGAATTCACTTCATTGGACTAAGTCGCACAACAAAAGAATTTAAATTTCTGATTACCAACTACCTTTATTCTACTCTAAAATTGTACAGCTCTAGAGGGTAGAAGTAAAGGGCAAGAGTGTATTTAATTTGTATAGAGCTGGAAAACTATAATGTACATGTATATAGTAATAAATTATAATCAACCATAATATTCAGTGTGTTACGTGTTTCTTCAAAAATAAATAGTTCTTTATTTTTCAAATTTACTGTAAAAAATTACATACGTGTGAATAACAATATAAACTTAATGGTGTGGCCATTTCTAATATTTAACATAACGTTATAGTGTGGAATAAAATTTAAATTACTATTAACTCTAAAGAAAACAAAATAAGCTGATATGTTTGCTGAACTTATCATAAAAAATCATGAACAGGTAATTAATTTAAATGTATTGATAAGCTTCTGAGATAATTTTAACATTTAATCTGTTACTCAGGAAAAACATTTCTTTTTATTAAAATAGAACTTTGTTTGTAAATGTAGGTAATTATTAACAATTTTACTATCTCTTAGGCAACTCTAACTCTTTTAGTCTGACCATCATAACTAAAGTGCCACCCCTTCGCTCTCGATAACATTAAATATACAAAAGAAGAAAACCCTTCATTGGTGCACTTCCTGAAAAATCATAGCATGTGTCTATTGTAGATTTTAAACTGTTGTAAGTAATTGGCTTGTTGATAACACATTTTATTCTTTAAATGACTACTTAACGTGTGTTATTAGTGCTTTAATTTTTTAATAATTAAGATTTTATTAATAGTTATATCTCCTGTTATTTTTATTAGTTGTATTATTATCTATTTATTGTTATTTTTGGTTTGTTTTATTGTTATCTATTTATTTTTATTTATTTACTATTTAATTTATAATGTATATGGTGTTTTAGATACGTTATATATATTTAAAACAAGATGCTGCTAACACCATATTTACTTTTTTTTTAATTGTGGTGTTATTAACATTTACCATGTATACATAAAATTTATTTTTACCTAATTTTGTAAATGTCTTATCTTACACTTGTTTTATGAGACTTTAAAGGTGTGATAGGAGTAGGCCATTTAGTTATAAGAGAAAGTGACGTTGTCCATTGCATTGTCACAAGTGCTAAGTCAATAAAAAAATAAATTTAAAAAATTGTCAACCAAAATCCGATAAAAGTTTTTTGTATTCTGTCAAGCAAATATGAAACAAGAAGTTTTCTCACTTGTTCAGCAGGTTGACTCCTGTGTCAGTCAGCATGGGAAACCTGGTGCGGATCTGAGAGACCGGAAACTCTGCGAAGGTGGCTTTCTGTACCACGGGCAGCTTGGAGTACCCGGGCCAGATTCGATCATTAGGGGTTCCCAGCGTCTTGAATATCTTGTTGAGCTGATCTGTCTCGGACTTGCCTGGGAACAGCGGTTCCATCGCCAGGAATTCAGCAAATATGCACCCAACCGACCACATGTCCACTGGGGTTGAATACTCCTGCAACAAGAATACTTTATTATAATTTAGTATAAAAATTTAACAATGCTATTAAGGTAACTTATTACAAAAACGGTTAGTAAAACATGTCCCCTGAGGATGGTCATACCCAAATAAAGCTTTAAATAACGTTTACCTGCTCTCCCTGATTAAAACATTTAGTTTAACCCTTTTGATGCCAGGCAATTTGCTTCAATGCCAGACTTGTCTTCAAATTACAAGCCTAGTTTTAGATGTGAAGGAAACAGGATTTTTCCGGACATTTGCCATCGTTCGGTGAAACAAGAAATCAGTAACACTACAATCTGATCTCGAAACTTAGTGTTATCAGATTGTAGTGTTACTGATTTCTTGTTTCACTGAACGATTGCAAATGTCCGGAAAAATCCTGTTTCCTTCACAATCCTTCCATCGTCAAAAATAACCTTCAAACAAAGAATAGTTTTAGATATTTTAAGGAGTTTTAAGTAATAATTAAAATCATCATTAACATAGAATTTATTTGGCTAAATCTAAAGCAAATTAATACTAGAAACAGTATTTAAATGGTATATAATAACACTTAAAAAGAAAAGTTATTTTTATGTTTTTGTTGGAGTCTTTTTATTTGACTTGATACAGGATATAGAAGAACCAACTCGATATGTCTTCAAAATGTATTAGCTAAAACAATTCTGAACAAATAAAAAATGAGATTATTAGGGAGTAATCCAAATCTTTTGGTTTTAAAATGCAATTAAGGAAATCACATACACATAACTTTAACAACTAAAATAACTTAGTTGGATCATGGAATACCTCAATGTTACTATGAAAGAATGTAAGCTTCTCAAACAAAAAATCAAAAGTGTACAATTCACTGCTTTGTCTGGGTAGTATAATGCAAATACACGATTTGATAATTTTGAGAAAGTTATTTGATTACTAAATGAAAGATTAGTTCATTGTGCAAACAAAATTTCGTAAAGGTGATTTGTACAGTGATGTTACCTTGGCAGACAGCAGAAGCTCTGGAGCCCGATACCAAAGTGTCACAACAATGGGAGTGTACGCCTTCAATGGTGAGCCATACTCCCGAGCCAACCCAAAGTCCCCCACTTTGAGGATACCCTTGTGGCTCAAGAGTAAGTTGGATGCCTTCAGATCACGGTGCAGGATCCAGTTATCGTGTAGATGAGCTACAGCCCTCAACAGCTGCTGCATCAGGCACTTCACTTCAGCTGCACAAAAAACAATTTCATGTTAGTTCCTCTGTTTTCTAAATAATTCAAGGTCATATTGTCTGACAAACAAAGACTACGAACATTACCTGGAACTACATAAAGTAGCATCACATCACATCACCCCCATAAGGTCAAATAAAAATATCATTTTATGTGACCTCGCAAATGGATAACGGATCATTGAACATAACTCGATACATTTAGTTTATTAATTTTCACCTTTAACACAAAATACATAATTTAATATCCAAACCAAAAACTTGGTGAAATCCTTTTTCCAAACTTACTTACTTCCTAACATTTTACATCTTTTACTCATATACTTTTTTTCAAATATTTTAATAAATTTTATTTGATCTGGCAGCTTATATTTGACATAGTAGTTAATATATATAGATATAAAGAAATGAATGTATTGCTAATTTATTGATTTTATGGAATTGATTTCAACTTTTGTATTAAAAAATTGATTTTCCACTGGAATGTGTGATTATATGATTATGGTTCATGTAAATATCAGTAGATAGAATACTTAACAAAATTAAAACCTATTTTCACACATACCATATTTGGTTTTTATACAAACACTATTGTTTTTATTATTAATAACTAAAAAAAAAAAAAATTACTTTCCTTCACTACTGCAATTTTCATGTTTGCACATTTATCAATAAAACAGATCCTAAGCAAATGTTTTTTTGTTTTCACTTTTTCAAATATATAATTATGTTATCTTGTTCCCCATAAAATTATGGTAATGTTTTATATTTTGAATGTTTTCAAATTGCTAATTGCTTTAAATAAAATAGGATGAAAGTACAAATATTTACTTAAATGTAAAAAATACAAACAAATTATTTTATTTGGAAGCTTTTTTTGTGTTTCAGAAATATTTTTCGTATTATATTAGTAAAACCTACAATTCTTCACAAGAAAAACTATAACAATACAAAACATTTGTGCAAGGAATAAAAAATCTTAGTGATTTTCTGGAAAAATGCTTGCAAAGTGCAGTAAAGAGTGTGATCAAGGTTTATCATGGCACCAAATGATGATCATAACACTGACCTGGCAAGAAGACCTGTTTCTTGTGCTTCATGGTCTCCATGAGACTCTTGAGGTCATGCTCCACATAGTCCATGACGATGAAGATCTTGTCCATGTTGCTGCCGACGACTATCTCTCGCACTGTCACGATGTTCGGGTGTTGAGCCTGCACAGGGTACAACCTTACTCATAACAACTCTACACAATAATCTTTATATATAAAAAAACAACTTGATTCAAATCACACACTAAACCTTTATACAGTCATTCCCATTTGTGTGGCATTAACAATTTTCAACCGATGAATATACGTAGCAAAATAATGATCAACAAAATAATACTTCAGTGATCTCGACACTGAGTAAAAACTACAACGTCATTAGGATATAGTAACAGAAAAAAGACTTGCAAGTAGCATGGTAGTGATGTCAATATCTATAATAGTAAGGTTACCGAAGGTGTAATGAGCAGGAGGAAACTGCTGAGCACCTGCTCTTTGATTGCCCTGCAATAGCAAGAGAGCACTTTGCCATCTTTGGTAGTTTGGACAAGGGTGGTGAATTTTCCCAGGAGGACCTGATAGGTTGTTTTGGCGGGTTTTGGAACTGCTGAAATTGTAGACTGGTGGGCCTCATGGTGTGTTTCCAGGGTGCGCAAAAAGCCCTTGAGGCTTAAGTTCATGGCAGTAGGCCGCCCCAAGGGGGGGGAAAAAAAACGTGACCTTACTAAGGTCATATGTATCAGCTATCTGGAATTACGTTACCATGCTCAGCTCAAAAGACATCTATTTATAACTATAAGCAGTTGAGTCTCTTATTGAACAGTGATAATCCCAAATTCCATTGTAAGTTCATACTACTGTTTAGTAATAAATTTACAATTGAATTTATCATATAAAAGAAAAACAGATTTTCTTTATTTTAAATGAGCTTACATTTTAGGTACAGAGAACTACTCTCATTCAAATTAATGGGTATTGAGCCAATATGGGCATGCATGGAGGGATATGTTGTTGGTCAGATATTCAGAAAATAAATGTCAAATCTAGAAAACACATTATTTGGTGACGAGACGAGCAAACAAATTGTAAGCCTCTATGAGTAACGCTTACGTAACAGCATTTTAGTAATATCTGTAAGTCCAGATGAATTGACAACTGTAAGTAACATTTATCACAATGGAACTATATATATAGTGTTCTGTTTAACGCACTTGCTTTTATATATATATATATATATATGTTTTAGTTACTTTTCATTATATTAATATATAGATAACCCTATAATGTGGAGTTAATAACACTAAATTATAACAATTTTTCATAGACATTTTTTTAGCTTGACACACTATGATTAGTCTTGTAATAATATATTAATATTGTGTTCGTTCATTTCTGTATGAAGATCCATTTGGATGAAATTAGGAATTTAGTTTGGTGGCATTTAGATAATTAATTATTACTGTAAACATATTATATTGCTAAATGACCTGATAACATACTCTAAAGCAGCAACCAAGGAATACGATAGACTGGCAATCCCTATACATAAAACATAATTGAAGCCGGTGCACACGCACTCATCACCTATGTCCGCTGCTGGCACCTTTGTCCACTACTGGCACCTATGTCAACTACCTATGTCCACTGCCGGCACAAAGTTTTATTTGCAGTGTTTCATGAACACCATTAGGACACATAGAGTTGAAATAAAACTATTAACTCTTTTTTATTTATGGGTCAGGAGTTTTGTCAGCGAGAAAGTTTGAAATACACCATATTTTATGGAAACTATTTAAATAATTTTTTGGGGTGATTGATTTGTTCAGAATCAAGGTGTGAAAGAACCGTAATTTACGATGCAGTGCCACCATAACTCCGCAACTAGAGCCATTGAATTTGAACCTCAGTCTTAAATTTGTAGAAAATATAATCCCGTAGATCAACTTTAAGATTTTCTACTCTCCAAAATATGTAATAACAACAATGATTTATAATTAAACAATAGTTATTATACTGATTTATTATTAGTAATGATGTAATGAAACCATTAAAAAAAAATCCATAATTACACTTTATTCAGAACTATTTACAACTGTAATAGACATTTATACTTATACCTATGAATAAATTTGAAAACTACACACATTAGTACATAAATCCACAAATTACATAGCTGACTTTACTTTATACTCTATCAATGACACCAAGCAATCTTCACAGTTAAGTTTGGAAAGGATTAACTGATCAACGTAACCAGAAATATATTCTACTACATTGAATTTAATAACATCCGCATTAGCAGATAGTTTGTCACTTACATCACATAAAAAGTCAGTCTCAGTCATTTGAATTTCTTCTAGTCCTTCTTGAAGAACACGCCAAGCAGGCAAAGATGAATTCATATCATCGTCTGAGATTTTGTATCCACTTATATTGAACTTAACAGTTTAGTGCAGCACTAACGTGTTTCCCGATGAACTTTTGGACAATTATGAATGTAGAATTGTTTTGAAAGTTCCCGTGAACTCCTTACAAGTTGGGTTGATGTTACGACCGTTCCATAATCTTAGGTCTTACGTAGCCAAGCAATGTTTCACTCATTTTGTACATCGGAAGGTACTTCAGAGGGAATTTATTCGAGCCATTGCCTACGTACCGTTTGTGCACAGCTATTGATGCAAACTAAGAATCCAAGAAATCCTGTGCTTCTCTATAACTGTAATATCAATTTCCCGTATTTGTCCTTCAAAGTGATTATGTACTCCTTAGCAATGTTTAATTTGTCAGTTTGGTCTTTAACATTTCCAGGATATAAAGCTCTTTGATTGCAACTTTCTTTCATGCTTTTTTTAACTATTGTGGGCAATTTACAATAATTGTAATGTAAATAAAACTTTCATACCCTTTAACTTTATTGCTCTGTACAAACTGATGGGAAGCAGAGGCACTCCATACTTGTGCAGTTAACCGGTCTTTCATTTTTTGCTTACAGTATTTTATATGACCATTTGTCAGCCTGTTTTCAAGATGCAAACCTTCATTTTTCTGGATGGTATTAAGAAGTTCTATATAATGCCATTCTATATCTTTGATCATCGAACTACACACAATTTTATAATCTCCTAGTGTATTTGTCACCAACATCAGCATATAGGCTGGTACTAAAATGAAGTTAACAGGATCCTTCCTTAGTGAGAGGGTGTGGAAAATGTGCTACTAGGTCTGATTACAAAAGAGCACCCCAACAAAGTTGCTGGCGGTTCCATCACAGATCAGAGATGCTATCTGGATTTCTGCATCATGCAATAGTCACAGGCATTGCTTTACTAATCCCTTTTGCTGTTTACCACTTAATCCAGTGACAAAAAAGTAGCCAACTGGGATTTTCCATGCAGAATTGATGAATACTAAGTCAAACACAAATGCTACGGCAGCAAGATCAGTAGCATCATTTTCTAATGATGATCCTAAATTTACTGTGCCTTGAGAGTACATCCATCCTTCATTAGAGAGCACATCATTTGCTTCTCAGTGTTAGCCGATTACTCCTTTAAAGCCCATAAAATTTCTTGAGCGAAGCCCGGCTCCTCTCAAATATTGGAATATCAGTTCCTCAGCATTCATAGGTGTGAGAATACTGTGTCTAAAGGTTTCCTTACGAAACAGTATACTTTTGGTGACAAAAAATTCAAAGTGATCACCATAGGATTTTATTAGGTTTGGGTTACTGGTTTTGATATGAGTTCTGTTAACCATACATTCAGAAGTCTTAGATGCAGAACTCAACAGAAACACTGACTCTTCCTCAATATGGAGCTTTTCTTTAAGAGTATTCAAAATCTCTCCCAAATTAGCAGCTATTTATTTCCATAATCGTCTCTTACCTCTTTTTTAGAGATTTACCTTCTCCTCAGCTACTTTAAGTTTTTTCATTAGCTCCTGTTTCCGAGGTGATTCCGGAATTTCTTCATCAGGATGCCGCAGAATTTGTTTTGCATCTGCTTGAAAGGCGTCTTCCTCTCGGGGCTTGGATAGTGACCAAATCGGTCGACAATACAGTGTACTCCATTTAGATGGTTCCCAGTCATCCCTTTTTACTGCTAAGAAGAAGAAGAAACCCCATTTCCTTTGTAATTCTTCGCTCCATGGAAACCTACAGAATGTTAAATTTTATTATATACAGCAATAATTTTAACCATAAGGTGCCGTAAAGTACTATGTTCCATTTCCGTGAACATAAAAACTACTAAAAAATAAACTGAAGAAAGTAAAGATATTGATAAAAATATTTGTATGGAAACATTACGTGTATTATAAAAATGGGTTGCAATATCTATTATGTTCTTCATTTACTTACCTATAAAAGGTTATGCCTTTAACTTTCTTTTTAGTTGCGTTGTTGCAACCATATGCTACACAATAAGGCATCGTAAGAACAGAACAAAGCTAGCGGCTAGAGCTAGACAGAAGGACTTGGTGGACAGTAGCGATGCAACACCCAGCTTCAAATTCATCGCGCGGTTGCCAGTCTATTATATTCTCGCTGCATCACACCCATAAAAACCTGTTTTTTTTTCTAAGATCTGGGTATACCTGTCTCCAAACTGCATCAAAGCATTGGTTAACACATTCTTTTTCTTCTGCAATTTTGTAAGGCCAAATTAACCTCAGCAGGGGACACTTCTGGCTGGTTTATACCTTCCAGTTGAACCCACACTGGGCACAGCAAAAACCGAAGTGTCATTTAAATCTGGGCAACGTTATGGATGTCCAGGAGCGGCACATCACTAACCGCAAATGTCGAGATTCTGGGTTGCAAGAGTAATTAGATAGATCTAGTCTACTGCAAGAGATGATTGTTGAATTGGTGGAGTTTGTTCCCTAAATATCAAAGGTTCTTGCTAGCCTAGACATAAGGGTGTGCTACCTCCTGCCTGCTTTGAATGGAGAAACTGGTTCAAAGCTGGCTTCCCCTTCTTCCGAGAGGACATGACTTGAGATTAGTGCCCTAAATTCTTCCTCATGGATCTCGAGAGGAGGCGGCCCCTACCACCAACCTTGCCCATCCTCCAGAATACCCTGTCAATACAGGGGAGCAGCGCAAAGGTCCTTATATGACTACGTGCATTTTCATAACTTCTTGTCCTAAGAGAACAAAATAAGACCAAATTTTTTCAAGAATGAACTGTGCTAACAATGTTTGTCGTGGTGTGATCTGGAAAACTTATATGATACTTATAACACCAGGCACTTAACAACTAAGATCTTGTTTTTTAAATTGGTATTAGTTACAAACCATATCCAGTCACTGGCTGAACTACTGTCAGTTTGTTAACTTACGTCTTATTGAGATCACATCTAGGCTTCGTAAAAAAATTTTGAATAGTAGAGATTTTTAGAATAAAAATTCCATATAACTACAACAGCTGTTGTTATTAAATAATTCATATTTCATGAATGCACATAGTTTAGCAGAAAATAACAAACTGTTGTACATACCTTTAACAAAGTATTGATTTCTCTTAGTGAAGTAATTGGAAACCCTTCTTTTTCCTTCTCCATCTTCAGACGTTTCAATGCAACAATTTCTTCAGTTCGTTTGTCCCTTGCTCGGTAAACCACTCCGTACGTTCCTTCCTCTATCCTGGAATACAAGCAAAACATGGTCACAGTCAAACTGGGGATGAATCTGAATGACAACATAGCCTATGATTTTATCTAGTGAAAATGCTATTGAAAGGCTTACAAATTACAAGATGCAACTAGACCTTCAGAGTTATTACAAGATGCAACGAGGCCTTTAGAGTCAAGTAGTGCCTAGTCCGTCCGAGAAATATAAGCTACAACTAGGAATTAGTTACTACTACCCATTTGTTCACATCAAACCTAGTTGCAACTTTAAAAAAGTTAAGTAACCGCAACAACTTTTTGTTCACTTCACATAATAGACCAATACCGTAAAAATTTCTAAAAATGAACTGAATAGTGCATAGAACATATTTTGGTAAAATAATTAGGCTCTTGGATATTATAGTTACAAAGAAAAACATGTGAATGTGAATCAAGATTCAAGATCTTTATTGGCCATTAAATAACATTTTCAGTTACAATAGGCTTCGTCATGAAAAAAACATTTCACATAAAAACTAATTTACTTACTACTAATTTAGTTACATTAACCAGATGTATTTTGTAACAGATCAAACATGTTGCACTTCTTGTACTCGTCAACAGAATAAAAAGCTTTTGTCTTAAGCCAAGTTGAAATCCTTAATTTAAACTTATTAATAGGTAGTTCTCTTACAGCTAATGGTAGTTTATTGAATAATCTAGTTTGTTGGGAATTGTAACTATTATAAGTCCGAGTTAGTCTTACTTGAGGAACTACAAGATTATATCGAAACCTAGTGTTGTAATCATGTACTAACTCATGAGAGATAAAGGTGTTGATATTTTCTCTAACAAACACTAAATTCTGATATATATATATATATATATATATATATATATATATATATATATATATATAAATACAAGCAAGAGTCATTATTTTAAAATTACAAAAAGACTGTCTGCAGGACTCTTGATTAAAAAGATCTCCCATTAACCTGATTGCCTTTTTTTGCCACAAGAAAACTTTTTTGGAGGCACCAGAGTTGCCCCATAGACGGGTGCCATAACAAAGGTGTATATGAAACAGTCCAAAATAGGTCATTAACAATACTTCAAAATTAACACAGTACTTAAGTTTACGTAGGAGAAAGATTACTCTAGAAAGTTTTTTACAGATATGTCTTCCACATGTGGCCTCCAGCTAAGTTTACTGTCAAGTATAATCCCCAAGAGCTTAACAGGTTTAATGTAGTTATCGTCTAAATTTAAATTATTATTGTATGTAAAAATTATGTTTTGAGTCTTATTTTCATTTATAATAAGGTTGTTGCCTGAATACCAATCTTTAGCTTGTTGAAGAGCATTAATTAATTGTACATTAAGTTGCCACACATCCACATTAGAACAAAGAAGAGTTGCATCGTCTGCATAAAGTACAGACATGGATGAAACATTAACATGAAAATCATTTATAAAGACCAAAAACAAAAAAGGGTAATATCCTGAGATCAAAGCAAAGATTCAATAAATCCCAAACCAAATTTTACATACCGGACTGGGTCAGAAGCTTTATGGATAGAAGCAAGAATTGGACTTACTGTGAGTCCGTATCAAGAATCCTATTTCCACAACACCGCTTACCTGTTGAGACACTGGAACTCCTCAACGCTGCGGCAGCCCTGAATGGCAGGCAAGTAAGGAGGGAATGTATCCTTAGCCAGCTCTATGTCGTTGTCTACGTCGTGGTTGCTACCCACAATCGGCGTGTTGGAACGTGACCGGCTCACTGCCCGAGACTCGTCACTCTCGCCTATAAACACAACATGTCCGCCACTGACACAAAAACATGCAAATAAAATACATTGTCTTATGATAGTTTTAACCCTTCGCAAGCCACTAATAAATCAATTCATTTTTCTATAACGCCAAGATAAGTAAATTTTTTTTGTTTTTATAAGTTAAAAGGTAATTTTTATTATAATTAAATTATAAAAGGTAACAGTAAAAAAAAGGATATAAAACAGGGCACTTTACTTAAAATTAGTGTATTGATAAAAAAACTGTTTATTTAAAGATTGGAATAATAAATATACCCTCTCGGGTCTTGTTAAAAAGATCAGTGTAATTGATATCTCACCATTCCCAGTACCAGTTCCAGAATATCTTGTAACTTCTAGGATTTGTTAGAATGGTTGCCACAACAGTTCCAATAAATCATTTACTTTTTTACTTGTGGTTCCGCGGCCACTTCAGTTG
Source organism: Homalodisca vitripennis (assembly GCF_021130785.1). Taxonomy (NCBI): domain Eukaryota; kingdom Metazoa; phylum Arthropoda; class Insecta; order Hemiptera; family Cicadellidae; genus Homalodisca; species Homalodisca vitripennis. The sequence continues at coordinate 33,176,730 of NC_060212.1, forward strand.
TGGAACATTGTAATTACTCACCTCTACCTCAATTATGAATTACGACTTAGTCTGTTATTTGTGAATATTGGAATAATTTTCCAGTCACTATTACTACTACGTCTGAGAAACTGATGTAAGGAATTGGATATTTTTTGTTTGCAAACTGTTGGTTTTAAATGACAACGGGAACAGATTCAGGTCACACATACTTGTTATTGATATTGACACATCCAGTGTTCCTCCATCTTTTGCTTAACTTAAAACACTAAGTTGCTGTATTGTGATGTTACGATGGTAGCATTGAGAGCGATAGTATGTCTACTGTAGTCAATGTATAAAAGCAAACTTCTACAATTTAATCTAAATTAATAACAGTTTAGCGATTTTCCAAGTTAATTAGAGAAGGGAACCTTTATAACGGTTTGACTGCGACACCAGTCATATAGTATAGTAGTAATGCACATCCACCATAGTGGATGTGTTACAGAACTACAGAGTAGCCCTACATTATGGAGATGATATTCACCTTGGTCAGACTCCGTACTGCTGTCAGAATCCTCTGAAGACTCCTCCTCCACGCTGGGCTCCGAACGCTTGCCGCTGTGCTCCGAGCCGTCATTGATGATCTCCACGTCCGGTCCCGTATCCTCCGTCTCCATCGGGGTGGGGGAAAGGGAGACATCAGACAAAATTGTTTCTTCCTCTTTCTTTTCAACTGCCACAAGATAAAAATCAGCTGCAAAAGAATTGTGGCCTCGTAAATAGCGGCCGTGTCGATGTCCTTTGCACAGACATTACAACACCACACTTACTTACAATAGCAACATTAATTCATGCAACGTTAAAAAAGACAAATTTATTTTATTAATTGCATGCAACTATATATGTACCTTTTCAATGAACTTACTACATGACCATGAAATAAACAGATTTGCTTTGTGGTAATCAAATCTTCAAGCATTATTAACACTGAGCTGTGTGTGGACTGAAAGTTTTATGATGACTTTGATACATCATACAGTTTTGTTTTATCATTGGCTCAGTGTTAGCGAAGCTTATTACTCAAAAGACTGGAAAATTTTTGATTTTTATCTGTACATTTGTCTGTCTGATCGCATTACATTTAATGATGGTTCATATCACTCCAGAAAATTTGGATGAGAATTTGTGAACATTTTTACATTGGTCTTATAGGTAACTATGACGGCAACGAGAAAGCTGCATAATAAATACATTTGTAAGAAAACTAACAATCATATTCCTATGATATTTTGACATGTGACATAGTATAACACAAGTTGCTTAACTATCCGCAAGATACCTCAAGAACGACTTCACATCTGTAAGCTTTAAATTTGGCATGAAATTTTAATTCTAAACAGATAAGCATAAGTTCTATCATGGTTCTATCCATGGGATTTAGTTGAATGTCATTGAAGCCTATCACTCATTAGGCTGATACAATTTCTTTTTGGTCTGCTGGAAGGATGTATTAATCTATTTTCCATATAATTGTCTGTCTGTCCGTAGGGCATTTCAATTTTTATGGCATTGAAATGAGCTAAAGATCAGCAATTTCTAGGCTATTACGTGAAATGTGATGATGTGTACTTGTACCTTGTTTACATTAACAGCAGTTGCATTAGTGCTTCATGCACCGTTAACCAATTGGTCCCTACTGAAATATTTTCTGTTATTCAAAGAATAGATTGGAGAGTTGTTTAGTTTTGTCCTGACTTCAGCAGTTATTTTGGTAATAAAATATAATTTTTGAACTCCTAACCTTAATACGATTGTTAATAACAAGTTATAATGATATTGGTGTTAGATTGAGTGGTGAACATTACTTACATTATCAACAGAAATGACATGGGGTATTAATTTAATTTCTCCAATCCAATATATGCTAGTTAAATAGATCCGCAATGAGTTACAGTAAACATTTGTCTTTTAGAGGATAAGTTTGTTAAAAAATCAATATTGGAACAAAGAGTTGTGAAAGAATTACTGTACTTCAGTTGCCAGAAGCATGCTCCTTTAAACATAACCAAAATATCTTATTGATATTAAGCTATAAATCTCAATTTGTGTTTTTAGTTCATTTAAGAAATATTGGTGGAACCCAACAATTTGTGTTTGCTAAACCACAATTTATTTTAGTAACACAAAACATGCTTCATAAATTCAAATGGGACGATTTTATATGTACACATTTTCAGTATATTTATTCCAGAGTGTTTATATATATATATATATATATATATATATATATATATATATATATATAGAGCTCATGCAAAATTTCTTTCTGAACAATCACCATATTTCAAATATCAAATGTACTAAAATAAAAATACACTTACATTTTTCAGGGCTTCGACTTCTGTTAGCTCTGCGCATCCTCCTCTCTTCAATATCCTTCTTGTAGACCTCTTTCACTCTTTCTGCTTCCAGTAACCTTTCTCTTCGTAAGTCTCTTTCTTGTTTCTCTTTGGCTTTTTCAGGACCTGATTTCTTCCTCTCCCTTACCTCCACTTCTTTACGTTTTTGTCACAATCTCTTCATCATATTTATTTCTATCGTCTCTCATCTTCTCATCACGTGATCTCTCTTCTCTCATCCTCTCATCGCGTAGTCTCTGCTCGTCACGCAATCTATCATCCTTGTATCGATCATCCTTCATTTTATCGTCTTTATTTCTTTCTTGATTATTTTTGCTCTTGCCATGCCTTCTTGGCTCATCTTTTATACGAACTGAGTCTTCTTTTGCAGACCTGTCCCTGGAAAACAATAATATACTGTGAAGTATATATTATTTAATCTGTAAAATACATTAAAAATTTAAATTTAATGAAAATAAACATATAATTTTAACCATGACAATTCATTCATTTAAAATTTGAACTAAACTAAATTATATGCAACAATTTTAGACTTTAAAAATTACACCGATTGAATTGCAAGGTAACAAAATAATGGAGTAAGAAATCTAATATAAAACGCTTAATCAATAATTAAATACTTATTGAAAATATCTGCTTGGATAAACTTCTAAAAGCGCTATACAAAATAAGAATCATATTTTGCATCGTGAAAGAATCGTCTTTTATTTACTTTTGAGAGACACAAAGTATTATGTTGCAACAATTGTAAACAATATGGAAATTTGCTAATTTTGTATTCATATCTATGTTTATATCTCTAAAGCTTTCTGTATTTGCCTATTATAATACCTCTTTTAAAGAGGGTTCTTTGTATGCCAATAGCATTTTCACTGAAACACTAGACATTTATAAAAGGAAAATGACCCAATCCCACTTACAAATATTTATTGACCTCCCTGGAAATCAAACCAGTGTTTTTCTTGGTTACAGTCACAGCCTTACCTCTACACTAAGGTGAAGATCAGTTTGGTAAATATTAAATACTAAATCTAGATTGTGTACACACCTATGATGTCTCCTTCTCTCTTCCCTGTGAGTTCTGGAGTGATGATGACCTTTTCTGTGGCCTCCCGAGGACGATTTCTGGAAACAAACCCCAAAGTAAATAACTAACCTAACACATAATTAAAATCTAGGTTAAAATAAACAAATCATACCAGAGTGATATGACGCACACAAGTCAGGAATCACAACTACCATGTTGTTTGTTAATTTCATTACACTAAATAAAACTTGTATCACTGAACAATGGCAAAGGTCCGGAAAAATCCTGTTTCCTTCACGATCCTTCCATTGTCAAAAACAAACTACACACTATTCATATATTTAAATAGACTGATCATTTTATTTGAACTTACATGACTTCTCCGTGAAGAGGAAACCGAATGTTTGTCTCTTCGACTGGAGTGAGACTTGTGCACAAAAGCCTGCGGGGGTTTGATTTCCAGAGAGTCGGCTGTATCGTCTTCTGAAAGGCTGAAAACACGTAAGGTGAATAATAATTTTTGCGTAATTGTTTTTGACAATTAATTTATACTAATCTGAACGGATTCTTGAAATATTACTCAAATGTATCAGGGTCTAATTCTAATGACTAAGAAGAAAGTCTACAACTGAATCAATTTATAACCTAAAAACGTATAGAAAACATATATTACGATCCCTTAAAAATATTTAAATTAAAATATATAAATACAAATAAATGGAAATTCTAATTGTAGTGTAACAAGCAAAGATAATTTATTGGTCTAAATATTATGCAGCCGCATGTGTAATTGAGAACTGCTAGTACCTTGAAGTTCGGTAAACGTGTAGCCTAGCCTATGTAGCTAAAGGAAACAGTCAGAATTTTAGACTGTCTAATCATTATAAATTTTTTTCACAAGAGAAACAATAGGATAAACATGGAATAAATAGAAACGTTAAGTAAGAGACAAGACTTGCATTGGGGTAGACAGGACTAAGTACAGACAATAATAGTTTAACTCTGTAAAAAAATGTCCAACACATAAAACAATAGATTATCATGTTTTCATGTTGTCAGTGTGTCAGTCTTTGACAATGACATATATCAGTTACTCCCTCCACCAACAGCAATCATAATGATAATTGTTCGTCAAAGGATTGTAATATTAACCAAGATGACAATACAATAATCACCTTGTATTGCAAGAATCACCTGACACCGCCAAATCACCACCTCCATGTTTTTATCTTAAATTTAATTTCTTCAAAATACATGTTTTTTCTTTGATTTTGATATAAAACAGGTATTTTTAAAATTAAACGTAGAATATTTTTCATAACTCAACAAAACGTTTTTCAAAGCTTATACATAAAAAAATATTGTAAATGGGACTATCATGGTTTTTAACTGATTGGCTCATAAATACCCCAGCTGTAATAACTTAGTAAGGGCCTACAATAGTGTATTTCTTTCTCTTTATAGGCCAATACTTATGTCAGGCCTATTGAAATCTAGTTCTTGGATTACCCAACATATAATTTATATAAATGAAATCGCTATTTAGGTTGACACAGTGATCTGTCACTAAATTTGTCTGTATTTTTTTATGAAATTGTTTTATATTTTTAAGAACATTTTTGTAGTATATTCAATTCTGACCATTTTGGTGGCTTAACATTACTATAAAAATATATCAGCTGTGACAGCATATGATGTTATAAATTTTATCCAGTATTATGAAAAATCAATGTATCAATTCTGGACATTTTAAGGTATCATCAATATTTTGGTCTAAAGGAACAATCAGTAATGGACTATACTCGTATTAAACCACAAATAACTGAACAGCACCAAACGAAATATCATGCCTAACTTGTGATTATATTTTGGCAAGTTGGTTTGGACCTAACCATCAATTGGTTTTCTTTCATATAACAGCTCTTGAAAAGTTCCGACTATAGAGAAAATTTCAGTCACTATTAAGAGCTTGAATGAGGAATTACATGGCTGACTATCACCTATGTGATAAGATAAGACATTTCAGTGTTTCACAAATACTGTTGGGACTTCAGTTATCAATATTTTTCAACTGTTTTGCTCTACTATGTGAATTAGAATTAATCCATATGCTTTTTACCAACAAAAATTAAGTGATGTGTTAAGTTTTTTTTTAAAGGGATCACAACCTTTGTTTGAAATGGAAAGTTAATATTAAATATAATTCATCTTTTGAAAAAAAGAAATAATCAATAAATGAAGTTTTTAAACTTTAAAAATGTAAACTTATAAAATTTGTTACAAAGAGATGGTCTGAAAAAAATTAACCTCAATATGACATAAGAAAATATTTCTATGAAAAATATAGTTTAAGACCTAGAAAACATCATGAATCAACACTACATTATTCAATATCAAATTATTTAGAATTAAATGGTATACCTATGGGAAAGGAACAAAACTTAATTTAAATAGTTAATAAAATTGGGACCAGCTTAGGAAACCACAATAGCCGTTCATCATTGTTTATCAAATTGTTGAAAATTGTCCGAAATTGTCAATATCGATAAGTATAATCGATTAGTTTACTAGAGGAATTGTAAAAGAGTAACTTCTCCTGCACAAGAGGCAAATCAAGTTTTTATATAACAAATTAGGTTTTGTTGACATAATAAAGATATTGCAGAGCATATTCTGTACAAAAATTTTGGATCCGAAGAGAAAAGAACATCTTTTGGCTGAACTTTAGTGGAGCCTTTCACTTAGGAGGAGATAGGGGATATCATTTTTGTATGTATATCTGTCCGCTTGATATTTTAAAAACAAACTGACATATTGACTTTAAATTGTGCATTTCAATATGCGCAACACTGACCTCGATGATGATGTATAACACTCCATGGGATTTGGCTGAGCATTAGTGAATATTTTTACATTGATCTTATTGTTAATGGCAACAAAAATAGCAGAATGAATAAATAAAACTCGATACACCCATGTAAGACACTTTTATACTTGTGACTTATTCTTTATATCTGTATATTTTTGGCAACAAAACAAATTTTGCCATGATTGTGTGATGAAAACAAAGTTCAATTTCAATTTAAATGATATCACAGCATGAATGTCAATAAAGAAAATGTAGCTAATCAACATTTCCGATGAATTTTCTATCATATTGATAAGTCTATATTTTACACAATAACACAAGAGTAAGCATACGTTCATTCCCAATGTGAGGAAGTACTCACTTCTTTAAGTAGATAACCGTTGATCAATAAATTTGCTCTATGGCAATAAAATCAGACAAATGGCCATAAAAAAGGCAGTCCTTGATTCCTGAAACCTATTTTTTCAAACTTAAATTGGGCTAATCTAAATTCAATATTTTCACCAAAATTAATCTCATTAAGCTTTATTGTTATTGTTTCTCCTTATTTATATATATAAAAAATGGAAAAAGTAATAAAGTACTAAAAGTTGCTCTATATTCTAATTGTAAATAATTCCCCCATATAAAGCCATCAAAGAAATGAATATTGCAGAAACAGCAATCCAAAATATATTTAACCCTTTTAGGACTAGAGAGGGTTATTTACATAAAATAATATAAGAAACTAAAAAATGTTGTTTCCGATGGTGAAACATATTTTTTGTTCTTAAAGAAAATTAACGAAAAACAGTAAAATATTTGTTTTATTTTTTGCCCAACCACATTATTATTGAATAATGTTATATTGTAGACAATTTTACAACGAATAATAGTATTTTTTAAGTTATACTTATAATGTATTTAAAAAATGTTTAAATTTTTCCTAATTTTTAATTTCCAGTATACGCTTCAAAAGTAGTGACCTCAAAATTATTTAGCTTACCCGTAACAATTATACAAAGTTTTCATCGTCCTAAAAAGGGTTAAAAAATAAGAAAGCATAAGCTGTTTGTAAAACTAAATACAGTGGAGTTAAAAATATAAGCTTTGTGAATGATTAATATTATGTTAGCCAGCTTAGAGAAATCCATATAGATAGAAGGTTAGCCCTGGAAAGCTGTTAGTTTTCCAGTGGATTTTAGAACTAGGTAGCTTTTCTATGAATAAAGGTGTTTTTCTAAGAGCTTGATTGCTTTACAAGACACAAGAACAATATTACAAGATATTAGGACAGAGGGTCCATTTTCCACTCTGTTGATGTTTGAATGTCATTTCACTTTATTTGCTCCCTGCCATACCATAAACCCGGGTTAGATATATAGCTAAGCACACAAAACAATTAGGTATAGAAATAACAGAACATGTTTAGTATGATAAGCTTTGTAGGTTTTAATTTATTTATTTCAATACTTCAAAAACCTTCAAGAATTATATGGCTGAGGTTTTAGTGCCTGGTCTATTAGAAGACTTTTCACTTCCATCTTAAAGCCTACAACTTCCTTTGTTTGACACATAGTTCCCAACAATTTGCTTGATACATCCAACCTTCAAGCCACATTTACTAAAGTCAATACCTTTGTATAGATTACACTTTTGATTATTACAGTGTGTATTAAAATTGCTGTATGTAAAAAACAATACGCCTATTACTTACATAATCCAAAACTTATCAATAGGCTATTAAAAACATTTACGAAAGTAGACATACAGAAAGACAAACAAAAAAGCAACAATCAAAGCAAAATAAGTACTTTTAGCCTGACTCACCAACAATAGTCTGACTGGTTCCATTTTAGTCCAAAACTGTGGAAACCCCAAATATTTAATAACATAACTAATTCAACTGAAAATTCCATGAAAGAAAAGAATAAACAATAATAAAAATTAACACCAGGTTTGTAACATATCCATTTATATTATGTATAAATTAAAGTTTTTGGAACGCATAAACATTTACTAAAATTACTACTTGCGAGGAAGTAGTAAATTATGGTTAGGTGAATTTACAATATTTGTTTGTTTTTTCATGTTGCTTTTCATATAAAGCAAAAATAGCTGGAGGCATTAGTGATCAGGCCATATAGAATTTGATTTTTTACTAATAGATACTACATTGAGTGTTGATTTTCGTATGTTGCCATCAGCGTGGGGCAGCATCCAAAAGTTCTACTGTAGCCTGCACTGATGGCTGGAGGCATTTGTGTCCGGCTGATATGAACTCTCAGTCTTACAGGGTCTAAATTAATAAAAATGTGATTTATTTGGGTTAAATTAGCCTGATTTCAACATTATTGTTATTTTACGTACCTAAAGATGGTGTAAAGGCTGACGTCAACAGCAACCAATAGGAGGTTCACAAAATCATAACAAGACCATTTGACGCCCACAAAATAATGAAATATTACTCTGTGTGAGAAAAAAAGTTGTACTTTTAATGTTCTATAATTTCGTTATTTGTCAATTATACCTATTAAAATTTTATACTGTTTTGTTCAGGAGGACGAAAGCAATAGATTATCCGGCTGTAAAGTTCACAATTATTACCCAGCATAGTACTGTACTTACAATCGCTTTACAGGCAGGTAATTTAAATGTACAATTTACATGCCTGACAGCATTTAAATTGATGTTTGATTCCATTCAAGTGTTGGGTACTTATCATACTGGTGATAGCTTTAACTATTCATTCATTTACTACAGCTCGTTGTACATATGATATAGAAACATTTATATTAAGTTAATATTGGCTTTTTGAATTATTTATTGATTACAATTTAAGAAAGTTTTGTTAAATTTGTTTGCATTTTTTTCAAATTTGCTTTAGTCTACACCAGCAATGAGATAAAGTAGTAACAAAAAACAAAGTTGTAGAACATAACAAATGTAACTAAAAATGGTGATCAGCTCTCTAGAATTTGATCTATTAGGGATAGGTACTATCTCGAGGGATATTTTTCATTCATCAACATCAGCGCGGTGCCATATCTGATGGCCAGAAGCACTTGTGTCAGTCCGATACAAAATATCGCAGAAGGCCTACATTAATAAAAACACTCATTTGGGTAAAACTTCTCCTGATTTAAGTGTTATTGTTATTTTACATATCCAAAGATGGCATAGCAGCTGATGACAACCGGAACCAGTAAGAGGTTGTAACAAGGTCACAACAAATCATGTGACACCCATGCGGATGTACAATAGGTTGATAATGCGAAACTCGTAATGAGCCACTCCAGCCATTAATTTCACATTTACCTATGAAAATATCCATTCACAGTAGAAAAGTACCTCATAGTTCCTAACCCTGTAATGCAGTCCCCTCCCCCCCCCCACCAATCAAAACCACAAAGCCCTCCTGACTGCAGTATAACAAAAGGCCACCACCACAATAGAATCACAGTATATTCTTAAAAACAGTAAAAAGTAACTAAATGTTAAACTGTTTTGTTTGTTACATTTTATAGATACACAACATAAATAGTTTTTATATAAAGTAATTCGTGTCAACATTTTTGTTTCTATAGTTTAGATAATCATAAATATGATTACATTGTGATGGTGGCCTCTTATTATACTGTAGCCTTCCTCCCAGTCCCTAGCTAGTTAAAATACCAGATAAGGCTACAGTATTAGCTTAATTGAGAGCAATTATATTTTTTTATAAGTTATTATTAATTATGCAATAGGCTTAATTCTTGATGGAAACAATTATTATACAGCCTACATTGTTAAAATCATTCTGGCTTTTTTCAGAAATATCGGAGCAAATGAAATGAAATAAAAATACTTTTATTAACATAAGGAATGGCAACTAAATTACCTCTATTGGCAGGCCATTTCTCCTGGTTTTGTAAGGATGTTTTATAAAAAATATAAGAAATACTAAGTTATATGATTATGAATTGTCATATATATGGTTTTTTGGTGCAGTATAATAAGAGGCCACCATCACAATAGAATCATATATATATATATATATATATATGATTGTATATATGATGTATAAGATCTTTATAGGCCTATATCTGTAAAAACAGTAAAAAGTAACTAAATGTTGAACTGTTTTGTTTGTTACATTTTATATGATATTTTTCATAAAAGTTACGATTGGATAGAAAGTCTGTATTTTATACTATGCATAGTATATTTTTATAAGTAAAAGTTTTGATTTTTAATTTTGAAACTTTTTAGCCTATAGGCTTTATTTTTTGCAGGTGGCATATTTGTACTAAATCAACATTCCAAAATTTAAAAATTATTTATACATTTCTCTAGTTTCATAAAATATATATAGCCTAGTTTGATGCACTTATTTCATAGAATTTTATTTTTGAATTGATAAAGCTTGCAAACAGAGCATTTTTTATGAAAATTGACATTAACCTTTCAATTATGTACCATATTACAACAATAATAGTGTTTCCTTACATGACACAGTATTAGGCTAACTTATATCACATCAAGAATTAGCAATAACAAAGTATCAATAACAAGTACAAAATTATTAGCAAAATTCATCATATTTATGAATCCAGAAAGCATCAGTTTTCTTACATGTCAAAACTTTATATGTTCAAAGTTATAAGAAATGTTCAAATTTTCTTCTTATTTTGAAAAAAATAACATTTTATTTATCCACTAAACACATTCTGTATTGTGAACACATATCACCAATTGTTATAAAAATGTATTTACAAACATTGTATGTATGTACAATGATAAACTTAGTTTCGGATGGGGCACTGAGATCTTACACTAGGCCTGATAAGATTAAATAACTTGTGGTCTACTGGTTCACTTTCTAACAAATCTCTTATAGCCTATCACTAGATCAATCTAAATAGTTCCTATCCACTTTAAATGCAATAATGTTAGTAAAATTCAACACGTGATATATATAAAACTTGCTAAAATACAAATTTGACACTTCTAACCAAGGCCTACATAGATTATGATTATATTTGTAAACAAAACACTATTTGTTTCACTACGTCACTCCCATGAAAGATAAATAGTTTTCAAACATGTTAACACCACTTGACTAATTAATAACTTCAAATAATAATACATACTTGCAACAAGAAACGTAAACAAACTATCCAATACGTAAACAATTCATCAAAGTAACAACAAGAGTGAAAATAAGATATGATATTATTCTTCTCTTAGACTTGTATAGAGATCACAACTTACTAATACTAATACTACTAATAGTAATCATACTAATAGGCTAGCCTAGATACATTGATTTATCTGCTATAAAATGCTACCACTACTTTCTTAGAAAAGCAGAAAAGCACTATAATTACTTTGGTACCAGTAAGATTAAACGCCGGGGCGGCAAATCACGAATTTGACGTTACCAACGTATTCTGCTCACCCTCCTGAACAAAAAATATATATAGTACTATGGGGTGCAAATGACAAATAACATGATTTTAGGGGGTATATTGATAAGTGGTAAAGTTTCTAATGTTTTAATGTTCAGTTTGTGTGCTGTGTCTGGATAATCTGTTTACTTGAATATTATCTGCGGCCGGGACTGATAGCAGCCTGATAGCATACCTGTTATCTGAGTTGTCCGGGGCATAGGTCAGTTCTACACAAGATATCGTGTTCAGTAGGTCGGATTGAGTGAGTGAGTTTACAATGATGAATCAACCATTCACTAGTTCAACCAACCCTAGTGAATTGTGTGTGTCGGAGTGTTTCGTAGGGCACGTAAAGAGCTTACGTTTCAACCGAAACGAAATTATCTCTTTTTTAATAGAACAGGGCATTTTTAAAAATGAGTGTATTTGTTCGTCGTGCGGTCGAGTGGTGTTTTTTAAACCGGGAGGACTGTGTCGTTTCGTTGTGATAGACCACTTTTTTGTTGCTGCTGTTTCGCTATATCCGCCAACACACTAATGGTAAGTGTTCTCTGTTAATATCCATCTATATATTTGAGTTTTTAATGATTTATTTAGTTTTTAAACTTTACATAATTGCCTTTGCATTACATTTCAATTTATATTTTTGATCAGCCCCTCTAGAATTTTATATTTTACTGATAGGTACTATCTCGAGGGATGTTTTTCTTTTATTGACATCAGCGCGGGCTTCGGCAGCACCAAAGGTGCTGCCGAAGCCCGCGCTGATGGCCGGAGGCACTCGTAATTAATTTTTTTCTCGAAATTAAGAAAAACATTATTAATTTTGATCAAAATTCTGCTCATTTCTGTAATTTCTCATTTACGTTTGCAAAGATGGCGGCGCAACCGATGACGTCATCACGAGGTTCAATCATTGGCCACAAAAGGTCACGTGACGCTAGACGTGGATGTAGAACATGGAGATATTACTGGAAAGTTATTTAATTTTTTATTTTCTAGAACTTCGTTATTTCTCATTTCCACCCCATCAAACCTTATACTTTTTTTTTATATAGGACGATTCCAATAAGTTAAGAACGCAAAACTCGTATTTTTCCGCCCCGGCGGTTAATATGATAATTACCATTACTTTATAAAGTGGCTTTTTTCACAGCAATGTTTGAGCGCTATAGTGATTGTTACCAGTGGAATTAAGGCAAAGTGAGTCTTGTAGACAGTAGCCTGCCCTGAATTAAGACAAATATGAAAGATAAGAACTGGAAGTCTTTCATACACAGTGAAACCTCATTGTCTCTAAAATTGGGATATCTAGAGTTAATTACTAACAATGAGTTTGTAACCTGCTCAGCTAATTAATTAGTTTAAATAATTGTGTTGTGTGTGTAAATAAATTGCTAAATAGCCTACTAAACCTACAGTATTGAGACAAAAGAACCAGCAAGAACAGATTAAAGTAAAATTATTTAGTGGACAAATATTCTCAAATATAAATAAATAAACTTACACACTAGGGCCTAACTTACCTTAAAGATGATTCAGACATGGTTTTCTTGGAAACAGGAGTAGGCACTTTCTTTATTTCTCCTTCTTCAATTCCATCTTCTATTTCTATATCAGAATCGCCATTATCTGACATTCTATGTAGATAGGCAAGTGTTACTAAATCTAAATATTATTCTAATATTCAGAAAGAGTTTTTAAGTGCAGTAACACTGGATTTTAGTAACTTGTTATTTCATTCGGACATTTAAGTAACCAAATGTTAGTACTAAGACAGGTATGAAAAAATAAAAACTAAACGCAACTATCTGATTCGCGATTTATAATAACAAATTTATATTATAAATTTGCATTCAATCGACTGAAAGAATCACGCACTTTCTGACAAACTCCAAACAACAACCACTACACAAACTATCAAGACCGCCACCTACGACTGACGAGTGACGACGAACTAGTGTCGTTCGGAGAGAGTACCAATAGCAGCGGCGACTGGCGACAGACTACAGACTGAGCCGACCGAACCGAGCACTACTATTGATCGATGCAGGCTAAGGGGTAAAGAATAAAGTTGTAGACTACATAAACGTAAGTAACTAAACTAAAACTCTCAGACACATTGTTTGACTGTAATTGTGCATGCAATAAACGAAATTGAACATGCTTTCTTCAATAGTGACGAGAACAATTTCTTCACAGAAGAAGAACACTCGAGCATTCATATATAATTATAATAAATTGTCTTGATACTTACTTGATACTTGTATTCTTCGTCAATGGACGGATTTCCCGTATAGACTGCGTCAAAAGTAAAGATGTTCATGTCAAATAGTTATAAAATTTACAATATTTACATATTTACATTTGTGGCGGTGGGTCACCCAAACAGTGGCTTTTCTTCCAGCTCCTTTAAGGAATAAAGCGGCCTCCTTATGAGCTCTTCATGCAAGGCTGTCTTGAACTTGGTATGCTCAAGATGTCTCACACTTATCGGTAGCAAGTTAAACAGCTTTTGACCATACCTAGGGAAACTCCTTAGTGTACCGGAGAGTCGGCATCGTGCGATGTTTAAGTCCCGGGCTCTGCGAGTGTCATAGCCGTGGATGTCGCTTCTGGAGGGAATACTGAAAGACTGCTCCCGTACCTGCAAGATGGAGTTGTAGACGTACTGGCTGTAGACTGTAAGGATATTCAGGCGGATGAAAATTGGCCGGCAGTGCTCCAGGTATCCTGAAGAGGTTATAATTCTTACAGCTTTCTTTTGCAGCTTCAGCACGTCTTCACAGGCTCCAGAATGACCCCATAGTATCAGTCCATAGATAATGTGGCTTTGGAAGAGTGCATGATATGCTGTTTGTAAATAGGGTTCCGTTACCTGGTTCCTTAATTTCCTGAGGAGGCAGAGCACTCTGGAGAGTTTGACACAGACCTGAGAAACATGTGCCGTCCACGTCATTCTTCGGTCCAGATAAAAACCGAGCAATTTTACGTTATCATTGGTTTGGGAGCCTATGTCTCTCTTGAGTGTGCATATCAGGTGCTGGGTTTTGTCTGGGTTTAACTGCAAATGGTTGACTTCAAACCATTGTTTTGCCCTGTCCAGTAACATTATTGCATCCTGCCTCACTCTGTTTAAATCTTTCCCTCTTGTTGTTAAGGTTGAGTCATCTGCGAATAGGAGAGAGCGACCCTCGAGTTCCAGGTCATTGACCAGTATGAGGAAGAGTAAGGGCCCCAGAACAGAACCCTGAGGCACTCCGTGCTTGACCAGCAAGATCCCCGACTGCGCACCCTCCAGAAAGACGGCCTGTTTCCTGTTTAGCAGATACGATGCTAATGTCTTGTGGACCGTGGAACCTATTCCATAGTGAGACAACTTCTGGAGCAGTAGTTGGTGTGATACGCAGTCGAACGCCCTGCTGAGATCGCAGAGTGTAAGCGCCATTGATTCACCCTCCTCAAATGCCTTGGTTATTTGTTCAACTAGTGATAATATTGCCGTAGTAGTGGAGTGGCATCTCCTAAAACCATGCTGCCCCACCATGAACAGGTTGTTTTCTTCAAAGTATTTCACTAGCTGAATTTTCATGACACTTTCCATGACTTTGGCCAATACCGGGATTATCGATTATCGGACGGTAATTTGCCAGTTCTTGATGGTCGCCCTTCTTGTAGATGGGGATCGTTCTAGATATTTTCATGTAGTCAGGAAAAACACCAAATCTTAGGCAGCAATTTATGGCTTTGCATAGAGGGTCAGCTATAGCGTCGATGACGGACTTCAAGACTTCACCCGACATGCCGTAAACATCCTGACTTTTGGAGGACCTAAAGTTCTTCACTAAAGCGGTAATTAATTTGGGGCTTACCTCTTCCCATTCCATAAGTGTGCAGTTAGGTGTTGGTAAAAAACCCAGGTCCAGGCTCACATCTGCAGCCTGCGGAAACTTAGATACAATATCTTCGACTGATTTGATGAAAAAGGTGTTAAAATCGTCAGGGCTACCTGGATATGAAAATTGTTGAGATTTTACCTTGTTTTGGTTGATAACTTGCCAAGCCGCCTTGCATCTATTTGGCGCAGAATCGATGTAGGAGACGTTTTGGGCTATTTTGGCCGCCTTCAATTTACCCCTGTAAATTTTAAAATACTTACGGTACTGGGTGTCAAGAATGGTTTTTACGCTTGCTAGAGTTACTTTCTTAGAAAGGTCATGCAGCATTAACACATGCAATTTAAGGTGTTTCAACTCATCAGTGAACCATTTCTTGCCAGAACTCCTCGCAGCAAGCCTCAGAGTTACTTTAGGTTTAGGAGCACCAGTAGGAATAAGAGGAAAAAAATTCATTGAACTTATGACAAAAACATGTGAAAAGGGAGTCAAAAACTTCCGGTCCGTTTCTTACCAGTTCACTGTTTCAGTCAATTTGGTATAGAGCCCTAAGCAAGAGTTGAACCTTGTCATCTGAAATGTGCCTTTTATAAAAGTTGTAATTTTTGTGCCATGAAATTGGAGGTACAACCTTACTCACCATAACGGATCTTGCCTTAAGTTTGAAAGACGACTGCGCAGTGGTCCGCAATGAGAGGATTTTCCACACTGACATCGAAGTCCCACTGGTCGAGGTTTGTGGCAAAGGTGTCCAAACAGACACTTCATCTTGTTGGTTTACGGTTTGCTATGAAGATATTATGACACCGCAGTAGGTTAGTGAAGGCCGCCTCTTCCTTGGAAGTTGTTTCCAGGTGTATATTAAAATCACCACACAGGATAATAGCTTTATTTTTCAGTGATAGGCTTTCCAGACAATTGTCCAGTAGCTGAAGGAATTGCTCCAAGTCACCATCCGGGGATCGGTAAACCGAAATTATAACAATAGGCCTATGCAGACCTACAACATTTAGTTCAGTAGCAGCGAGTTCAATGGTTTTTTCCAAACAAAAATGTTCCAGTTCTACAACACGAGTAGTTAGTCCTTCATTCGCATAGATTGCTGAACCACCATTTTTGTAATTTTTTCTGCAATATAAACTCGAAAGGGAAAGTGTGTCTATTTTTGAGAAATATTGGTATTGTTCAGACCTTAACCAATGCTCAGTTAAACACAGTATGCTAGGCCTAGCTTCTTCCATAAAATGTGTAAGAGCATTTAATTTAGTACTCAAACACTGTACATTTAAACAAACACAAACAAAACTGTCTTTATTATTTCAGGAGTCATGTAAATTGCTTAACCTAGTTGATCCTGTTTGGCTCTCCGGAATAAAAAACGCTTAATAGTAATGTTTTTAGGCCATAGCGAGGATTGGGCTATTTGGTCTTTATGGATGTACTCAACACCTAGCCTAAAACTGTTATTTAGTCCTTTTGTATCCAACTTTTCTATTTCGAAATCAATGTTTGGAAAGGTCCTGGTAACGAAACTTTCTACGTCTTTCACTTCCGTATTTTTTGATACTTTACCTATGTGAAACCACGCTTTTTTGGCCCCTGTTAGTTTTTGCTTCAGCAGTAGCTATCAAGACTTGTGGTTTCCACGGTTTAGCACTTTTCACTGCACTAATTATACTTTTAGTGTCACAGTTTTTAACGTTAGGAGAAGTAGGCCCACATCCATCACTTTGAGGTTGATCAGCTGGTCCTTTTCTAGTGTTTCTCTTATTCTTCTTCTTCTTCCCTTCTACCTCCTTCCAGCCATTTTGATCTTCACCAGTCAGATTAACTACGTCACATGCAGACGGCAAAGCCTGATCGGTGTCTGGAATGGTGATCGACATGTCCGCAGATCGTCCGACACTTGTAGTTGGTTGATCGAATTTATGGGGTTTGGAGGCAGATCTGGTGATTCGTCGATGCTGTGACACAGATGTTATTGTAGATTTGTTTGCCGTAATGTTGGCAAAACTTATTGCAGTTTCCGGCTTGGGTTCTGTCACATTGTCAATTTTTTTGGGGTTAGGTTTTGTTCAAAATTAGAATTTAATACGTCCAGTTTTTTATTTATCTCAATATTGTCAGTGGTTATATCCTTTTTTTTTATTTCTTTCAACTTAATGTAGTCATCGTTACATACGTCACTCTTACGTAGACTCTCTATGCGCGACATACACCCATCACAGAACCATCTTGATTTGTCACCAAGCACTACGATTAGGTCGTATTCTTCGTCACTAATATCGACACAAGTTGCATGATACCATATATCACACATTCCTTCACATAAAAAAGATTTGCTATCATCTTCTACCACTTTTTTACAAGAGCCACATTTAGGTTTACTTTTTCCCACCGCCATCTTGAACTGGATCTTGCGGAGGAACTGTGTCTAAGGGCTAATAATGGCATCGATGAGAATTTCAATCTCTTCATTAACAAAGTAAACAGTGCTATAAGAAAGCACACTCCGCTTAGGCGTGTCGATCTATCTCCCTTACCTATAAGGTTTAAAAGAAGACTCTATACAAAGTATATAAGTCCAACTCGTATTTATGGTGATTATATGGCTTTCTCAAGAGTTTGATCTGCATGCAAATCTGTCAACGGAATGTTATATAATAGATTTCTCATGTTGGTTTCATTATACCTACTAATCCCAAAATCTTTTGAAAATATTGGCTAAGTCGGCTACGTGTTGCGTGACAAAGGTTCAGTGTCGTTGACCGCGGTTGGAGCTAGTTCGTCTCAGGTTGATTAAAATCTCCAATGATACATATCTGGTAGCTGTTTTGCCATCAGTATGGCTGTAAGATGGGATAATCTGTATTTCTTTTCATAAGTTTACAAATATTATATACATAAAATGGAAAAAACTTTTAGGCGTGTGCTAATAAAATCCACAAATACAAAAATACAAAAATAGACATTCCTGTACTAACTATAAAATAGCAAAAATAAAAATATAGTTAAATAATTTATTACAAACAGAGAAATAATATGCACCCAAAAGAGAACAAACCTAATTTGTTATTGTGGAAGTATCATTTAAAGGTTTATTTATTAATTATCAATCAAACGAACATAATTATAGCTGTGGACGTGATATAATTTTTAATTACAACATAAAAATTAGGAAAACATGTTTAAGACAAACAAGTATCGAACTGCGTACAAAATAAGTAAACAATTAAGAAAAGTTAAGCAAGGAATGGAAAAATACAACACGTAGAATCAGCATTCTAATTAATAAAATAATACTATTTCTGAACTGTTTTTGTTAATAACCATTTTCTTACAACCACATACTTAAGTGTTGGTCCCTATGCAATGATAGAAGTAACATCTCGCAGTGTGTATTTACGATATCAATTAATTATTACAATATCCGGAATGCGATATGTACAATGTACAGGCAATAATTGCGGTAATGCAGCCACTCTACGTCTTGGCGAACGAATCAGAAAATGTTATAAATGGGATAAAAATAATGATGAACTGAAAGCTCGCATATTAATTAACTCTAATGCAACTAAGCATTTTCAATCTTTCTCTAGTCTCACTTCTCCTATCCACCTGCCCCTAAATTAAACTCTTGACTTGGCGGATTGCAAAAAACCATTTATGTCATGTCCCAAATTGTTTATTACTAAACAACATACATTTTTATGTCGAGCACAAGATCCAGGTGAGTCTATTGCTGAATTTATTGCAGCCCTTTGGAAGTTAATTATTACTTACCAATTTAAGTGTGAAAATCAGGAATGTACACTTCAAACACCTATGAATTTCTCAGAGCACAATTGATCAGCAGCTTAAGTGATTCGTACATCAGAGAAAAGCTGTTACAGGAGAAATCTCTTACCTTTGAGCGAGCTTGCGAAATTTCTCTCGCTTTAGAAAAATCTAAACAGAGAAATAGGGAGACACCTTCCTATGTTGTTACCTCAATTAATCAGGTTTCTAAGAATAAAACTTGCAATAAGCATAAAACTCCGGTGATTATGGAGGATAAACCTAAAATTAAGTATGGAACAAATGGACTGTATAATCGTCCATATTTCAAGGCTCTGGGTGTTGACAACATGTGTCTACGAAGTTGATACACAAATCATTTTGCTAGCTGTTGTAAATGTGACAATCTTTTTACTGATGATTTTGACAAAGATGAAATTTTAGATAAAGTATTAATAAAGTAATTAGTATAAATAATACCTCTTAAACAAGCCTAAATGAATTTATGGTGCCTGTTAAGACTGGTTCAATAACAAAGCTTTCTGAAGTTGATTGTGGTAGTCCAGTTAGCATCTTCAGTCATAACTAATACAGTGAGTTACCATTGCTTCTACATTTAGAACCCACTACTGCACGTTTTCGCACATATCAAGATGAAGAATTTACTCCTTTAGGGGGAGTCAGAATTCCTGTCCAATACTACAAGATTGTGTCTAAGGAAGATTTGTATGTTGTTAATACCCCTTATTATTATCATGAATTGGAACAGCAATTATCTAGGTCAATCCAGATTGTGGTTCAGATGAATTGACTAATCTTAGGAACATAAAATCCTGTCCATCTAGATTTTATTGTAATAACCATTTAAATTAGATATTTTATGCTAACTATAATTTAGATATGAGGATCACCGCCTAAATAAGAAAATCAGTTTTTGAATACTGCTTTACGAATATTTTACTAATTCTCTCTTTCTATTAATCGTTTGAATATAAATACATTAGTAATGAAATACTCCTTCAAAAATGCATATAGGTAAAAACGTATTATGTATTTGTAAAACATAACTTCTTAGTAAAGCTTAGGTTTTCATCCCGCTTAAAAATTTATTAATTTTTACAAGGAGGTAATTGTATTTAAATATAATTACCAAAACACGCTGATAGATGCATCAGCATGTTTTGCTTAGCTTATACAAAGTTAGATTTTATTTAGTTTTCCAATTTTCAATATTGCGCAATCACCGCTATCCCTTAAGTTAAATTTATGAATTACCCGCGGCTCCGCACGCGATTTTCCAGATCGAAAGCTTCTTAGTGAATGCATGTATGACTTAATATGATGGAACCCTATGATAGTTTTCAAACATAAGTGGACATTATCGCGTGAGTCATCCGGTACTTATTACTTCAGTGTCTACGGTTACGAGATTTAAAAGTTAAATACAATGCTTGCTGATTCTTATTAACGGATTAGTGTGTGTATAAGCAGACATTTCTGGTTTGAATCAAATATATTTCTGACGCCACAGTTGTGTTTGCCTGCTCTAATACAAATAAAATACATAAATAAACAGACCTCGAAAAACTACTTCCATCGAAAAGCGTCTAGTTTAGGCACTTACTATTTACTTCCGGTTTCAGATGTTTCTATTAAGTTTACCTTATCCACACGAAGAAAATATGTTATTAACAGGACTGAGAAGCTCTACTTCAAAGGCCTTTTTTTATCAACTAATATTATAAAAGTGTATATTTTCACAGTTTAAACTCACTTTTAGTTATGAGCACCACAGTTGAGTTTGCCTTAATGCTCTGATCTAGTGAATATATGCATATGTTGAATTATATTGCATAATTCTGCCAGAATTACGTTTAACGCACAATGTAAAGTCTAAAGATTAAAACTTCCTCAAGATATTTTGTCAGATAATACAATCACATTTTTATTCTCAAAGTTAGGTTTCATAGCAGTGTTAATATAATAAAAGTTCGTGTAAGCTAAGAATGGTAGCTACTACAACGCAAGAGTGCACTGAAATAAAATTTTGTCACTGAATTTTAACATTGACTTTTTACTATAATATGTTTGTGCTATATCAATTAAAGTGTCACATTACAATCTCATATGATTGAATTAAGTTTGTTTACAAATTTATATTTAAGCTATTTTCTCTTTTCCATCATGGTCACCTATACGACTTAAATTAAATTAGCTAACGCTCAGTCAAATCCCATGGGGTGACATGCTCCATCTTCGAACTTCGACAACTAGACAGAAATTAACCTTCAGCCATTCGAATGATAGGTTTCGCTAACGTTCAGCCAACAATATGGACCGTGGGTGTACAAGATCGTAGTCAGGAAATCAATTTGGGGGGTCCAGACAAATTATATTTTCCCGTAATGGACAGAGTAAGGCTCCATTTTGTTCCTTAAAAAGTTCTTGACCCGTTTCTTTGTTGAGAACTATCTTTCATAAGTACATTTAAGTAATACTGAATCACTTAAATAATAATAATAGTTTACTAAAAAAAGTAATTGAAAACATTGAATATTTGGGGTCCGGACCCGTTGGACCCACTCGCTGGCTACGTTACAGATCGTAGCCCCACTCGCTGGGGTGGAAGGAGTTATACGAGATCGCATGGGTCCGGCAAAGTAGGTTTATGGCGGCGGTTACCTGGAAGGGCTGCTATTGTTTGAGTTGATCTCTATTTCTTAGAACAGTACCCTCTCAATGTCTTTGAAGATAGATTATAATATTTTACTAGGAAAGTGAGGCTACGTGTCTGCCGCCAATAACTTTAGTTTTAAAATGGGAACAGCCTCTGAGTACAACACAACTTTGTGTTAAGATAAAATTTTATATATAAGGTGACACTACTATATTGTGTGAGCAAGGATGAGTAAGACTGATGTACCATGTTTCCTGATAAATATAAAATAGTCTATGCTATAAAAAAATGTTCCATGAAATTGTCTAAAGGTTACTTATACCTGAACGTAATCTTCAATAAAAAACATATATCAGCAATGTTTTGATGTTTAAATTTATGCCAAGCGCCTAATTCAGCGTGGTAAGCTAGCTCTTATATGCGTTATCTATATAAAAAAGATAGCTGTAATTATCAACAGAGGGGTTTCTCCATGCAGCATGTGAATTAGGTAAAAGTATAAGTATAAATAGTATAAGTAAAAAATCATTATGAGCATTGTGGATCCAAAAGTTCACGAGATTTCCTATTAAATAACAGAACTTATTAGGTACGTCATAGACAGATCATTTTTAATCGGCATAATGACACTCCTGAAAATAATGATCACGTAAAGATATTCCAATATACTGATACATTTCAGAATTATAGGACTTTTACCGTTTTCGTAAGTACCAATGAAATAAATTACTCTATAACATTTCAAAATATATGAATGAATAGCTCTAACATTTTCTGTAAAACTTGAACTATTTTAGATTAGAGTAAAGGAATTAACTCTCAAATCTTAATGAAAGAACTTATGATTAATATGATGGAGCGCTGTGGTGTTTTTGAATCGGAAGAAGAAATATTTAAGGTACAATTTTGTTCAGTGTTCATTTCAAAAGTCAAACAAAATGTCCACTGGCTCTTAATTGGGTTTATGGCTTAGAGTATTTTCTGGTTCGAATCGATTATGTTTTACACAGCATTGTAGAGTTTTACTTGTAGCCACGTTAAAAAAATATATATTTTAAAATTACATACTCAGTGGCGCACCTAGAAATCTTCTCTGTTGGGTGTCCGGTTCACCGTTGAGTCAGGGGTTTGGAACCCTCCTCCACCAGATCAATACGGGGTTCCCAGGACCATGTTGATATATTAGCTATTAAAATTGTTATTTTTTAGTATTTTTGAACT
The DNA here is from genome assembly GCF_021130785.1 of Homalodisca vitripennis. NCBI lineage: Eukaryota > Metazoa > Arthropoda > Insecta > Hemiptera > Cicadellidae > Homalodisca > Homalodisca vitripennis. Next base: position 33,199,995 of record NC_060212.1, read on the forward strand.
AATAAAAGGAGGACAAAGTGGAGGGTCAGAGTGTATAAAGTTTGCAGTAACATCTCTCTACCACCAATCACCAGTAAGCTTATACTGAGATAATTTAAATCTTCTGCAAAAAATTCAGTTTATATTAAGTTTGTTTAAGGGAATTCGGTCATCTAATTTAAACTAATGTTAAATTTGTCATATATCGGCACCAGTTAATTAAAAAACTACTGTATTAGTTTAAAATTTGCACCCAGTTAAATTTTGTTATAAGCCAACAATCCGTTAAAATTTATGTTAATCGATAATTTACGTTAGTTTACGGAAATTTGACAATAGCGTAGAATTATAATCCGGTTAGGTTACAACCATAGGCGTGCGCAGGGCTTCAGTAGTGGTGGTGCAATTCAGATTAATGGACTATTTTTAATGGCTGACACATTTAGCCTTATTGATTAGTTTGTCTAATGAATGTAAACAACTTTAGCTTTTATAAATTTTACTTACATTTAAGTACATAGAACAATATTAGTAGAAACACAGTGTAAGTTGTATCAAACTGTACACAAACCAAGATAAAAATGTTTTAGTTTATTATTTGACAGTCACACTAGTTCCAGTCTCCAGCAATCCGGTGAAACAGCATCGCGGGTTCCTAGGGCTAAGTGAGGCTTACGACCAAACTGCAACTCACTACTCGTATAGCTGTTTCACAACGTAATGACCGCCGTTGGCTTATTTTGTATATGCAATAAATGCGTTACGCAATAAAAGTTTAAGTGTTGAAGATGGAGGGTGTATTGGGTATTCTTAATTTAATCACTCAATTGATAACACACTAACCAATATTAATAACTTTTTATTTGCCCGTGGCACTTCCGCTGGATACGCTTATAGTTACAACAATGTTATATATACGACGTAATTGATGCAAGCCAACTTCACACTGGCCTGCAACATAGCTTATTCGTTAAAATTGTGGCCAACCGTTTATTTCGCTTATTTTAATAAAATAATATTAACGATAAGTTTAACTTATAAAATCACTTACTATTTTTACAGAACGTGAGAAAATCATTATCCTTCCATGTATATTCAAACTTTGTATTTCATAATAGTATTGCTAAGTTATTTCCTTTTTATTTAAATATACAACAAACTTCAAGGTTATATACTGTACAACGCTTAATATCTTATAAACATTGGAATTTCAAGTCATCATAGTAATGTTTGGGATAAACATGGGGAACCATTTCTTCTATAAATGAGTTACCTCACAGTTACCAGAGTAAATGGGCATACAGATTTAGCTCGACTTATTAGAGAAGTCCCGAGAAATGCATTAAAGATATATGTGTAAGCATTATGTTTATCACAATAGATAATATTTCGATTTGCTCTAAAGCTATGGTAATATTGCTATTGCAATACAATATTGAGAATCCTGCCATAATGTAACAGGTTTTGTGCAAGCTGGCGGAAATATCAAAGGCGTGGCGGTACCACTTATGGGTATAGCTGTGCCTCTCTGGGGGCGGTGAGATTAGAGTCGTATTACCTGTACAATACGTAGAGATATTTCATTCCTGCACGCTTTTGCGTTGGAAGTGGCAACGAAATGGGGAAGCTTCCGGCACATATTCTTCTTTTATAAAATTGGTGGTTTATTTATTTAGACAACATGTTATTAATTATAACTTCCGTAATGCATTGCTTAAACTGTTTGGTTTGTATCTCTTTTTGGGAAGATGTAAATACACATCCATATCTTTTTGCTTATTTATTTGTAGTTTGCAAAGTTAACTAACCCAAATTTGTGGGCTAATTGTGATAATTTTTAACTGTAAATAAATAAAAAAGTTAAGAAAATTTTAAATGTGTATTTTATTCCACTCTGTATTTAATTACATACAAAAGCTATACAGAAGTAAGTATTGTTATTAATTTTACATTGTTAATTAAAGTAATAATATTTAAGGAAAAATAAACACTTTAGGCGTGTTTCCCAAGATAAATGTTGGCCAGCAAACAGTAATATTATTTGCAGCTACGTTTGAAATATACTGACCTCTTTCTTCTGAAAATAAGAATTTTGTGTAACATTTTAAGAACCAAGGTCAATTCATTTTTCAGTTATGGACGAACACATAACAGACAGGTATAAAATCCAACCGATCATCGTGACTGAGAGACCACTTAAGCTTGGGAAAAGACATAAATAATATAATTCTGTGTATACAAATCCAAATATACCACAATCTGTACAAAGCCCATAGACGAAAGTGGGCACCTCTCCAAAAAGAACAGCGTTTTAACCAAACTGAAAAAAAACCGAGACAAGGGAATTTCCAGAGTGGTTTTTGAATGATTTGCCCATTATATATTTTCCTTAGAATATCGAATGTTGTGAAAGGCATTACGGTCCAATGAGCATTTACACAAAAGGAGTGTGACTGTGTTTATTGCGGCGGACTTTGCCATGTGTGTTCTTGGAAGGTTCGCGATGGGCCCGTCTACAGATCTGCCATCTTCATTCATAGAAGCATATTGAATAAAGTTATATCCGGGGGCTACATCCGACTTACTTGTAAGATTGGTAACACGATTAACCTTTATTTAATATGCTACACCATACTACTCAAACGATTACGTAATGGAAACAGAATTTTCCAGAAATGTGCCATCGTTCAATGACACAAAAAAATCAGTAACACTTCGTTTCGAGATATGCTATCTGATCTCTTCTTCAGGTAAATAACTAACGTAACACATATATCCAAACTAGGATGTGCCGTAGGTGGTTGGTCGGCGAATGCAGACCTATTGCGGCATACATTCTATAGTTCAACTTACATAGTTAATGTTGTGTTAATTTTTTCAATAAAGTGCGTGTTTTAGAGTAAGTGAAGTTGGCACACAACATAGTGGTTGTGATTCCTGACTATGCGTGTCACATTGCTTGGAAGAAATGTTCGCATTTCTTTATTTTAACCTAGATAGCAAATGGCCGGGAAAATCCTGTTTCCTTTACAATACTTCAAATACTTCCATCGTCAAAAACAAACTTGAAACAAAGGATTACGTAATGATTCGTTACATCGTATAATTACTTGCTTTTCGTTTAGGAGAATACATTGTATTTATCAATCATATTAATACAGTTTTTTATAAATATATACACTACATAATATAGTTCTATTTCTTGAACATACGACTTTACTGACATATCTTAATACGTTATTCCAGAGGTTATAATGACATCTGTATAACCTAATATCGTAATGTAATATATATTGCAACAATATTACAAAAAATCACATTTTCGAATAAACATAATTTTCTCCATGTTTACAACTTTCCCGCTATATTTACAAATTTTCATTAGGAAAATCCATATTCTTTGAGTCACAGTTAATAAGAATTTAAAGTAGTCTGTAGAAAAACTGTGGAATAACATGTTTGCATGTTACTCATGCTTTTAAGTTTACAATCCATATTCTTCATTTAATCCTCTAAAAATAGTATACAATTAAAGACCTCTTGTCAATTACGCCACTACTTGCCAAAGTAAATTTCAGCAAAAGTGGTTACATTTTTACAAAACTTACTAAGTAGGTACTGAAGAATTTTTTTCAATAAAAATTAAATTTTAATTCGTTTGTATTATACAATGGATATATTTTTAGATTACATAAGTTGTTATGTTTTGGTTAAAAAACGTTTTGTTATGGAAAACATTGCAAGGATTATTTGACTATTTTTTGTTTTGTTTTAAACTTTTTAATATTAGGTGATCAGTTCGACTAGGAAAAAATTATTAAGATTAAGCAAATGTCGGGTATTGTTTCTAGCCAAATTTAACTGGTTAAAATCTTAAACTAACGTCAAATCTTTGAAAACTAACCAAAACTAACGAAAAAATAACGATTCACATAAATTGTAACGAATTTTGTAATCTCGTAGGCCAGTATGAAATTAGCTTGCACAATAGTTTATACTAGGTTTAAACTAGAGTAACGCAAAATCTCTGTATACTAATATAAACTAACGATTGGCATATATTTTAATTCATTCTGTGATGTTGCAAGCGAGTATGAAGTTGGCCTGCTTAAAATGACGTCATCAACATCTTATTGCTAAAACCTAAAAACGGTCGATTATGTCTAGACTAACCTAAACTAACACTAAATTAACGGTTTACGTCGAAATTAAGTACAGGCCAGTATGTGTAGGCAATTTACAGAAATTACCGCTTGGGCCGTAGGGGCAGAATCCTTTCGCACGCGTTCCGCACTTTAAAGAATTACCCGCAGATTGTTTTTCCGTCATCCTTGATTATAAAATGAATTGTAACAATCAATACTATCGTCTAGAATTCTCTCAAAGACGTGGTTCGGGAGTGCAAATTTAGAATTTCGCTTCTAGAAAGTCTTCCATTAAATACTGATTTTAATGTGTCAAATCAAATAGTGATAGTTTGTATAGTCTAAAATTTAAGATGTTTCATATTCATATTAATTTATTAGTGAAAACAATAAGATATTATAAAGATCTTATACGGATCAGATTGTGAATGTTCTAATTGTTGTTTATATTAAACAAGATCTATAAATTGGTTATTGATTAAACGAGAAATACACACTTAATTAAAATAACTAAACATTAAGAAAACGCGAAATTGTTAATAAGGGAAGGATATTTACAATTTATTTTCATTACTTATTCATTACAAAATCTTTTATCCTTTTGTCAAATGTATCAGACAATTAATAAAACTGCAGTTTGTATTTTAGATAAGAGATTAATTAAATAATGTATTTCTTTATTGAAGTCTTGGCCTTTCCAAGTTTGTATTGTGTACAAGGAGTACCTCCCACTAGCTTCATGACGAATAGCTCATTTCAAATCTTAAATTCTTTATTTTATTACATTTCAACTATAGTCAACTCACTCATTCTGTAAATATTTTCCTATACGATAGGAATTTAGCCTTTCTATGAATCACTTAGTTTGTAATGTACCAATAAGCAGCTTGTAAAATCAGGACTTAGGATTTGAAGCGATGAATGATGTCAAGATTTGATTATACGGTAGTAAGTTCTCCATAACTGAATTCCATAGTTCTACACAGCAGACTTCAAAATAGTTTTGTGTAATCGTGATTTAATATCAATATGATATTGTTCCAAATAACCAAAACATTTTAGAGCATATTGCGTTGCGTTGTATAACCTTTTGTTCCAGATATAAATGTGCGCCATATGAGACGCCTATCTAGGTATCTTATATCATCGTGTTGAGGGAGTTGTATATTGTTAAAAGTTATATATGGGCAATTCCCTTGTTTGATAGTAAAAGTGTTGCGGTCAGATTGTTTCATACACCTTAATTCTCCAACACTTAAACCAATAAGATAATGTGTTCAGTGTGATTTGTAATGTTTCTAAAGCTTGAACTGGATTATGATTAGAGGCTACACTGCTATATCATTACCAAAAGTTGCAGATGTCGTTTCTGAGTGGATTGGTATATCAGCCGTGTACTACACTTGTATATCATGAATATCAACCTTCAACATGTACACAACTGGTGTCTTAGAGAGGGACTGAAAGTAAATACCTCTAAGACAGTAGTTGTACCATTCACTAGGAAAAAGAACCTAGAGTCTCTGTCCAGGCTGAAACTCGCATCCACACAGCTTGAGTGGTCAAAGACAGTCAAATATTTAGGACTGACTCTAGACCATAAGCTTACGTGGAATGAACCATCTTAACAATATCCTGCACAAAGCAAAGTGGGCGCTTATGACGTCCAGGAGACTTGCAGGAATCTCATGGGGCATAAAACCCCATATAGCACTATGGCTTTACAAAGCAGTTGTAAGGCCCCAAAATCACTTATGGTTCATTAGTCTGGTGGACAAAGGTGAATCAGGTAACTGTTAAAGCCAAGCTTGAAAGCTTACAAAGGCTTGGCACAATCTTAGCAACCGGAATATTTAGGAGCAGTCTTTCAGCGACCTTTGAGGTGGCTTTAGGACTTCCGCCTCTTGATGTCTACATAAAAGCTGAAGCACGCAAGTCAGCTTATCGGCTGATGGTTGCTGACTTGTGGAGGAATGGCACGTCTAGAACGGGCCACGGCACCATCACCGAAGCTGTAAACCCAAACGATATTCTCGAAATGGTCTCAGACATAATGAGAACGGAGTAGTTCGTATTCAATAAGCCATTCTCTGTTGACTTCTACTCCAGAGATGAGTGGAAATCGCAAGATAACATCCCTACAATAAGAAAGAGCTTTGTCTGGTACACGGATGGCTCGCTTATTAAGGGCAGAACCGGATATGGAGTGTTCAGTCAATCCCCTAGAACTGCCCTTTGCGGCAGTTTGGGACGGAACTGCTCCATATTTCAAGCCGAAATCTATGGTATCCTGGCCTGTGCCTCCGCCTCTCCAGAGGGTACCAAGGAAAGAACATCTACATAATGTCAGATAGTCAGGCAGCTCTTAAAGCTCTTGACTCCAACAGCATTTCATCCAAGCTTGTGTGGGAGTGCTTCGACACTCTCTGCAAGCTTGGATCACGCAACCTTTGTACGTCTTGGTTGGGTACCGGGCCATACAGGCATAGGTGGCAACGAATGCGCCGACGAGCTTGCCAAAAGCGGAGCAAGCATGCCATACACTGGTCCAGAAAACCCGAGTTGTGGTATAGCTGCTTACCAAAGTATAAACAAATGGTCCAAGAAGACACACCGCTTGCGGTGGCAGAGTCACCAAGTGACAAGCACTCGGCAAAAGACTGCTTACTGACTCTAGCTCCGGCTTCAACCAGATGGCTGATGGGGCTGGGCAGGGATCAGGTTTAAGCAAGTGATTGCCTTGATCACTGGACACGGCCACTTCAGGAAGCACCTAAAACACTCTAGGTTTACGATAATGAGGACTTGGAGTGCAGACTCTGCAATAAGTCTGAAGAGACTGCAAAACACATAATACTGGACTGTGAGAGACTGGGAGCAAGGAGAAGGGCTCTTTTCGGTGATAAACAACCAGGCGACGAACCAGATGCTAGTATCGGGGAAAAGCTTTCTTAGCCTAATTAAGGGCACAAAAGATATGCTTACCCCTCTAACATCAAAGGGGCACACAATAAGCTCAGGTTGACGTGTGAGGATCTCTGAATCCACCCCAATATCCCAACGCAAAGAAAAATAAAAAAAAAAACACGTGTATAACAAATATGCTACTGTGTGGAACACCTGATTCAATTTCATTTATACTTGAAAAAACATAATGAAATTTTAACTTAAAATATTTGTTTTGTAAGTAAGATTTGATAATATTATAATAGGTTCGAAGAAAAGTGCTTTGATTTTAAACAACAGCCGCTGATGCCAGGCTTCATAAAAAGCTTCACTTACATAAAAATGCAACATACCAAACTCTGTGCTAGTCTAAGTCTGTGCTATTTATTAACCACCGTATGCACCTATTTAATTGTTGAATGCATATGTCTGAAGCCTAGCTAATGATCCGGGAAAATATTTGTAATTAATTATTATTTATTGTAAACGTTTGAGTAACTTTTGTTATCAAAATCTTGGAAAATGTTGGTAGGAGATTGATTGGTCAATTTATTCAACTAGATTAGAAGGGTTTCCAGGTGTATATTTGACTACGATTAAGGAAAACTCTCATTGAGATGGATAATATTCAAATCTGAGAATTGCATAAAATAGTATAGTATGTATATAAAATTATTGCTTTTCTCGGTAGCTCCTAGAAGGGGGTTAATTAGTGTAACTACTTTTATTTATCAATGAGGGCGTGGATTTCCCAAGCAGAAGATTATCCATAATAGTTAAATAATTCAATTGCATTATCTGTGTCTTCATTACACTTCAGAGAAATGGTTAAGCCTTCGGTTTGCTATTTAACATATTATGAAATTGCTCCCAGTTTGTTTCCTTGTTATTTACAGTAGGAAGATGTTCTACTGACAGAAACAGATCGATCAGCGTATTGTTGCTATCAGATGAGTATGATCTGATGACAAGTCTTGGGATGAAACAATATTTATTTAGTTTTGAGAAACACTTCTGGTTTATAAAAAAAGTCAAGAAGGTCTGGGAATGTTTTGTCTACTAGTTTGCCAATAAATAGGTTCTCTTGTGGATAACTGCCTCTTATGTCCTTTACGTCCTATTGTTTGCCATAGATTTTAATGTCTATCTATTTTCATGTAGATCTTACTAGTAAAAAGTAGAAAATATCATAACCTGAAATTGAAAAAATTAATTACATCTATCTAGTTTTGTGACAATGTATACAACAGGTGACACACTTTTATTTACATTACGTGTTAGTGTAACGCGTAATTAATAAATAAATAATTTGTAAATTAAAAACTGTAAACATCGAAAGAACCATTCTTCCTGTATTTGGATGGACATTCTTCTCATAGGTACGGGGACGAAAAATAGGGACAATTAAGTTCAAACTAGAAATGTTTAATGAGTTCCTCTTTGAAACATAAAACTGTCCAAATAATTTATTAAAAGATTTTTTTCAGAGTGGTAAATTGGTAATTTATCACAAAGTCTTATTACACAAATATTGACATTTATATTGTACTCAAAAATCTAACAGATTCAGTAGCAGCAAATCTAATGAAAATTAAAAGCAGTCAAAAGGAGGATACTGAAAACAGCATGGTATTAAACCAAAGTCTTCATTAATGCAAACAAAGTATCAACAAGTTGTCAAACGTTCTGATAGTTTTGTTGTCACAACACTACGATCCTAGTAAGGTTAATCGTAGTTCTGTGTAGTTTTTGGTTATAATTATGAAGCGACAAAAGCATTGTTGTTTTATCTGTGTTGTGTAGTAAAATTAAAATACAGACATAAATAACTTCTTTATTATTTATTTGACTTTTATCGCTTATTTGATGTGTAGAGAGAAAATACAAAAATGTAAGTAATTGCTTCTCTTGTAATTTTAGGCTACTTTGCAATATTTATGTTAACTATCATTTATTGGGAAATAGGCTAATACAGACAACTACATTTTAGTATGTTGTTAGTTCAACTTAAGATTCCCAAAGGTTGTAAAATTTATATTAATCCCCTTTTATGATTATATATGGCAATATCATGTCTAAAATGTGGCATTTTGGGTATTCCAGTTTGCTCTTAGTTAGACTGATAGGCTCTCAGAGAACAGCGGTATGCCTAGGCCTTTAAATAGTCCTAAGAGATAGGTTAGGGTCCCCCCCACCCCCCCCCCCCCCCACCCCCCCCCCCCCCCACCCCCCCCCCCCCCCACCCCCCCCCCCCCCCACCCCCCCCCCCCCCCACCCCCCCCCCCAACCCAGTAGTACAAATTTTATTATTAGAGTGGAGGAAACAGGATTTTTCCGGGCATTTGCCATCGTTCAGTGAAACAAGAAATCAGTAACACTACGTTTCTACAGTCACACTACATTAGAGTGTTTGTGTGAAAAACGTTTATTATTGGGGTTTGTTTATAAATTTGCAATAAGAACGAAGCTTTTACAAATTTTTTGGAATTATGTTGACATTTATAAATAAAAATTTATAGAAATTGTATCTCCCTCCATCCCTTTTATTTATAATAGGAACATAAACGGCAGTGATCTACACTTATGGATTTTCTTGATCAATTACAATTAATTACAAACAGCAGTTGATGTTGATGTTGGAAGATTTTACTGTGCTTCATTAATAACAAAGTAATACACAGTTAGTGTATTGTTGATATTTATACATTACGTAAATTAAAATAACCTAGAATACACGTAATCTAAAGCAAACCTGTGAAATTAAGTTCTAAATTTAGCCGATTACCTGACCTTGACGCACGTGGTTTATTCTACGTAACCGCAAGATTTTTTTAACAATTACGTAATCATTAACTTTTGCTTCTTTTTCATGAAGTTATTACCTAACACTTATACTTACATAAACAAAGTTAACAGACTATTGTTATATTCTTATAATTTGGTGTTAAGTCCCAGAATGTCTAATATATTGTAGTGCACTCAATTGTGCACCTGATGAGACAATGAGAATATCTTTTCACCTACATAACAATTACCTTTTGTAGTCTATGTGTCTCTGATGTCAAAATGACGCAAAGAGTTCGTTTTTAACTTCTTCGTCGCTGACGTTTCTTATCTCTTGGGACGTAGACTCCAGATGCTAGGAGTCAAGTCTGTGACAACGTCAGATTCAAATCAAATCAAATATCCTTTATTTCCAAACAGACATATAACATGCATTGGATTGCGTCATAAATATCATAGATTTCAGACGCTGCACTAAGAGGAAGGTGAAAATGGAGTTAAACTCATCATTCGGATTAAAGTTTACTGCCTTGTTTAATTTACCTTCTAAAAATCACAACATCCCTTCCTACGGAGTGTCCGGGGTTTTAAAAATTATTGTTTTTTTTATGAAACGAGTTTCACTGGAATATCAGCGTTATACTAAATCATTTAAGATACAAAAATACAATAATTTATTATAGTCTATCAGAATGCCACCTAAAGAACCATTAAAATTTGAATTATTCCTAGGTTTGATTGAGCCATTTTAAGTAGTGACGTAATAACGCTTTTGTTTTGTTGGTACGCGTGTTTTAGCGAGATTAAGGATGAGGTATTCTTTAAGAAGGACTTCCTTTAGTAATTTTTCTCAATGATGCAAGATTATTGGAGGTCCTAGGCGAAGATCCGTTATTTTTAAGGGGTTCTTTCTACGCCAATACCAATTTTAATCGAATGTACTGAAAATCTTTACGGGAAACGGTCCGAACCCATTAACGAAAAGCTATTGACCACCCCCGGAATCGAACCCGTGAACTTTTGGCTATAGAGCCTTACCTCTACGCTACGCCGAAGGCTTATAGTTATTGCTTGCGAGTACGAATTTTAAGTACAGGAAACTATGTCAGGACGACTAGTTTGGTTCGGAATATTGAGTGATATTTCCACTACTTTTGATTCTGTGTCGGCGTTTCCATTGCTAGGACTTCCCACAGCAAAGTTTGCTCGTGCAAAAGCCTCGTTTACAGTTTTTTCAAATGATATTTTATATGGCACGAGTTGCTCCATTGAATACATCAGTACGGTATGCGGTATGTTAGTTGCGTACTTGATTTGTGAGTACCATCTAAACAACTAACAGGAATTGCTATTTCCGCCTTTTAACAGCAATCCGCAGAGGAACTAGTTTGAGCAGCAATCTCGTATTCTGTTTATCTCGTACACTAAGTTTTTCGTGATAAAAACGACACTGTTGTTATGTCAGTACGCACATGTCTAATGCAATATATTGTGTCTATCAAAGGTAAATCCATATGCAAAACAGAATTATTGAAGCATATTCTCAAAAGAATAATAACTGCGACTACGCTATCTATGCCACGTACAGTCTCCCTTATATCGTGTACTCTTTCAGAAAAGAGTTTAATATATATAATATATAGAACAATACCCAGCAAAAACTTCCTCAGTCTAGATAATTAAATATACAGGGTGTCCCACAAGTAACCCGACAAGTAATGGTATTAATTACTAATTAATTAAGTATTTTTTAAGTAATGTAATTAAGTATTAACTTTTTAAACTTTGTGTTTGTTTATTATTAGCCTATTTTTACATAATTGTCTAAAAGTTTTGGTTAAAAAGTGTCCATGTTTATTACTCATCTAATGAAGTTAATGTACTTTAAATTTAAACAAAGCATGTTTTTCGAGACAGATATATTTTGTCTGATGTCTCAGAAATGGGTGGTCGTTCAGGTCTGGGACGTATTTTATTAACATTTTCAGTTAATTTTACATAAACTCCAATAAATTTAACAACTACCTTTAAGCCATAAAAATCAGTTTCGATTATTTCTGTCCTTTCCTAGAAAATCGGGCGAAATCTTTCCCTAGTCGTAGCTCGCTAACAAAGTGTTTACGGACATATGTTTATATGAACTTTTACATTTTTCATTATTGCGATAAGAGGAAACCACCTGAGAAGTTTGTCGGGTTACTAGTGGAACACTCTGTACAATCTCAGATATACAAAAATATGTATATATTTTTAATGAATACTTCCTATAGTTCCATATTGGGTGATGAAAAAAATAATAGTTTGTAAGTTCCAGATATACAAAGCGAGTGTCATGTAAAAATAGCAGGTCTTTGGAGGCTATCAACATTCCAAAATATGTTATACAACACATTAAAAATATTCGAATACTTTTTTGAATTATATATATTATTAGATTTTCGCCTCTACACTCCCAATAAAGCAGTTGGCGCGCAGCTTGCCTCTAACGTAAGCTTGCTTCGCTCTCGCGCGTGCGACAGCATCCTTACCGCGTCGTGGGAGATGTAAACGACTGCGCGCTTTCAGGGCCGGCGTTAGCTGTTTTGCCGCCCCGGGCAATATAATTTTCTTCTCTTCCCGTCAAGTTTAAAGACCATAGACGTTTAAAGTATACAAGCGATGACAAAAAGTACAATGAATCTACAGAAGTCGCTCTAAGCCACCCGTTATTATCTTTGTTTAAAATTCATTACTAAGAATGGATAATTTGAAAGGGCAATATGAGTACATATAATGTTGAATGGTAACGAAAATACGACATCTCTAGATCTAATATTGACCCTCTTTGCAGCAAGGACGTAGCCAGCAAGGAGGTCTAAGGGGTCTGGACCCTCAAATTTTATTTTTTTCAATTTAATTTTTTAGCAAATGATTATTATTATATAAATAATTCAGTATTACTGATATGTACTGCTCAAAGACTGTTCTCAACATTGAAATGGGTCAAGGACCTTTTAAGAAACTAAATGGGGAATCAACAGTTGACTGCACCTGCCTTACTTTTTGTCCCAGACGTAACGTCTTATAACATAAGGTTAGCATGTACACAAAGCTAAACAGTGTAATATGAAAATAATGTACGAAGTGGGCTGAAGGTAATATAATAAATAATTTCTTGGAGCAATTTGACCCCTATAGTTGGGAGGGGGGCTGGATATTGGAACTTCACACTTTACAACAAATCACTCTGCCGTGTCCATAACACAACTCTGTGAACTCCCCAAAACACTATCAATAAATTACTACGATGTAAACACTTTGTGGATTAAATAACGATGAGCGCATAAAATATGTTATGTTACAAATTTTATTACGTACTATTGTTTCTGCCCTTTAACCACCACCTAGAACACTTCCACGCCACGCACAAAAACGTAGCCACAAAAAAAGTTTTCGGGAGGTGTCCAGAAAACTGAAATATTTTCGTAGTGGACAGAGATTTCGTTCCTTAAACTGTTATTGACCCGTTTTTGTTGTTGAACACGATCTTTCAGCAGTACACGTCAGTAATACTGAACTATTTAAATAATAATAATCGTTTACTAAAAAAGTAACTACTTCACTGGCTACGTCCCTGGCCACGCACCACTATCCCCTCGCCCTTGTACTCGGCGCATGATACTGTGATACTTGTAAATTGTTTTTTCCTCGAAATTCGTGCAGAGGTCTCTAACTAAATGGTTCAAAATTACAAAAAAATTTGGTTTTTTCATTTTTATAAAGATTACTTCATACCGAATGCCACATTTGTTTAGTTTTAGGTGTTATGAGTATCCTGTGATATTTTTGAGCATAAATTAGAAACTTTTATAATGGAATTACATTGTAAACAACTATGCATATTTTTGTGATCATTTTCTGAAAACAGTAACTGTTTTATAACGAATTGAATTTTTTTTAGAAAGAGGAGAGGCTTTATTCTGTCCCCCTCATGGGCAACTGGCACAAGCCAGAATTTTATCAAACATAATAAGGGAGAGTTGGTCCAATAAAAGGTCCAGCCCTTAGATCGCTCGGCCATTGGCACTCAATATTTGACCTTTTGAGCACTTTTATTACAGTAATTTTTGGAAGTATTTAAATAGTGAGCTAGAAGATATTTACTCGAATCGGTAAACACTTTATATTCGAATGCTAATTGACCAGAACTTAAACAAGGCTGAATACAGGGATAAACATGCACCCCCTTCACAGTTTGGTTGTACCTAATGAGTATTTTCAGTCAGACACACTAAAATCAATTAATATTCTAACAATAAGTTAAGCGGAACATGTATATATGTTTTTTAATATGTTTACTTTATTTTATTCTTAATAGTACACATACGCTAACAGCCCCTGGAATCCCACCTCCCCTAAAATAAATTTCGGGTTACGTCCCTAGTAGAACGTATGGTGTTCGATGTGGTACGATCTTAGTAGCCTGATTTTTATTCTTTTTAGAATTTACTCAATGCTATATTTTTTATGGATTGAACCTTTAGAGGTAAAACTATTGGAGGCATTTTCGTATGATGTATCTTACTGAAATCATTAATTGTTTTAAATAAGAAACCAATATATCTATTTACAGTTGAACACATTCAACTCGTGCTTATATTGTATCAATAGTAAAGGAGAATGTCACACATATCTGTTCATGTATTAGCACCTGTAGGCTACACTAAAAAAAAGCTGTTTGATATGAACAAAGAAAGAAAACGCATACCTAAAAATAAAGAATTGGAAAATAAAAGACTTATTTCAAGAAAAAAGGAAGAAAGCTCTGAAGACGATGAGGAAGAAGATTGTTTCTGCTTAGTTTGCACAGGTCCATACAAAGAGTCAAAACTTGGAGACGATTGGGTGCAGTGTATGGAATGTAAAAAGTGGGCTCATGTTAAATGCACAAAGAATGAACGTTTTTATGTTTGCATAAACTGCCATTCAGAAATGGAGATGGGTTCATCTAGTGATCATAATGAGTAATTGTATTCTGTTACATCTGACTAGAGACATCTATTTTTATTTTATTTTATTATTATTATTTTTTATTTATTTATTATATATATATTTTTTCATTTCCAGACTTACCTTCTTGTTACACTCACCTATTAATTATGTACCCTTATAAACTCAAATTTAAAATATAACACTTATGATAACAGTGTAGTTACTTTCCAGCCTTATTTTGTAATACCTGCTGCTTATTATAGTATATGTCACAATCTGCCCCAAGCCCGTCACAACTTACCCCACATTGGGGCATGTTGTTACAAAATGTATGAGTTCATAAAACCGTTAATATACTGTTACATATGTTTTTTAACAGGTCAATGGTACTAAATAATTATTCTTAATGAAATAAAGTAACATATTGAGGTGTTAGTAAAGGTCTAAAAATAAAGGCAACATTAAAAAAGAAACCAATATATCTATTTACAGTTGAACACATTCAACTCGTGCTTATATTGTATCAATAGTAAAGGAGAATGTCACACATATTCGTCCATGTATTAGCACCTTTACACTAAAACTCAAGTATTCAAAGTAGCATGTTATTTGGAGAAGGGAAATAATTTAGATAAGTCTACGTATATATTCAATAAATTATTGGCATAAATAGTACGCTGTACTGCAAGTAAAATGTCAGTTATAAGTAGATTATCACCAAACTATTAGTCCAATTTAAGTAGGCGGGAGTTGTAAGTTATTTTAATACGTGCCAAGAGAATTCAAAATGCAATTAATGTAGTTTTTACTGAAACTCCTACTACACAAACAAATTATAACTCCCCGCAGCTTACATCGGCGAAATACACACCAAGACTTTCTAGAGCCATGGGCGTATATAGGGGGGCTCTGGGGGCTCAATCCTCATCCCCAAAAGTTTGAAAGACATACATTAAAATTTTACCCTGTAGTTTGTGTTAAGGTGGAACACATTTATGAGTTCTTAAAGCTCAACAAATTCCCGGTGGAATATTTCCAAGCCCCTATTTCGGATGATATTTTATACTTCAAAACCAACACCCCCACCCCGAAATAATAGTGTGTACAGTGTATTCACAAAAGACTGTCACAAACGTTCATGAGTGACAGTATTCATCATTTCGATAAAAAATTGTGATATAAACATAGGTCGAGAAGTGTCTAGACACTAGCTGCCATTTTGTATTTTTATACAAAAATTATTATTTCTAACACTAGTTAAGCTATAGAAACCAAGTTCGGTACAAAGGTTTTAATAGATAAAGCAACAAAAACTGATACTTCTCAACTGTTGTGGCATGTTTGGCGATCCCGGCTTGTGCAAGCGTATCTTTAAAATGGTCCTGCTCGTTTAAGCGTTGACGGATTCCGATGAGAAAATATCGCTGGAATAGTTATAAAAAATTTCAAAATAGTTGGTATTTTGTAAAATCTTTATAACCTATTTAAAACAGCTGATGCCTATGAAGACAAAACGTTTGCTGCTCCCGGCTTGTGCAAGCGTACTTTTAAAGTGGTCGTGTTCGCTTATGCAGTGACGGATTTCGTTGAAACAAAAACCGTTGGAATGGCAATAAAAATGATGAAACAGTTGGTATCTAGTAACTGTTATATAACTGTACTGTTTTTTTATTTGACTTTAAAAATGTTCAAAGATATCAATTTTAATATTAAAGAAAATTACACAATTATGTTTTTAAACTTTCCTCTAATCTGTTCAAACCTATGCGCCAAACTTTGCTTCTTCACCTTAACTAGTTTTAGAGGTAATAATATTTTTATAAAAAATACAAAATGGCGGATAGCGGCTAAACGAGGCATTTCTCGACCTATGTATACATGACATTTTTGTTTTTAATGATGAGTACTATCGGCCACAGAGGTTAGTGATACCCTTTTGTGAACATCCTGTATATACGTCACGTCTGGAGCTTAAGATTTTTAATAAATTAAATCATAGATATAAATTATTCTTATTAGATGCTCTCGGAGATATTATAAAATTATTACATACGTTTTATTTATCGTGACAACAAAGTAAACTCATTTTATGGCACTTTAGATTTATTAGACAGGAAATAGATTACAAGGGCCGGAAGTAGACGTTTTTTTGATTACAGTTGATTTTTGTTGGTATATATTTTCTTTATCGAGACAAATTCAAATGAGGCACCGAAAATACATTGCACGGAAGTGAATTTAAATAGTAGGAATATTCATACACTTTTAGATTGTTCGTTGATAAAAATGGTGTAAGCGTAGGCGCTCCAGTTATACATATTTATATACATTTTATTCATTGAATTGCAAGGCAAACTCGACTATAGCGATGAAAATACTTTACACTGGAAGTGAATTTAAACGCCCGGAATAAGTTGCCAGATATATGCCTAATAATTGTTAATAGTTTTATGGATTCCATTATATTACATAATAAATTTCTTTCAATAAAAAGTATGTCATTCATTATTTTTAAAATTGCATGCGATGCCGCGGGTAACTGCTTACATAAATCAAATTCGCGAACTGACAGTTCGAACACATGCTGTTATAAGATATTTGGAATATTTGGTGGATTGGTTTAAAACTTTCGTTAGGGCCTACATTCTATAGGGTCCTTCAATATTCAGTTGTATCAGTTTATTTTGATACAAGATGTGTATGTCTCTCCTTGGTATTTGGCTGAGCGTTGGCAAATTCTAAAGTCAGGGTATATCGAGAACGAACTGCCATTTAAAACTTTGTATGACATTTTATGTATTTCTGGTATTTGCCATCGTTATAGGTTATAAAAGGTATGACACAACGATTTGAGGATTGGCAGAAGAAGCAAATAAGTAAAGACTTCTTTCTGTTCTTTATTTTTGTATGTATTAATACCTTTCCCACCTGACGAAGAGGATAGATTCCATTCCTCGAAACGTTGTGTTATACCTTTCATAACCTACAATGATAGCAAATGTCCGAAATCCTGTTATCCTTTCAAACCTTCCATCGCCAATAACAAAATTTAAACGAAGTATTTCTATTAGCTATCATTAAGGTCTGTGTCAAAATTTCTTTCTGTTTGTCTATTTGCATGTATATGTCAGTTGTCTACCTTACGCTGGATATATCAAGAACGAATTGACCTATATACGAAATTTCGTAACGTTATTTCTACATAGACAGAACAATGTGTGATGATAGGCGTATGGCCATATCCGCAAGATATCTTGAGGATAAATTCCTCTACAGACTTTAGATTGCGCATGAAACTTCATTTCTACGTATTCGAGATTGAGTTCAATGAAAGTGCTTGTTTATCTATAAGATTTGGCTGAGCGTTAGTGAAGCGTATCACTGAGTAAGCCAACAATTTTTTCTCCTCTGTCTACCTAAGCAGAGAGGATGTAAATATTTCTTTTCTATATGGTTGCCTTTCTGTCTGCAGAACATGCCTACCTAGAATAAAATGAGTTATAGACTCGTGTGGTGTACTTCTGTCTTGTTTAATGTAACAGTTAGTGCATTGTCTTCTGAAAAACTTCAATATACATTACCTGTAGTTCTATAGCAAAAAATAGTTAAATAGTCACTGAACGAAGTTAAGTACTCTTAATCAGTTAAAGTTTAAAAAATGATCATTCTGTGGATGCTATAGAGAAGTGCAATTACATGAAAGCAAGTAAAGTTAGAGTATACCAAGTTCTTCTCTATCATTTTCTGAACTATTTCATTTTGTTTTATATCTTCTTTCATATCCTGCTGAACATTTTCGATACATATCTTCATCATCTGCAATAAAGCATCTTATGTTTTCTATCTAATGGTTAGGATTTTATGAACTCTAAAAAAGCTCTTCATATGAAGTATTTTTATATCAAACGTACGTAACTCTGCGATCATTCTTTGTTTAAAACGTGTGTTTGACAATGGGCTGTTTGAAAAGATAATAGGAGTTCAGACATTTTTTTAAATTTTCTTTAATTGTGTCCAATTCAGATTCTAGCGCACGCTACAAAAACATGAGTATCTGCTTCAATATTTGCAAATTTAAATTTAATTAAAATGTAAAAACAATCTTTTTTTACTCTTTGGAATAGTTTAAAAAATAAGTCACTGCTTTCTCCTAATATGATGTTATCTTTGTCACGAATAATTCCTACGATTTTCTAAAATCTTTCATATTTCCGTTTCACTAATGTCACAGTTGTGCAAGAGAAGTTCTATACAATACAGCCCAATCTACAGTGTAAGTTAAATGTATGGATATACTCTATTTAGTTTTTGATGGATAACGATTAAAGATGGAACTCGGGACACCTTTCGGGTCTTTTCTAGTATGTCCCCGCATTCTCTATTTTAATTTCTATAAGTTAGATTACGTTACTAGAGCTACAAATGTAATTTCTAAAGGTAATTGAGGTTAGGCTAAGCTTGGTTTTTGACAATTAATTTGCAAAAACAATTGAAAAACGAGTTTATTAATTTGTACGAAAAAACACAAATTAGTAACGAAAGATGTTTAAAATAATATACTATTCTGGTGGCCAGAACGCTTTAATGTCCTCCAGTATTTGTTCGAACAAATCTGTGTTTTGGTGGCGATGTTTCCACAGAAACTCACACAAGTATGAGCCTAGCAAGTTGCGACTTGTACCGCATTCGTTCCTATTACGCCGTTTTGCCGACGCCCGGAGCGATTCAATTCTGTGTGTGTGTGCTCCTGTCGTAGGATCACAAAAATTTTCAGAATGGGTTAGATCACGCGATGCTTGCCCGCTGCGCAGCGCTTCGCGCTGCTTGCTCTTTTAGAAATAAAATTAACTCGAGCTTGCAAAGTCCAAGCCCAGATCAAGCGGCGCGCGTTTATCACTGATCTGGAATATATGATATCACTGAGTGGAAAACGCACCTTATATACCTATACGTCATCTACCTAGGAGGTGGCCAAAATCGTGATTCGTCGGTTAAAAGTGACCAACCAGAGTTTCAGGATTTCCCGCTTTTCAATTGACAATGACTTAACCGCTTTAATTACGATCTTTGTGAATGCGGGGACATATTAGAAAAGACCCCACCTTTCTCTAAAGTAAAAGTAAACTTTTTAGTTGCTGTCCTGTATAATAAAAATCCTTAGAATTATTCAAAAAATTTAAGTAACAATTTAGAAACATGTATCCTTTGAAAGATGGGTGACGATTTTAACTTTGATACTTAACCCTCTGTTCAGTAATTTCTTGATAACTCGAACGATATTCACACTGAAAAACGAGATTAGATTTCAAGGGCCACACAACACTTTCTCTTGCACTATGGTTGGGGGTGAAAGTGATAGAATAAATAGTCAGAAAGCCGGTTCCAATTGTTACTTCAAACCAGCGAGTTCGACAAGCCGATATTGGGGTTAGGTAACAGCTGACTGCTGCAACGAGCGTTGCGTCAGCGCTCAGCTGACTGTAGCGCCGTGGCGGGAACGACCAAACCAACCAGCTGCTGTCAGTTCTGTGCGAGTCAGTTAACCAGTGCGCGCCACTGAAGTTATACCACTGCTTGTGTCACACAGTGTTGTCAGCGTACTGCAATGTTATGGCGGTTAAAACCGTATTGTGTTTTTGTACGTTCCTCGTTATCTCTTCAATCGTGACTGCCCGTTCCGAGAAGAAGTACCCTATCAGTTTCGAAGACGCTTTGCTCCATCCTTTTTCTCCAGAAACTTTCAATGGAACCTGGATTTCAAGTTAGTTTATTCACACAGTCTTATTAAAGAGCTAAGTTTTTTCTAAAAAAAAAGAATGCTGTAAATACTATATTTTATTTGGACCAAATTGTATATAGAAACTATATCAAAAACTGATTTGAAATTAAATATATAATAATTTTACGATCGTTGGAAACATGAAAAGTGCTACTTTAAATACCATCAAAACAAAAACCTCTGAGTTTTTTTTTTTAAATTTTTATAAACTTCTGCCTGATTTTAAAAATGCAGTTTTTGCCCTAATTTGTATCTGCATTAATATGTTTTTATTTTCTACATATATATTAGTAACATGCCTAATTTGTAAAACAACGTAAAATTTATTTGTAGGCCGTAGTTTCTCTGGTGAATGAAGTTGTCGATGTTTTCAAACAGTGGTATTTTAAATCACCGGAACCAGGGAGTTTGTTCCGGAAACGGGACAAAGTGCATTCATTCATAGCTGGAGTTGATGATTTTGCACCACATCCGGCACCATTACAAGATAGGTTTTAGCGTTTTGTACTATTTTGTGTAATCAAACTGATGAGAGTTTTGAATTTGCGTAATGAAACTGATGTTCTTATAATACTTGTGATAGTTTGATTACAGTTGTCCGCTCAATATCTGGGTTGAAATTCAGAAGCTACTAAATTTTAATAGTTTTTAATTTAATTTATCTGCTAACAAATTGGTTTGGGTGGACCAGGATAAAATATGGCTACCGATTCGTTTTTACAATTTTCAATTAAATACACCAACTGATCACTTTCTTGTTGGATGTAAGTATGTGTTTTGCTAGACCTTTAAATTTTTTTATTAATCTTTTCCTTTCCTGATACCTTTTTCAGATAATATTTTAACGTTTCAAATTAAATTTGACAATTGTCAAGCAGTTTATATTATTATCAGTTTATTGGTTATAATGAGTATACAGAAGTAAAAAACATTAAATCGAAAGAGCATCTGTAGCATAGGCTACTAAATCGATACATGAATAATTATCTTATTTCATCTTAATGTTTCACATGTTCAAGAAAAGTATGATGGATAGTTTGTCATCGGAATTAAGAGGTAGAACAATAAAAGATCTGAAATTTAAGAAAAGGCTTTAAAAATAATATTTTTAGTAATTTCAGCCACTTTTATTTATTTTATCCTCGCCAAAAATACAAGAACACGGAAAAATAAGAATAACGTATAATATACCAGTATTTAGGTAGCACGGGCCTGGTAAAACACAAATATGAGAGGGTTAATTTCAATGGTACTATATAATATACTGGTCGAAAATTGTTTTCATGACACAGATAGATTTTCTACAAGTAAAATGAAGTAGTTAAATGTAGGTGTTTTTACTTCACCGCAGTACTTTACAGTAATTTATCTAATCGCACACAGTCACTTAATAATTAATTACCTCGACACATTAACTATGATAACGCTTTGATAACACGGGTGGCTTAACTTCCACAATATTTAGACCCTTCCTCGATAGACGCACGAATGTTTTGGCACCAGTCTTGCATTAACTATGATAACGCTTTGATAACACTGGTGGCTTAACTTCCACAATATTTAATCACCAGACCCTTCTTCGATAGACGCATGAATGTTTTTGGCACCAGTCTTACATTAACTGTGATAACGTTTTGCTAACACGGGTGGCTTAACTTCCACAACATTTAATCACCAGACCCTTCTTCGATAGACGCACGAATGTTTTTGGCGCCAGTCTTACATTAACTGTGATAACGTTTTGCTAACACGGGTAGCTTAACTTCCACAATGTTTCCAAATCACCAGACCCTTCTTCGATAGACGCACGAATGTTTTTGGCGCCAGTCTTACATTAACTGTGATAACGTTTTGCTAACACGGGTGGCTTAACTTCCACAATATTTAATCACCAAATCCTTCCTCGATAGCCGCACGATTGTATTTGGCACCAGTCTTACATTAACTGAGGTAACGCGTTGTTATCACTGGTGGCTTAACTTCCACAATATTTAATCACCACACCCTTCATCGATAGACGCACGATTGTTTTTGGTAATCTTCTGTGATAAGGATAGGTGGGTAAGGTCGGTGGGATCAGGAATATTTAAGTCTCGTCTGCCCAGTTATTACAAAGTAGGATTATCCTGTGCGACATGTTGCGTAACAGGCGTCGATGAAGTTTTAGCCAAAATTTCAAATTTATTTTGTTCTTGAGATGTCCTGAGTACAAATAGACAGACACTCAAAAAATATATTTTTATAGACAGCAGAGAAATTGAAGGCCCATTGAGTGATAGGCTTCAGTAACGCTCAGCCATAGCCCATTTTGAACATGCACCATTCTTATCTATGTAAAAATTGAAGTTACATGCATAGTTTAAAGTCTACAGAAAAAAATCTTTCTCGAGATAATTTGCGGACCGTGAGCCTACCCAACGCCTAGCACAATCTCATCGAGAGATAATCTCATCAAAAAACATGACGTTGTACATATGCAGAAATAAGGTTATGTGCAAAATTTCATTTCCATTTTGGAAAACACAGGAAAAAGAGGAATTGTGCCAGAATCCTTAGTGATACACAAAATAAACAAAATTTCAAGATTATAGCTCAGTTTATTAAAGAAATTTCGCCCTGAGCTATAGCTTTGATTGTATTAGTTATGAATAAGATAGTCATTCATACTGACGAGGTGTGTGTGGTTATAATTTCAGTTAGTTCTGAGTTTTACGCTAGAGATGCGCCTCGTACGGTAATTTTGATTGTCACCGTTCAAATGTCTTGTTTCCTAACCTCAAAATCCTAAGATGGCAGTGAGAACTCACTTCATGTGACTCAATTTATTGCAATGGATAAGTTATCTCTTGTATAACTAATACATAGAGTGACATGTCCTATTTTCGAACTCGATGTTCCATGAATAAAAATGAAGCTTCTAGCTATGTCTTTAGGATACTTCGTTCTCGAGAAGACAGACAGAAAGGTAGAAATGAAGTTTCTCCATCCCCTAGAGTGACATGCTTCGCTAACCCTAGCCAACACAAATGGCCAGAGCGTTCCGTTCTTGTCGTAATGTTTATAAACATCCACTAATAAAGTAAGGTAGAGTATTTTGGCCACTAATCAGTTGTTTCGTATTTCGAATTGGCTATTTTATAACCTGAATGTTAAAGCACGAAGGAACTAGTCCTACAATGTAAACATACTTATTTTGTTACTAAATTTATTTTTATATGCATTTTTAATGATTCATGAATAATTCCGAACCAAAAATGCGAAAGAAAGCCAATACAGAAAGAATAGATATAAGGGTAATGTTGAACTGGCAGCCATCTTGGTGTTAATCTCGTAAGAATGATGATAAATATCAAAAACGTGTATGCCCTTATTTTAGTAGTAACATTACTAATGTAGTAATTTTAGTAAGATATATCGTAATTAATAGATATTAATTAGTTAATAATATTAATTAATAGATATATAGTAAGGAAATAGTAATTTAGTAATTCTAGATCATTAAAAAACTTTATTGATGCCATCCCATTATTTTTGGGGTTTTTAATCATTTGTATTGGTTTATAGAGAAATAATAGTTTTGTACTTAATCATTTAAGTATTTAAAAAGTACAAACTTTACAAGATTATCTAAAAATCGTTTGGATGCGTACATCGCGACAAAAAGGAACTCTATTTTTTTTTTTAAATTAGACACGTTTTCCTTAATTCTACGGACAAAAGTAATGAAGTAAAGGTTTTTAGGGTACTTCCTTAGGGGATGAAACTCAACATTCCACTACTTTAGACTCCCAAGTAAACGTATCTTTAGTGTTTCCCCATTACAAAAACGTTAACGCAGAAATACGCCCTTGTGTTTAGTCGTATAATTCTGAAAGATCTCTTATTTTATCCAAATGCTTTTTAGTTGTTTCGATATTTTATGTGTTATTTTTTTAAATCTCAAAGTTTCTCGTAGTTATCCTTTAAATATTCAAAAAAATACATTTTATAACAAACTAAAAAGGTTTTGGATGCGCATTAAATAATATTTGATTTCCCAATAACGCTACGATTAAAAGTAAGGGCATACAAATGCATAAGGTTTTAACATTGTTCTCATCGAGGAAAACTCAAGCCCATTCTACTACATTCGGCTCTTAAAAGCGTTTCAACCATAAGCTCACTATCATCCACAGAAGATATCCACAGTTCAGCGAATTCAGAGCATCTATCAATATCCCCAATCCGTGGAGTGTGTCAGGCGAATAACAATAAACCACAAAATATCTGTTTATCTCATTCGTGCGGTTTTAATTATGTCTAATTAAGTTTGACACACTCTGTGGTGTATGAAGACTAGTTGTTAACTCGAAGTAAACCATCCATATACAGGGTGTCCCGTAAGTAGGAGATTATTCCAAAGGTAAAAACAAACAAAATACAAGTCATGTGAACATATGGTCTGTCTCACTCAGTTTTCAGTTTGTCTGCCTGTATGTGATTTTTACAAAAAAAACTTAGTATCTCAGAAGTAACTTCAGTTTAAATATCTCAAAAAGCGTGAATTTTAGCCAACACCTGTAAAACACAAAAATGTTTAAGAATTTACTCGTAAAATTTATGGTATAATGATTTTAAGACTGAATAACTATTAACGGAGAAATTTACATTTTTATAATAAAAAACTTTGAAAACTAAAAGATTTTAAATAACCGCCATTTAAAAAATAAATGTTGTACAAAAATGAAATTTCTGAGAAATATGTAAACTGTTAAAAACCAATATTCATAAACAAATTAATGATTTTACTTTAAGCTGTTTTGTAAAATCATAGACAGATAGACAGAAAAGCAGCGATATAGAGCATATACTTAGTACATGACATTTTGTTTCTGATTTACCTTTGAAATAGAATGCTAAAGTTTGGCTGCCTACTTATGGGACACCCTGTATAATAAACCATCGATAGTAAACTCAACGCAAAAAAAACCATCCATATCTGCCTATCCCATAACGGTATACAACTGCTTGAATAAACCTTAAAGTTCAATTAAACTACGGAAAGAGCCAATAGAAACTACCTGGTCTGCATTACATCCTTAGTTAATAGCTATCGATATGTCTCACGCATCAGCTTATGCTACAATGGATTGGTCATATATGACATTTTCTGTCCTTACATCGCAATTCAGTAGTTATTGCAATCGGTGCAATCAAAAGCAGTTCGACGACCCAAAATAACTTAAGATGGCGCAATCGGTGTTCGGTTGAAATAATTGTTTTAAATTCAAACAAAGGTAGAAGTACTCCGCAGCACGATATGTCGTGTCAGGGATCGCTAGGGTTGCATAAAGAGT
Organism: Homalodisca vitripennis; assembly: GCF_021130785.1. Lineage (NCBI taxonomy): Eukaryota > Metazoa > Arthropoda > Insecta > Hemiptera > Cicadellidae > Homalodisca > Homalodisca vitripennis. The sequence goes on from NC_060212.1 coordinate 33,225,935, forward strand.
TCAAATCCATAGCTCATGAGATGTCCTGCGCACACAAAGACAGGCATACAAGAAGAGGTTGACACAAAAATGACGCACAATAGAAACTCAAATGAAGATTCGTAAAAGATTTAAAGTTCACAAATGAAATTTTTCTGGACACACTTTCCTCGTCATTATACTTTCAGACATTTCTCTAAATTGTGTTTCTTATAAATTCGGTCTAAATAATACAAGTCTGCACACCAAATCAGTATAAAATGGTGTTGTATGAGTTAGTTAGGATACACGTGTAACATGTTTAGATCTCTTATAGTTGTATTGAGTTTGCTACAAATTGATTTATTCTGCTATTTTTCTCGTTGCCATCATTGTTACCCAGATGATCAATTTAAAAACATTCGCTAACGCTCAGAAAAGTCCTATGGAATGACATATATCGTTATCGAAATCAGTGTTCCTCATATAGAAATGAAGCTTCATGCACAATTTTAGGTCTATAGGTCAGTTAGTTTTCTTGTTACTGTATTGTGCGGACAGACAGACAGACAGCAATGACATTTTTACTGTCCTACGAAAGATAGACTTCGCTAAAGCTCAGCCAAAAATAGTAACCATGACTGTCTAAAATAGCTTATTTGGGTCAAGAAAAATCTAAACGGATTTCCTGGTATTACAAAAGGAATTGAAGGCATTTTTTTCGACATCTACATAACATACACTTTTTAGTACGACTCTAGCCTACGCACAGGCTGCTTGCCCATGTAGGCTAATTTCCATTTTAGAATATATGTTAATATGTAATAAATAGTTTACTTAAATTATATAAGTAATATTTATCCAACTACTCTACTTAAAATTAAATTGTTTTATTTTATCGCCACTTAGTAAGTATAGTAAAAGGGTAATTTACTATTTATCAAATGTAAATAAATCTAATATCTATGTGTATATGTTTTTGGAAATAAAAAAATGTTTCTATTCTATTCTATTTACCTTAGTAACCTATTTACAGATATTGTGCATTGAGGCCTGCAGAAAAACGGCTAAATGATTATGTACATAATATTTATGGAAGCTGTGTGAGGGGAGTGACAACATTTTATTCGTAAAAACGCAATTTCATGAAGGAATATTTGATCTAAAAACCATGTGATTTCCTTAAGTTGCATTTCATAAAAATGTCATAGCCGTAGGCGTCTTTAACACGCCATAAATTGTAGTAAGCCATTGAAATAACCTATAATTCACAAATACACATGACATTTACTAAACTAATATACGAGATATGCGGAAAAAACGACATTCTTATCTTCAGCCTTGGGCCTGATTACAAAATTGTCGAAATTGCCTCATCAAAATGCCTATAAATCCTTGTAGTGTTTTCAAAAACACGTTATAATGTGTTTGTGTCTTTAGAGAAATCTTGAAGAAAAATGATTCTGATTAACAAAGAATTAACCCAACGAAATACGGTTGCACTGCCTTAAAGTAATGAGGCATACACGGCATATTGTGTTTGTTAAGATTGGCATGTTAAGTGGCAATGTTGCAAGGTGAAATAAACGTGAATACATTGTTCATTGTAATAAACTCACGACCGCTCTGTGTATAGCACGATATCATGCCCATTAGAAGGTCGCCAGTCTTTTTTGTTCTCTTAGGACACGAAGCTTATAAACTGCACCTAGTCCTTTAAGGACCTTTGTGCTGCTTCCGGAGTGACAGGATATTCAGGATGGATAAGGTTGGGGGTAGGGCTCACCTACTATCGAGATCCGCGAGGAAGAACTTTAGGCACTAATCTGAAGTCATGTCCTTTCGAAAGAAGGGTAGGTCAGCTCTGAACCCTCTCCAGTCAAAGCACCCAGGGGGTGGCACACCCATTATCTTGAGGCTAGCAAGAACCTTTGACACTTAGGGAACGAACTTCACCAACTCCAACAGTTACCTTCCGAAGAAGACTAGACCTATCGAATTATCCTTGCACCCCAGAATCTTGACATTTGCGGTCAGTGATGTGCCGCTCCTAGACATCCATAAGGTTGCCCAGATTTAAGTGACACATCGGTTTTTGCTGTGTCCAGTATTTGGACATCCAACCCGGTCCGACGGACCAGACCTTACCAGGCTTGCTACAACCGCACAATGTTTTGACGCACAATGTTCACTCAATGTACGCTATCAAACCCGGTCAGACAAACCAGACCGTACCAGGCTTGCTATAACCGCACAATGTTCAGTCAATGTACGTTATCGAACCTGGTCTGACAAACAAGACCGTACCAGGCTTGCTATAACCGCACAATGTTCAGTCAATGTACGTTATCGAACCTGGTCTGACAAACAAGACCGTACCAGGCTTGCTATAACCGCACAATGTTCAGTCAATGTACGTTATCGAACCTGGTCTGACAAACAAGACCGTACCAGGCTTGCTATAACCGCACAATGTTCAGTCAATGTACGTTATCGAACCTGGTCTGACAAACAAGACCGTACCAGGCTTGCTATAACCGCACAATGTTCAGTCAATGTACGTTATCGAACCTGGTCTGACAAACAAGACCGTACCAGGCTTGCTATAACCGCACAATGTTCAGTCAATGTACGTTATCGAACCTGGTCTGACAAACAAGACCGTACCAGGCTTGCTATAACCGCACAATGTTCAGTCAATGTACGTTATCGAACCTGGTCTGACAAACAAGACCGTACCAGGCTTGCTATAACCGCACAATGTTCAGTCAATGTACGTTATCGAACCCGGTCTGACAAACCAGACCGTACCAGGCTTGCTATAACCGCACAATGTTCAGTCAATGTACGTTATCGAACCTGGTCTGACAAACAAGACCGTACCAGGCTTGCTATAACCGCACAATGTTCAGTCAATGTACGTTATCGAACCTGGTCTGACAAACAAGACCGTACCAGGCTTGCTATAACCGCACAATGTTCAGTCAATGTACGTTATCGAACCTGGTCTGACAAACAAAACCGTACCAGGCTTGCTATAACCGCACAATGTTCAGTCAATGTACGTTATCGAACCTGGTCTGACAAACAAGACCGTACCAGGCTTGCTAAACAGCACAATGTTCGGACAATGTTATTTATACGCTGTCCAACCCGGTCCGACGAACCAGACCGTACCAGGCTTGCTAAAATCGCACAATGTTCGGTCAATGTACGTTATTTGTACTATATCCAACCCGGTCCGACGAACCAGACCGTACCAGGCTTGCTATAACCGCACAATGTTCAGTCAATGTACGTTATCGAACCTGGTCTGACAAACAAGACCGTACCAGGCTTGCTAAAACAGCACAATGTTCAGTCAATGTACGTTATCGAACCCGGTCTGACAAACAAGACCGTACCAGGCTTGCTATAACCGCACAATGTTCGGTCAATGTTATTTGTACGTTATCCGAACCTGGTCTGACAAACAAGACCGTACCAGGCTTGCTATAACCGCACAATGTTCAGTCAATGTACGTTATCGAACCTGGTCTGACAAACAAGACCGTACCAGGCTTGCTATAACCGCACAATGTTCAGTCAATGTACGTTATCGAACCTGGTCTGACCCCGTCCGACAAAACCAGACCGTACCAGGCTTGCTATAACCGCACAATGTTCAGTCAATGTCACTATATCCAACCCGGTCCGACGAACCAGACCATACCAGGCTTGCTATAACCGCACAATGTTCAGTCAATGTACGTTATCGAACCTGGTCTGACAAACAAGACCGTACCAGGCTTGCTAAACAGCACAATGTTCGGACAATGTTATTTATACGCTGTCCAACCCGGTCCGACGTACCAGACCGTATAAGGCTTGCAAAAACAGCAAAATGTTCGGTCAATGTACGTTATCGAACCTGGTCTGACAAACAAGACCGTACCAGACTTGCTAAAACAGCACAATGTTCGGTCAATGTTATTTGTACGCTATCCAACCCGGTCCAACGAACCAGACCGTACCAGACTTGCTAAAACAGCACAATGTTCGGTCAATGTTATTTGTACGCTATCCAACCCGGTCCAACGAACCAGACCGTACCAGGTTTGCTAAAATCGCACAGTGTTCGGTCAATGTTATTTGTACTATATCCAACCCGGTCCGACGGACCAGACCGCACCAGGTTTGCTAAAACCGCACACTGTTCGGTCAATGTTATTTGTACTATATCCAACCCGGTCCGACGAACCAGACCGTACCAGGCTTGCTAAAACAGCACAATGTTCGGTCAATGTTATTTGTACGCTATCCAACCCGGTCCAACGAACCAGACCGTACCAGGCTTGCTAAAACCGCACAATGTTCGGTCAATGTTATTTGTACGCTATCCAACCCGGTCCGACCAACCAGACCGTACCAGGTTTGCTAAAACCGCACAATGTTGGGTCAATGTTTATTTGAACGCTATCCAACCCGTTTCGACGAACCAGACCATACCAGGCTTGTTACAACCGCACAATATTCGGTCAATGTTATTTGGACGCTATCCAACCCGGTCGGCTGCACATTACTCCATCTAGGTCAGATGGTTGGACTTTGGTTTGATAGTGTCTGGTGACGAGAGAACCTACCGTACTGAGTTGGCAAAACCTCTGGTTTACCATCTCGGCCGTAAACACAAACCAGTGCACAGTGTTGCCGCATGTCTGTTTTCTTGGCAACAACATCTATACCCGTACTTATGTTTTAGTACATGATGTTTTTGTGTTATATCATATGAATTTTTCACTCAAAACGTAAATAAACGTTCTGATTTTCTGTATAAAATCTACCTAAAACAGACCAAATGAACTGAACGTGTTGTTCGAACAAAGATTCTGTACCGTGTGATCGAGCCGAGTAATACTCGTCTGTTCTTCACAGCTCAAAGAGGGGTTTTCCGCAGGAACTGGTTTGATTCTATCATTTAGAAGATAATGAGCGAAAATAGGAAAACGCGTTTTATATAACTCGAAGACTAACCATTAAAGATGAGCAACTAGGAAGTTAATTCCCACAATTTTGCGGCGCGCATCGTTTCCTCTTTTGTTATCAGTTGTTGAATCACTGATATCTCGTATGGTAGGAGTCGCATGAATATTACTGATAACACAATTAGTCACCGTGATTTTATAATAGACAATGGTGTTTGTCAAAGTAAACTGCTTTGATTTGTGACACTGCTTTGACACTAGTTGTGATTATGAAAATATCATTTAACCCATTTAATAAAATTAAGTGTTCAATCCAACGATTTACTGTTTGTGTTAAGAAGATATATGATTTTGTTTAAAACTTACTGTATGTGTTTCGTTTTGAATGCAATCGACATAATGCGTGACTTTCGTTATCACAGAAATTAATGGAGGTAACTGTTTAATGCGTATGTAGCTAATGCATAGAGTAATTTTATTTAAAGAGTATGCATTTTATTGCATAGAGGTATAAATACAGTGTTAAGTAATTTTTGTCGTTAATATTTTATTAATAATTTTTAACGCTTTGCCACGACATTGGGTGTTAATGATTGATTTATTGATGCTACAAAACAGAAAATTCTAATTACATTGCAGCATTTTACATATTATAATTATTACAACAATTTATTAAAATCGTACACTATTAGCTTACACAGAAATAGCATGTAACAAATAGCTTTTGTAGATCTATTGACAAAGAAATTTAAAAACAACATAAAATGAATGTTTTGATAAAGAAGTAAAAGTAAATGAACATTTACTTAAAACAGAGTAAATCACTTGCACTGTGTTACATACTCTACAATAAATAAAATGAAACAAATTAAAAGTAGAAAAATAAGAGAAAGGGAAATAAGAGAGTCTGATTCCTTCTCATTCTCTTCTTTTTTATTTTCTTTTTACGTATATTATTTTTGTACTCACCTGACGAAAAGGGTATATTTATATCCTCGAAACGTTGTGTTATAAAGTTTGTAACATATAACGATGCCAAATGTCCGATAAATGTCCGAAATCCAATTATCATTTCAAACCTTCCGTCGTTAATAACAAAATTGAAACAAAGTAGTACAGTGTGTCGTTATGTATTTCATTATAACGCTTTTAAAAACGGGTTTTCCTTAATTTTTTAAAAAGTTATAATAAATAAAAGCCGCATATAAGAGATATCACAATTCTATCCTTTAAACACGATGTTTAACAGGATGATTAACATCTATTGTAGTTAAACTAAGTCAACATGTCATCAAAATACTGGAATCGTTTCTAATTATTTCATAAGTCCAAAAATTACTGCCTGAAGTATTTAACGATCTATTCCTGGAATTTCAGACAAATTTTAGCTGCAAGAATAATAATGTTTTAAAGGTCACAGACCTTGGCAAAACTGATTGCCAAGGTGAGGTGTGCCTCACGATTGTGGATGCGATGCACGCCACTTGGTTCTCAGACTTAGCTCCTGTTCTGTTGGTAATACTGTCCAATGCCGACTATTCGGAAGCGGATAGATAGCGCAAAATTAGCCAAGTACGTTTCGGATAAACATAACCTCAAAAATCCTGAGAGGAACTGTTTGAAACTGATTCACGATTGGCTTCTGTAGATCAATAAAATTTCTTTTCACCAATCAAATGTCACAGCTTCTAAGTGAGTAAGATATTCAGCCCTGACACATATATCCAGACCTGCTAAAGTGACCTTTAAACCGTCTAAGCTCCTATCTCCGGAACGACGACCTCCGAAGGAGGCACTTTCTATTCTTCAAAGGACAGACTTTACGTTGCATTTTGTCGCTTCACGCTTCAGACATACAACGAGTAAAAAGTCCACCACGACAAATTTAGAACTATATTTAGGGCGATTGAAATTTCTGACCTTCAGAATCTTCTGAAAATCATTAGATGAAATTGAGATACAAAATATGATCTCGTTTCGTCTAGGGGATCTCTATCTGATAAATGGATTATCAATGTATTCCCTTATTACAGTTTATAATTTAATTCATTTTATATCGTGTATAAATTCCAAGTACTTTTTATGAATTGCAAAATAATCTTAAAATTGAGTTCACCACATAAGCACATTCTTCATTTATATGTGCATAAACATATAGAAATGTATTAAAACAATCACAAAAACACCAAAAATAAATCGAAAGTAATTAAATATAATTTTGAAAAATTAGAATAAAGTGGATACCCTGTTAACTAGCTACTACGAAAATATGTGTAATATATTATAATAAACATTAAAATATAATAATTAAAAAATATATCAAACAAGAAGTCCGTTGTAAAGTTTTTATTATTTGTGTATTCAAACAGAACACTAATATAATAAAAAATTACACGTTTAATATCTGTAATAGTTTCATACATAATGTCATGTAAATTAATTTTAGTTCCTTAGTAACACAATATAAGTAGATAATTATTGTAAAACAATTTTACAATTTTATTCTTGTAAGGCCTTTCGTTTTCAGAGAAAAAAAAAATTATCAGACCCACAAATGAAATAAAGTGGTTAAAATAATAATATAGTATAACAAATTTTGTACTTAAATAAAAACACAATCATTGTAAGCAAAAGTACTTTTTGTATTGCATTTTTCTGAACTGTGTGATGAATAGATTTCGGTGATTTTAAAATTAATTACATTTTCGTTACTACTTTAATTTTGTAAAACTACACTAAACCTGAAAACGATTGGATGTTGTCTACTCGTTTAAAAAAAGAGAAACATCCTGCAAAGTTATGCAAAAAAAAGATAATGGGGACATTTGATTTAACATTCTTCTTTTAGGACGAAGCTCAATGTTTTTGTTTTAGTACAGTCGCATCCCAAACTTAAACAACCTAATCGAGTCTGCTAGTAGGCCAGGCAACTACTCGTATCAATGAAAGTATAGAACAAAATATGGCTTGTCTAAACTGAGAGACCACTTTCTCCACACCTGCGCCTGAGGCAACCTTGGTTGTAATCCGAGGCCTTCAATCCACAGCCGCCAAATCGGCATCGACAGAGAGGTCATGTCTGGGTACCGTTACTATGTTATACACATGGACGGCTGAGGGAATATGCTTAAACATCTATAAACTGTACACATGGACAGTGGTACAATACACAGCCGCCAAATCGGCTCCGACAGAGAGGTCGTGTCTGGGTACCGTTACTATGTTATACACATGGACGGCTGAGGGAATATGCTTAAACATCTATAAACTGTACACATGGACAGTGGTACAATACACAGCCGCCAAATCGGCTCCGACAGAGAGGTCGTGTCTGGGTACCGTTACTATGTTATACACATGGACGGCTGAGGGAATATGCTTAAACATCTATACGAGTAAACTGTACACATGGACAGTGGTACAATACACAGCCGCCAAATCGGCTCCGACAGAGAGGTCGTGTCTGGGTACCGTTACTATGTTATACACATGGACGGCTGAGGGAACATGCTTAAACATCTATAAACTGTACACATGGACAGTGGTACAATACACAGCCGCCAAATCGGCTCCGACAGAGAGGTCGTGTCTGGGTACCGTTACTATGTTATACACATGGACGGCTGAGGGAATATGCTTAAACATCTATAAACTGTACACATGGACAGTGGTACAATACACAGCCGCCAAATCGGCTCCGACAGAGAGGTCGTGTCTGGGTACCGTTACTATGTTATACACATGGACGGCTGAGGGAACATGCTTAAACAGGTGCCTTGAACTTTCATCCCCTTACCTCAGGTGTAAATGACATTTAAAACACTTTCTACTAGCCATTATGTAACAAAATTTGCAATGGGCACGGCGGAGATCTTAGTCTATTGTAGTCTACGAATCGATTAGTGTATTAATTATTAATTTTTACATCTTTAGATTTGAAAATATGATAAATAGTAAACAAAATTTGTGTTCGCTCTCGTTAATCTAAGTTAGAATCTCGCATTAGTTACTTGACTATCATTAAGATCACGTGTTTTCGATGGTTTTTGATTTTACAATAGATCTGGGCAAAATAATCCTACTTTTTTAGATTTTTGTATTAATTGTCATCCTATCTCTATTAGGCAGATATGGAACGGGATAAAAAATATCTCCCCCCCTTTTTTTAAAGATTTGTATTAATGGTCATCCTATCTATATTAGAAAAATATAAAACGGGGTAAAAATGATCTCACTTTTTTTTTAGATTTTTGTATTAATGGTCGTTATCTCAGCTTTATTAGGCAGATATGGGCAATCGAAATTGGTGAATACTTTAGACACCGTAGTTCTCAATCATACGTAAAAAAACATTAAAATATAAAAACTTGGTGGTTGTCGATGATTTTTCATCTTCTTAGTTTTTGGGATATAAAAAAGAATTTTGTACAAACGCATATTTTTGCGATGTAACAGACCCGATTTGAAAATTAGATTCGGACATAAATTCAAATAAAAATAAAAAACGTGTTAGCTGAAAGAACTGTAGCGCTGTGAGTTCGTGAGTGTTATTAATACTTTTATTTATAAATGACTGTGTTGATGAAATACATTTGTGAGATTGGAAAAATTACACCACTACATAACAGTCAAACTTCCAATAAAAGTTCATAGACGTAATTGATCTAATTATTTAATGGTGAAACGTTTATTTGAATGTTATGGTCATAAAGTTTTACGAAAATTAAAAGAACTATTTACGGAAAAATTAAAACTAAAGTTATCGGACTCTTTTATTAAATTTGAGTTATTTTTAAGATTGGTGTTCTCTTTCAACACCTTTAATTGGAAAATTTCAATTCATTTTTCATTTCAAAAAGATTTTATTTCACAGTATTTACAAACTTTACAAGAGATTTATATAAAACAAAAACATCAAACAATATAAAACCATAAATCTTGTAATATTTAAAAATAATAAAATAATATTCAAACTAAATGTAAAATTAACAATAAAAAAAAACCTACAACAAAAGCAAAACAATAATTGTGAAATAAAATAAAACATCCAATAGGCAAAAGCCCGATGAAGAATGCATATCAGATTAAAACTAACATAATAAAACAAAAAGAAGGATTATTAAATTTGAGTTATTTTTAAGATTGGTGTTCTCTTTGAACACCTTCAATTGGAAAATATAATTCATTTCATTTCATTTTTCATTTCAAAAAGATTTTATTTCACAGTATTTACAAACTGTACAAGAGATTTATACAAAACGAAAACATCAAACTATATAAAACCATAAATCTTGTAATATTTAAAAACTTAAAAATAATAAAATAATATTCAAACTAAATGTAAAATTAACAATAAAAACACCTACAACAAAAGCAAAACAATAATTGTGAAATAAAATAAAACATCCAATAGGCAAAAGCCCGATGAAGAATGCATATCAGATTAAAACTAACATAATAAAACAAAAAGAAGGATTGAACCGCTACATAAATAATATATTAATAAGAAAATATCCTTTATTTCCATCAGACATGTAACATCATTGGATTGCGTCATAAATATTAAAAAAATACAAGTAGGCCTACAGTTTTTATATCTATACATACAGACTATTTACCAATAAATTCACTGAGGGTGTAGAAACATTTTTCTATTAAAAAAGCCTTCAGTGTTCTCTTAAAGACCATTATATCATTTACATTCTTTAGGTCCACAGGAAGAGAATTATAAAAAATTACGGCATTATAAAAACAGTGATGTTTGAAAAAAGAGGTTGCATGGGGAGGAATATTTAATTTGTTGCTATTCCTGAGATAGTGTCCGGACTGCGGAATTAGTGACTTGAAAATGCCCTGGTTTTGCTTAAAAAAGACCAATGTGTGGTAAATATATATACTTGGAAAAGTAAGCAGATTGAACTTCTTCATATATCATATAAAACAAGTCATGGACGTAAACATAAAAAAGATTAATTGAAATTATTAAAGGTGATAAAAACAAACTAAAATATACACATTATTAATTATTTCATTCAAACATTCTCAGTAAGCACTCGCAATTATCCATCGAAAATAAAAACATTTGTAAACTAAAACGATTTAATGGTGCTAAATGATCTAATTTAACGGATATAGCCTAAGATTAAACCATCTTGGAGCATTCAAAGTATAAACAATTTGTAAACAGTTAGAGTAGGCTTTTGGAACCGGAACAAGCAAACTTCTGAAAATTTAAACACAAATAGATGTAGTGCGTTTAATTTGGAATGTATAATGAAGTGTATAGGCTATGTAGGCCTACTATGATGAAAATGCAACGGGCAGTCTACAACAAGACAGTACAGTTCAGGCACCGCACCATGTCGGACTCAAACACACTTTCACCTTCACACTGCCGGTAACTCTCCACACCGCCGCCCACTCATTAGATAACCAAGACTTACATGGTCAACACCTCAACCTGTTTAACTATCTCACTAGGTGCATGTATTTTGTGCGTTTGATAAAACCCTATGTAAAACTGACATTTGATATTTATTTATTTAGCTACTGACATCGTTACAAAACAGTTTATGATACATAGTCGACTTAGCTAGTTAACAATTACAATCAGAAATAGGGTAATATCATATTTGACCTAGTGAGTGCATTACAATTAAGTAACTAGAAATAGATAACTGTAATATAGACAAAGACAACCAATTTAGAAAATGGATAACAGCCAAGATAATGATAAATATTTGAATAATAACTTGATATTATATAATACACAACATCCTAATATCTTTGTCTCTAGATTAGTAAGCAAACGCCACCTTTAGTGGTTATATTGATTTATTTTATATGTTTACCAATGGGCACTCCATTACAAAACAATTTACAAATAATAGACGAGTTAGCCAAGAATGTAGCCCGGAAAATGTATTGGGAGGGGATCCAGACAACTGATATCTTCCCGTAGTGGATAGTGAGTGAGTAAGACCCAATTTTGTTCCTTAACAAGTTTATTAACCGTTTCTTTATTGAGAAAGGTCTTTCAGCAATACATGTCAGTAATATTGAATTATTTAAATAATAATAATCGCTTACTAAAAAAGCAATTGAAAATAATTTAAAATGTTGAGGGGGAGGGTTGGGACCCCTTGGTTACGTCCTTGGATTTACCCAGTTAACAACGAACAGAAATTGCAATATTTGATCTAGTGAGTGCATTAAAAATAAATAACTGGAAATAGATAACTGTAATTTAGACAAAAACGACCAATTTAGAAAATGGATAACAGCGACGATAATGATAAAATATTTGAAATAATAACTTAGTGAAACATTGATAAAATATGATAATACATGCAAAATTATAAAGTATTGGATAACAATAATAGACTTTACGAATGGGATAACGATAAGATAAGATATGAAACAATAATAAGCGGTGAGTATTATGCTTGTCCAGAAGCATCTGCCAGGAGACGATATAATTCTTTCTTAAAGTTAGAGAGGGAGGAGTTGAAAAAGTCTACAGAAGGAATCATTTCATTGTCCAGGTGTTGGTTTCTGTCCAGGGTAGAATTTTGAAGGTAGTTTGTCCTTGTGTGACTTTGCCAAAAGAGGTCTCTTAAATATGTGCCAAGAAAACAACGAAAGTTTATGGCAAGGAGCTCTAGGAGTCCATCTGGTTATTAAGCAATTTATGAAGAAAGGCAGCAGCCTGTAGAATAGGTCAAACGAGGGCACAGTAAAAGAACCTATATTGTATTGGGGTCTTGAGTGCTCGAGAAAGTGCTTTGGATCAATCCAAGGGACCTGCAGACTTTGGAGCTAATTTTGTGTACGTGTTCGTCAGGGTTTAAATATTAAAAGTCATTAATACGCCCAAGTTCCTCGCCAAAACCCAGCGACCCAGATGTTGATCCTGCAAAAATGTATTGGAACATGCTTCTTTATACAATGTAAAGATACACTAAAACATTTCTTAATGTTAAAAGCCAACTTTATGTCATCTGCAAAAAGAAGACAATCCAATCCGGCAAAGCCAATGATGACATTTATGATGATGCTAAACAGAAGGTGTTATAATCAAGAACGTGGCCAAGAAAAAGTTTGTGCGGGGGTCCAGACAACTGATATTTTCCCTTAGTGGACAGAGGGTTCCCCCAATTTGTTCCTTAAAACGTTCTTGACCTGTTTCTTCGTTGAAAAAGAATCGTTCAGCATCACATGTCAGTAATACTGAATTATTTAAATAATAATAATCGTTTATTAAAAAATTTATTGAACATTTGGGGGAGAGAGTCAGGACCCCTTGGGCCTCCTCGCTAGCTACCTACGTTCCTGATTATATTATCTGTCGCATGTGATAATGTTTTTTTTTATAATTTGTCTTGTTTACATTCTTCAATCCATGTTTTAATGTAGTTAATTGTTAATAGAATAAAGCCTGCAATTTATTCTTGTTAATTAATCCTTATTTTTACTCAAACATTGATATAAAGTTATTGGCGGAGCAAATTTGATGTAGGAACTAACTCTCCGGTTGTAACTCAGTAGTAGATTCAGTGGTCAAAAGCTTTCGTTAGTTCTGTAAAGAACGCTTCTACGTTTGAAAATCATCAGTTATCAACGAATCACGCGAGTTCTTCAGTATACAGTTATATAAGTGAGTATGAAAACTATGAAAATGCAATAGACACTATGACTGTAAGTTATGAACGAACGGTAAAACCTAAGAACGAAATATTTGCCAAGCACACATTAGTCTCGATAAAACGATAACCTAGATGACTAATAACAGTTAAGTAAAAATTGTGATTTAAACAAAAATCGGAATGATTACATAAGATATTTCGGTGCTTTGGTACTATCCGGAGGTCACTACTTTTGGACGAGTTTTCCTTATGGGAGACCAAAATAAACTTCATTACATGTTACTAGTTCTTTCCTTGTTTCATAATGAACTGAAAAATACCTAATGAGTCATACTTCCTATCGCCAAATCGCCTCCAAATAGGCCTAGACGAGCGACCCTTCAAGTAGGCCTAGACGCATGAATCACCTGTCACTTTCGAATAATTAATTGCTATTATGTTCGTTTTTTATCATTGATTGTCGTGAATTTGATTAATTTATAATCTCATCATGAACTATCTTCGCCTCTGGGATTTACCTCGAACTGGAGAGGAACATTTTTTATGTGGCGATCGGGAGTAGCGGCGACTGGTGGTGAAGCGTTCAACTCAATTCTTGCTGACACCGCTCCCTTTAGCGAGGCAAAATACTATAGCCATTCATCGTAATAACTTGTAAATTTCAAAATACAAATTTCCTAACCCCCAAATTTTCAATATTTTTAACCATTTTTATATTAAGTTAAATGTATATTATTATTTAAATAATTCAGTATTACTGACATGTACTGCTGAAAGATCGTTCTCAATAAAGAAACGGGTCAATAAATTTTTAAGGAACAAAACGGGACCTTACTCTCTGCCCACTACGGGAAAATAGCCTATCAGTTGTCTGGACCCCTACCCTAAAATATTTTCCTGGCTACGTTCTTGGCTAATTTGTCTATTTATTGTAAACTGTTTTGTAATGGAGTGTCCTTTGGTAAATAAATAAGATAAATAAATAGAACCACTAAAGGTGGCGTTAGCTTATTGACCTAGAGACATAGATATTACGAAGTTGTGTCAGAGATTGTTATCAATCAGCCGGTGACATCACTGCGCGTATTCACGTAAGTGTAAAGCGCTGACTGTTGCAGGCTCACGCTAGTGACTGACCAGTGGACGCACAGTCCAGTAGTTCTCACTACCAGATGAAGCGCGGATACACGCAGGCGAGAGTTGGTAGGGTCAGGCCAGAGCGGTTAATAAATCAGAGACATAGTATCCGCAAGGTCAAGGTTGTGGAGGGTGGACTACGGCTGTTGAGGTCAGCGGATAGACCAATAGAGAGGACCTTTACTCATGGCAAACCTGACATTGACGCCTACTCCCTCGTTACTGCATCGCATTCAAGCCTGCCTGCCATTCATATCTCACTTTCGAATTTTCAGGATTTTAAATTTAAAATCTATATGAGTGTTTGATGCAGCGTTGTCATCGACCCCACAAGATGTAAGACGTTGCAGGACAATAAAGCTAATAACTTCTGGTTTGCTAGGCTATAGAAGAGTGTGAAAAATCCAATTAGGGAATTTCCAAATTCCATCCTCTTTTGCTGTAAACAGGGTTACAGATAACGTTGCACGAGGTATGCAAAGTATCATGCTTTGATACCCCTGACCTCTCTTAGGGTTCATAACCGATCTTATAACAAAGCATATTATAAAACTTAAATAATAATAAGTCTTATTACAAACCGTGATATATAGTAAATAAAAGAACATTTTCATTTTATTTCCAGCTAATTTTTTTTTTTTAAAAAAACATTATAAATTGAATAATGATCAGTTCATCATGAAATTTAAAAAACAAAATATAAGTTTTTTTAGAATATTGAAATGAATGATTGTTTCATTTTTGTGATTGATGGCAAGGACGACTTAAGTGGCAAAAGTTAGCTCGAATAAAAACGTTTAAAAGTATTAACCATTCATAGATGGTTAATATTTACTGTTTGAGACAATAATGAAATCTTCTGGGCATAGGTGAAAGAGTAATACATTTTTTGTTCATAGCTAAATTTCCTGTTTCTGTTATTATAATTTAGTGATAAAATGTTATATAGTTAGGATGGATGCAATGGAATGTTCATTAAGTAGCTATCATGTAAAACTTGAATAAATACATTACTACTAGATTCTTCTCGCAAAAAGACTGGACTTTAGCGCCTTCGAGTTTTGCGTCTGGACTCTTGTTAGTTTTAGGCCTTATTAGGCATCTCAGCTACTTCTAATTGTTATTAATTACTTTTTCAAAAGTATTGAATCTAGTATCCATGGATTAGCTAACGTCACTTCTTCATTGTAAAAGAACGGATCAATCAGCTCTATGCAGTATGCTTGACCAAGTGCAAAGTTCGATACAAAATAACCCAAAACGATTCCTTAGTTGTGTGAAAACTGCAACCAATACTACCTCATTCCCTATTCACCGTGATGGAAATTCATCACAATCCAATTAAAACTTTATCCAGCATGTTTTCTGACGCCTTTACAACCGTGTGTTCTCCTGTAAACAGCAAAATTTCCATACGAACTCAGTCATAACGTTATAAAGAGTTTTTGCTAAGATAGACTCACTCTATTTTCACCTTTTGTGTATAAACACTGTTCAGGTTTCTTAGTTAATACATTTTCGCCGAATATCATCAAAATTTGTTATAGTCTACTTATCATTAAGAATGGCTCGATCACCCGCATTAGAAAACCGCAAACCCATTTCATTCTATCAGTCAAAACTAAAAAGTTTCGGGAAGGTCATGCTGAGTAAACTTATCAAAAAATTAAGTGTTCAAAATCAAAATATAGCAAGTTGCTTTATAATTTAACTGGACCTCTAGGTACTGAGACTTCGTCAGATATAATGTCTTATCTAGCGATCAATCTGGCGTCCTGCAGGTGACATAGCTTGATCCCATTTTCTTTATTTATTTTTGCTTGTTCCAGGTCCCAAAGCCAATCTAACCGTTTTCAAACATTACAAAAAAATTTAAATGCTAAAAAATTGTTTAATCTTATTTCCGTTAAAATAGATCATTTAGCACCATTAAATCGGTTTTAAAAAAATTTTAAAATGTTTTTATTTTCGTTGGATAATTGCGAGTGCTTTCTGAGAATTGTTGAATGAAATCATGAATAATGTGTATATTTTAGTTCGTTTTTATTACCTTTTATAGTTAATTCTAATTAATCTTTTTTATTTTTAGGTCCATGACTTGTTTTATAGATTTTGTATGGATTTCTTATTAATATATTATTTATGTAGCTGTTCAACCCTTTCTTTGAGTTTTCTTTTATTATTTAGTTTAACCTGATGTGTATTCTTCATCGGGCTTTGCCTATTGAATTTTCTAATTAATTTCACAGTTATTGAGTTTTGTTTTTGTTGTAAGTTCACTTTTATTGTTAAGTTTACATTTAATTATTTTTAAGACTGTAAATATTTCATGATCGATGGTTTTATATTGTTTGGTGTTTTTGTTTTGTATCAATCTCTTGTAAATTTTGTGAAATAAAATCTTTTTGAAATTAAATGAATTATTTTGTTTCGAGTGATAAGAAATATTTTTTATCGCACTGCATGTATCTGCGTTCTGTGTGTTGTTAAATACAGAAATCATAAATAATTTGAATTTTTATATCTTCTACTGTTGTTCGGTGTCATATTGCAACAGAATGCCCGGTACGGAGCCTAGTTCGACAGTGGCTCTTGCGTGATACAGACTTGCACCGATCTCATGGTAGTCGAATCAAATGTCATGTTAATGTATGCAGCACGTTGGCGACTGCCGAGGCTTTGTCTGTTGGTGTTTGGAAAGTGGCATAGTAGACGTTATTTTACACTGGAGAAGAACGTCGCGAGCCCATAGAGGCTGTAAAAGAGTCAACGACCTCTGTAAAATATCAGAACTCACGTGAAGGAGTGTGTGACTTGTGTTGACAGGTTTGCATATTAAGAAAGTGTTGGAAGTTATTGAGTCTGGCTCCTCGTTCGTGTTTTATTTGCTGAATATATTGTGTACGAGTGCACTTTGTTCTTTTACAACTTTGACGAAGCTAAGGCTTACGAGCTAAGCTATCTCCTGCACGTTCATTTTAGGCACATTTTTGACGTGACAACGTCTTAAATTAGGTTGCGGCTCGGAGTCACTCATGAAAAAGTGTAACGCCCGGTAACGTTACGATGCCCATCCAGTGGGTCCGCCGCACGGGATCCGCACGGGATAAAGCAGATAACTGTGGGTCCGCCGCACGGGATAAAGCAGATAACTATGTTTATTCGTGAAAATGTGGAGTGCTTAGATTCGTCATTTACAACAACTACAACAATAAAGGTAAATAATTGTACACTGATATTTCATTATCGTAAACTATGATTGATTGATTAATTGTTAGATTGACACAAAAGTTGAGAAACTGAGTTTATAGGTTATGTCATACTATTGACAAATGTTGATAGTGTTAAGTAAATTATTAGTTTAAATCACTCTGCAATCAATCGTAATTCAGTCGATTGAGAAGAAACAGCGCGTATTGCTAGTCAAACATTTAAAATAACAAATTATAACCTCTAACCTGTCATAACAGTGCGACCAAACAAACGAACTAAACCGACCAATCACCACGCGCGGAGTTAGAATTTAACTGTGTTTAGCAAGAATTTCAAATTCCAATTTTAGTAAATGTTTTATTCAACTTTACCATTTACAATAACAAATTTTAATTATTTTCAAATTATGTACAATGTTTTAGTAAACAAAATATATTTCTATAGTTAAAATTTGTGCAATTCTTATTTTCATTCAATTCCTTGTTCCTATTGTGCAATTTAATAATATTCATATCAATAAATATTCTACCGAGAAAAAGACGTTGTCACGTAAAATCTTCGCCCGTAAAACCGACTTTGCAGGCAACCATAATTTTTTTCGAACGTTTCGATTTGCTAAGCTAGACAATCATCACTCGAAGCCTGGACAATTTCATTTGTCTGTCTGTCTGTCTGTCTGTGCGTACGATCGATATCTCGAGAATGAACTTACGTATTGGATTGACAATTATTTTGATTTTTATATGAGCATCGTCGACGGTGGTGCATGTCACTCCATGGGATTTGGCTGAGCGTTAGCGAAATTTATACCCTGGTGTTATGGGTGTCCATGATGTCAACGAAAAATCGGAGAATAAACAAATTTACAAACAACCTTGAGTGCAATCATATTACGTTTCTGCATAGACAAGAATGAGTGCAATGGAAGTGCATGGCTATCGATAGGATTTAACTCATCTTTAGTACTTCTTGTAGTATCCACTACTCATCCATTATCAAATACTCTTTGGCCCTTAATTCCTCTTTTATATTTCCAGTTGTATATAACTGATTTAATTATTATGACCTTTTTTTGTTGCAGGTAACGAATACATATATGAAGATGACAGTACTTTGTACAAAACCAATGTTGAGACAGATGAAACTACTGTTCTTCTCAATAGGACTCTGATAGTGAGTAATGTTTTTGACTATGGTGTGCAGAAGGTTGTTGTCTGACTCTGAATGACCTTGTTCATGGAGGGCAGTCTGGTCCTGATGAAATATTCATCCTTTGTAGTCTGCAAAATATCGATCAGCTTATTACAATACACCATTTTGAAATTTAAATCCTCAACAAAAGTAGATTGTAACCTTATTTTTCTTATTTTTATTTGATACATCATTAAATTCTACTTGCCATGATACATTTTAATAATTAATTTCCAGGAGTAGTTTTATTAAATGTACTGCAATGTCTGTAATCAGAGTCAGAGCTTTCTTTAAATAATCACTTATAAAGTAGAAGATTGGAGCACCTCAAGGATTTTGTTTGCAACCACTTTTATTCTTATTGATGTCATTAATGAATTTCAAGTAAATGTTACTTAATATAATATTATTTTTTTAAACTTGTGTATAATAAAGATATTAAAAGATTTGTTGTTACAGGAAAAATTCAACCTGACCGATGTGTTAGTTTCGGCAGATGGCAAGTGGGTCGCCATAGAGCACGATAAACAGTCTGTAAGTTTCATTTAATTATTGAAAACTCTAAATTCAGTCTCATTACTCTATGTCTTAGATTCAGAAGTATTCATATAATTATATTATAGACATGTACTCGTATTTTCAGTTTGTACACTTTTACAAACAAATTTTGTTGAAAAAAGAATGCTGTTTTACTACTTTTACGTTTGCAAAAAGAAAGAAGTAATTTGTTGTTGTATCCAACATTCTTTAATTGTTGGGTGAGTGATAGTGAATGAAGTCTTATAACTGGGAAGGCTTGCAATTTTTTTCTGTCTGTTTGTCCAGTGAATTCTGTCTAATCGCAAAACATTTTGAAAATGAATTGAGCTGTATAATTGAAAATTTGTATAAAACCTCTGCAAATCCTGTTACTTGACACATATTGTGGCTTAATCCTACTTTGTAATAATTAAACTTAATTATTTTCATAAATATGTTTTAAAAGATGTACATATATTTAACTCACACAAAATTACCACTAATATGATGCATATTGTTATTGAAATTGAGAAAGTAAGTTAAAAGTTTTTATACCCTCTTCAGAAATTTGATTGCATGATTTACAAAATAAAATAAAATAATAGTTTTATTTTGTATATATATATTTTAATAATGATTTATGTTTAAGAGTAAAACACAATTTAACTGCTATCAAACCGTTGTTGTCAATAAATTTAATTTTAGGCAAGATAAATGATTTTGTTAAAATTTTCCTAATATAAAGTTTACATTTAGTATATTTTACTAAGTACAGTCAGTGTTGAATATAGTGCCAGTGACTTAACAAACTGTTCTAAAAGTTGTATTAAATATTTTCTAGATTTTCCGACACTCCAGGACGTCCTTGTACACAATCATCAATTTAGAGACAGAGTAAGTTTAATAATTTTGGTATTATTCTAAATAACATGTATATTATGTTTTTATATAATTTTATTTTCAATATAATCTATATGCATTTTTTCCAAATTAAGTTTTACTGACTGTACCCAGAATTAATGATGTGTAACTGTGTCTTCGCCTAGATTTTATTATGTTGAAGTTGAAATCTTAATTTTGAATAATGCTGCTAAGTCAATTGTCTTACGAGAAAGTAAGTTTTACTGACTGTACCCAGAATTAATGTATGATTGTATCTGCCTACATTTTGTTATGTTCAAGTTGAAGTTGAAATCTTAATTATGAAGGAATAATGCTGTTAAACCAACTGTATCACAAGAAGGGAATTAAATAATAAAGTTTGAATAGTAATTTAGGCATGTCATTGATGAGACTATGGTAAATAAAATTTTGTTTAATAAGTTCATATTCCAAATAATAATCACATAAGGGAATAATAAATTGGTATATTGTAGTATTGAAGGTCTCGACAAAAGGTAACTATAATACGTTATTGCACAGACATACAAACAGATGGACAGACAGACAAATGGACTCCCCTTTGACATTTTGACTCCAAAATCAACAGGTTTGTCCTTGGACTAAGAGGAACCCATGTACCTTGTTTAAAATTTCTAGGACCTTTCTATCCCTTGGATAGACTGATGGACTATTTTGCTAATTTAGTCCATCACTTCAGAAATAAACCAAAGTATAAACATTTAAGTATTAGTATATAGTCTACATTTGATTTTCATATGTTGTGTTAGATGGAACTAAATGTTTAAAATTTAATTTTTATTTAAATGTGAGTTTTCTTATTCATATATCGCTTGTTAACAGTTCTAAAACAGATTAAATTTTATTTCCATATTTAGTTTTCTTACCTAACTTAAAGTTTTATTAAACAAAAATTGACTCTCCTCAGTAAATTTGGGTTTATTAATTGAAACAAATGTTTTTGAGGAATGTCGAAATGTATTTAATCGATGTGTTAAAGGCCTTCTGAAGCATTTTAAATAATCTATAATTAACTTTATTTGATTAAAAAGAAAATCTAAGCGAAGTTGTTCTTGAACTTTGAATAAAGATGATTTATCTTACTTCTGCAACTTAGTTACAATAGTTGATTTGTAAAATACTGTAGTGGTCACCAAAGTTATCCATGAAAAGGAGTCTAAGAAGAATAAAGAAAGAATACAGAAGAATTAGGAATTACTGTTGCAAGAAATGGAATTTTCTTTTGTAAACAATACCATCTTAGATGTAACCATTGTTGAATTAATAGTAGTTTTTAATATAGTAAAAATCGGTTAAGTGGAGGAAGTCCTGACTTGTTATTGGTTTAAATATTACAAAACATTATCGTATTGATAGCCAAGCCAGCAGAGTACAAGGGCGTCACCAAGGGGGGGGGGGGGGGGGTCAGGGAGAGGCTCCCTAAAAAGTTACCAAATGTAAAGCAACCAAAGTCCTAAGTCTTTGACTTGACTGGCATTTGAAGTGGTCGAGAAGTTTACAAAAACTCTCGAAAATTATGTTTTAACTAACCAAATAAAAAAGAATCTGTTGACCACTATCATACTTTTCTTATTCTCCATATCGTTTTGCCCCCCCTGGGCCATAGGCTAGTGACGCCCCTGGCAGACTACTTGCATTTATAATATATAATACAGTGCAACTAAAATTTTTACAAGACTCTTTGTTTACAATCCATAAAAGTGTTGACCTTAAGAATCAAAATTAAAAAAAAAAAACAACAGAATGTTGAAAGCTTGCGATTTGCCATCAATAACAAAGAGGTCATAGTGCCAAAATGTAAAAGTTGCATTGGGCAGAAAACCGGTTTTAGAGCCCAGTCAGTAAGAGACTGGTTTATCTCTTCTAATGTTTATGTGTAGAGCTGTTTGGTTGCTAATGTTATGCAACACGTGAGGTGTGTCTTATATCATAGAGGAAGGAGTTTTTGTTTATGTTACTTACAGTACTAAATAAACCACCATACTCCATTAATATGCAATTAATTGTAAAATTATTTCCATTTTGTTACTTGCATAAAGAAAATGCTCAACAATAAGTAAATTTTCAATTCGTGTTATGATTTTAAAATAATTTTTAATAATATTATACTACAATATGAGAACATATCTGCTACGGTAAGTCTGTTTGAATATAAATAATTAAAAATGTAGAAAAAAACAATCCTCACATTTCAGCACTACTAATATTATTATTATAGCTGGAGAAAACTATAAACATTATTTCACCAGTTTCATTTTATATGTTAACAATGGTAAAGGAGGTCTCTATAAAAATTGAACTTCAGCTGAATAGTTGCTATTTTGGAAATGAAAATCTGTGGGTTATTAATAGTTAAAGACTAATCAGTTTATTAATAGTATTTTCATTAGATAAAAAAAGTTATTCTGAGCAGTTTTTTAAATTTATTGAATAATGCCAAATTTTTTAAGCAAAAGCAGAATGGATTACAGGGCTGAATATGATGGACAAAAAATATTTTTATATAGTTAGCTGAAAACATATGAAAATATGAAATAGGTACCTATAATAAAAAACCATGTTTTTTGAAAAAAAAAACTATTTGATCTTTTGTTAACTACAATGCTCTTTGCAACACAACTGCAGTAGAGTTGTAAAGTGTCCTTACTCTAATTAATTGATATAGTTACTGTGTTGGAGTATCTGCATATAGAGCCACAATGAAAGAAGCAATACTAATTAGATGTGTGATCCTTCTAAAAATTGCTTCAAAATTTTTGTTATTAGTAATAAAAGCAAGTTAAAATAAATGTCTCTGACAATAAATTTGGTGTACCTCAAGGCTTTGTGTTATCAGCTTCTTGTGTTTAATATTTACAAATTAAAATGTAATTTTATAGAAAAATAACTGCTTTTACTGATGGAAAATACACATATTTTTAGGATACAGGTTTAAAAGATTTAGCATTTGATTTCTTTTAGTGTTTGATTAAAGAGAAAGTTGTTAAGAAATTGAGAATATACAAGTTATATTTTTTTGATACAAGACTTTCTTGAGAAAAATCACATCATCGTCGATTCCAATCACATTGATTTTTGCTTAAATTTTGAAATGTATCATTGCTTAAATAATATTCTACATTACTTAGTTGAACGATAAATTGCACACAGTGTAGTATACTATGGCGAGTACATTGAAAACATCAATAGAAATTCATGAACTGCTTAAATAATATTTAAACATATAATTAAAATAAAAGTAAAATAAGTCATTGTTTTCAGTTATAATTAAAGTCCAAGATTATAGTTACTTTACATAGGTTACTTTATTATCTTGAAAGTTTTTTTTTATTGCAACAAAAATAAATAATGTCAAAAATTTCTAAAATAAAGTTATTTATTTAGTGCAAGAATTATTTACAAAAAATATTTACACTTGCAAATAAAGAATATAGTTTAAAGAAGAATTATTTGTGCACACAATTTTTAAAGCAGGATTTTTACTTTATTTGTAAAGTGGCTTAGATTTATTTGTAATGGATTAAGTTTTGGTGTTCACTATTCAATTTGGATTAGTGTTGTTTTGAACTAATTTTAATTTATTAAATGAAAATACGTTTTGGTTTAGGATTTGTTATAGCTCAAGTTTGCATTTTTGATATTTTAAACTAATGTGTTTGTAACAATATGTTGTTAAAATGGAACTTTTATTTAATTATTTAGAAAAATTTGACTTATATTTTGTTTTTATGATCATAATTAAATTAGTTTATTGATTACCACAGATAATATGTAATACCCCCCCCCCCCCCACCCCCCTATGAGGAAAATACTACATTTGATATATATATATATATATATATTATATTTTTATATATAATTATTAACAGGGTGTATATTATGTCTGGAAACACCCAAATATATCCTTTAATAATTTAAATATAAATTTGAAACTCTTACAATCGTGATAGAGATGGGCATCTACTTTTTGGAAACAATGTTTTGTTATGTCACACCAACGGGGGACCGTCCTGCCCGAGGGGTATCGTGAATATTCTTAATGGAAGCTATACCTTGTGATACATAATTTTAAAGGTAATAGCTTACTGAATTGAATGCCACAAAACAGCATCTCAAAGGAATTATTCTATCAGAAAATAGAGCATTTTTAGTATTGAAAATTTTACTGATGTTCAAACATGTAATTTTAACATGGTTCTTGCCACAAAATGTGCTACACTAATTTTTTAGCATTTTTTTAAATGTTCAATTAAAATAAAATAAACAATTTAAACCAAATTATTTTTAAGCTGGTTTCATTAAGTACAAATTTACCAGTTTTTTATTACAATGAATAAAACTTTATGAGTCACTTTCTCTGATTACTTATGAATCTGTACTTGGTGTTTTCTCAGTCAGCAGGAAGGTTTAAAGAGACAAAGGTCACTAGCTATGAGAAAACATTATTGTGTTATTAATCATCTGGTCTACAGGTTTCAGTTTGTTGAGCATGGAGCTTTCACTAGACAGGTCTAAGCTTGGGAATTTACAAATGGACAAAGGTCATATCATTCCTGTCGAGTTAATCAGTTTGTCTCTGAAGCATTGCTTGTCAACAAGTTAATCTAATTACCCCCCCAAGTAGTTCAGTTTTTATTTGGCATTTTAATGGAAATTGTCTGAAATAAGAACGAATTACTCTGTTGATGATGCGAGGATATGGCGATCGTCAAAGATCTTATCGGGAAGTTTGTAATTTGTTTAATGACACTTTCCCAGAAAGGAATCCCATAAGTGTTTCAACCAATATCAAAAACTATTGAGCGTTTTGAAAATGACAGGGAGTGTACGTAATCGGCCAAAGTCGGGTAGGATACAATCTGCAACAGATGAAGAACATGCACTAGAAGTTTTGCAAACATTTATTGAAGACCCACATACATCGCTCAGAAAAGCGGCCACAGCAACATGATATGCACCCTATGTCTGTGAGTAAGATTTTGAAAATTAATAAATACAAACCATTTAAAGTTTCATCATTTAGTCCAACAGTTATAGTGAGGATGATACGTGACAGAAGAGTTGAGTTTTGTGAACTTGTGATGCGCAAATGTGATGACAATAGAGATTTTCTGACCAACATACTATTTTCTGATGACCGGCAACTTTTTTCCTAATAATGGCAATGTTAACAGACACAATTGCCGTTACTGGGCTAGTGAAAACCCACATTGGATTACTGAGTCCCATTCACAGCAACCACAAAAAACTGAACGTATGGTGTGGAATTTTAGGTAACAAAATTGGTTGGACCCTTTTTTCATCAATGGAAATTTAAATGCCGAACTTTGACTACCAATATGCTCCAAAATGAAATAATCCCAGCTATTCAAATTGCATCAGGAGAATACTTTGATAATGTATGGTTTCAGCTGGAAGGAAGGATGGTGCTCCACCCCATTATGGGAGACAGGTAAGAGAGTATTTGGATTTAAGGTTTCCTCACATAAATGGATTGGCCGAAGAGGAGAAAATCGAATGGCCTCCAAGATCTCCGGATTTGTCACTAATCGATTATTTCCTATGGGGTCATTTAAAAATCCAATGTTTATAGAAGAAAGCCTCATAATTTGGAAGACCTAAGAAAACAGGGATTATAGAGGAGATTGCTTTGATAACTGAAGAAATGTTAGGCAAAACTCTGTCGAATCATTTTACACAAGATTGGCTCATTGTCAAAACCGTAGAAGGAAACAGTTCGAACAATTGCTTTGACACCAAATGCAGGTAAAACGTTTGTTGGTAAGACTTTTATAACAGCATACATTATTTTTTATTTGTAATAAGAAATCAATAACATAAGTATTTCCATAATTGTACTTTAATAAAAACTGGCAAAATTTGTGCTAATAGAACCAGCTTAAAATGTAATTTTTGTTTTATTTTAATTGGAACATTTAAAAAAATTGCTAAAAAAATTAGTGTAACACATTTTTGTGGCATGAAACCATGTTTAAAATTTACATTGTTGAAACATCAGTAAATTTTCAATACTAAAAATGCTCTATTTTCTGATAGAATAATTCCTTTGAGATGCGGTTTGTGGCATTCAATTCAGTAAGCTATTACCTTTAAAATTATGTATCACAAGGTATAGGCTTCCAGTAAGAATATTCACGATACCCTCGGCCAGGACGTCCCCGTTGGTGTGGACATAACAAAACATTTGTTCCAAAAAGTAGATGCCCAATCTCTATCACGATTGTAAGAGGTTCAAATTTAGATATTTTTAAATTATTAAAGGATATTTTGGGTGTTTCCAGACATAATATACACCCTGTATTTTTATTAATCATAAAAAAAAAAATAAAATTTTTAATGATAATGTAAAAAGTACTGTTTTATGTCATTGGAATAGTTGGCACATTATGTAAAATAATATCTATTTGGTATGTATATAAATTAGCGAATAAATATGAAACTTCTCTAAAACACTATATTAATGGTATTAGAAATATTGTAAAATATACAATCACTTTCATCCAAGAAAGATAAAGAGACTGAAAGTGATCATTATTAGTGAAATGGTTGGTTTTGTATGGTTGGCTGGCACTGATTTATCTTTATTTATAGGTTGTGTTTAAAAAAAACGTTCTGGTACTGCCACTTTTGGGCTTATTCTTTTGGAGATGGACTTCATTTGAGCTGTTACGTTTTGCACTATGTTAATTTCTGGTCTCAAATTTGGATTCCCAAAAGGAAATTGAGAGAATACCCAGAAATCTCATGTGTGCTACATCAGGAGAGTACTAGAGCCTGGCATTAAACGGAAATGTGTTTTACAAAGAAGCATTAAAACAAGGTGGGAAAAAATGCACTGGAGCATTATCCTGATGAAACAACCAAAATTGTGTTATTTACAAGTAAGAACGTTTACGCCACAATGCAGAACTTCTAAAATAGTATGTTTTAGTGGATAGTCTGACCCTCGTATGCGTACTCATGATTAACTACTCCGTTGCAGTAAAAAAAAAACCGTGAGCATGACCTTACTTTAAGCTTAACGTGCTTTTTTGGGGTGGGCGACGTTGCGTTTTTCCACTGGGAAGACAGTATTTTGGTTTTCTGGATCAATTCCCATGGACCCACAATTCATCACGTGTTATGGGACTGTTTTTCGAAAAATTAGAGTCACTCTATGCACATTCTAACATGGTCTGACCTAATTCCAAGCCAGAGAACTGATTTTGTTCTGTTGACAAATTCTTTGGAACCAAATCTTTTAGAAATTCTGCGCATACAAATCTCTTCTGTCAAAACCGACTAAACTAAATCACCTACTGAGGCATAATAGTACTGCCTACTAAATATCACTACGGATAGTTAATAATTGATCCTTCATTACTAAAATGCTGGTCTTCCAGAATAAGGTTTACTGTCTCTGAAATGTGGCCATCTTTTAAAGCTGTTGTACAGATGTCAAATTTCAGTGATTTACTCATAAGGCCTGTTTAATGTTTTAAATGATTTAATTTTAGGAATCACCTAGTTTTTTTAATAAAATCTGGAGCTATATTGCTGTATCATGTTCCACATATTGCATAAAAACAAATAAAAATATGATTAGAAATCAGGACGTGAATTGATGTTTGATGTTTACTTACAGCCAGCTGACCCTGAGACAGTCTCTAGACTGGCCTGTGCATGCATACTTTATTGGCTGCATCTATATGCGTACTTCGTTTCAATGCATATAGAAAATAAGATCAGATACGTTTTAGACACATATTGTATTCGTCTGATGGTTGGTTTTAAGTTTGTCAAACTAACAATTATGATCCTATAAACATTTTTTTTGACATGATACCCTTTTCGATCTTCACCAAAACTAATATAGCTGATGATCAGTGTTTTTCTTAGAAGAAACTCCAATATCGATTTCACGAAAATTGAATATCCTTGAGGTTTATAGTTACAAACTGTATGAAGTTTTTTGCGAGTCCATATTAATGTTTAGACAATCAATTTTCTAAACATAGTGTTTCCTTTCAGTGGTTTTAAAAAACAATTACTTTGATATTTCTCTCTCATTTTATTTCAGTTGGAAACATAAGTTCCTTTTACATTTGTTAACTTTTGGGGATTGCCATTGCTAAGTTACTTATAATCCTTGATTGAAATTTGACTTTGACGATGGAAGGATTGTGAAGGAAACAGGATTTTTCCGGACATTTGCCATTGTTCAGTGATACAAAAAAAATCAGTTACACTACGTTACAAGATCTAGTGTAGGTATGTGTTAGGTTAGTTATTCACCTGAGGAAGAGATCAGATTGCAGATCTCAAAATGTACTGTTACTGATTTTTTTGTATGAACTGAAAATAACTTATAGTGTTTTTTTTTGTTCTCTTAGGACAACAAGCTTATAAATTGCACCTAGTCCTATAAGGACTTTTGCACTGTTTCCGGAGTGACAGGATATTCAGGATGGGTAAGGTTGGGGTTAGGGGCCACCTCCTATCAAGATCTATGGAGAAGAATTTAGGGCACCAATCTCAAAGTCATGTCCCCTCGAAAGAAGAGGGCTCTGAACCAGCCTCTCCAGTCAAAGCAGGCAGGGGGTGGCACACTTTTAAGATGAGGCTAGCAAGAACCTCTGACACTTAGGGAACAAACCCCACCAACTCCAACAGTCATCTCCCGCAGTAGACTTGACCTATCAAACTACCCTTGCACTCCAGAATCTCAACATTTGTGGTTTGTGATGTGCCGCTCCTTGACATCCATAAGGTTTTCCAGATTTAAGTGACACATAAGTTTTTGCTGTGCCCAGTGGTAGGTTGAACTGGAAGGTATAAACCAGCCAGAAGTAATCCCTGCTGGTATACTTATAGTGTTATTCTGAAATAAATATATATATTAATGCATCTTTTCCTACTGAATATTTTCTGTTACTTGATAACGGTTATTTTTCCAGAGAACAGTACGTTCTGGCAGAAGGGAGGAGGATTCAGCTGATCGCCTGGGCACCAGTTGGGTCAGGGTTGGTGTTTGTGGCAGAAAACGACATTTACTACCAATCGGAGGAAGATCGTTTAGTGAACACCACCCATAGGATCACCACATCCAACAAGGACATCTTCAATGGAGTGGCGGACTGGGTGTACGAAGGTAGAATTTTAGTTATACGCTTTCAGAAAACAGTGAGCATTATGATTGACTGTGTTAAGATGTGAAACATTTATAGAAACCAATGAAATATTGATTGATCTTTGAAAAGATGTTATATTGTCCATGAAACAATAATCAGATAGACTAAGGAAATTACATTTGAGAAGGCTAGATTTGAATGGTTACAAGAGCTTCTGGTCAGATAAGAAGCCATATTCAGATTTATTTTGGAAAATTTTATCGGGGCCCCGCCACCCATCTAATTGAGGGGACTTTAATTTAATAGAGGGAGCTTAATCTAATAACTGTAATGAGATAAATTTGTAATATCGTTCATTACAATTTCGAACAAACTTGTGTCTATTACTTTTAAAATAACCTTTTTTTCTGGATTGTCCCTGCACTTAGTCCTGAAAAGGACCTTTGCACCTCCCTTACTTATATTTGTGTCCTCATAATCTGAGACTTTTAATGAAGCCGATCAGATTTGAGGGTTCCTGTTCTCTGATGTCCTTGGGGCTGAGGAGATATGCCTCTAGGAATCTCTTCCGAATTGTAGATATGGCAGGACGGTTTAGCAATATGTGCTCTGCTGATTCCTCCGCTTCTCCACAGAGTCTGCATTCATCAGTCTGGCTAGGGCCCACCTTAAATAATAATCTTACTTATCATTTAAAAATATCATGTTTATTTATGTCATAAATTCAAGCGGAAAAGCCAATAATAGTTCCTGCGATCAAAGAATAAATACCTCAACACTTGTGTCCGGTCTGACCCGATGAATTATAACTGGAATTTCGATACAAAAGACAAATTATCTTCAATTTAGAATTAAAATTAAATTAGAAGCATGTCTTTTCAAGATCTTTCTCGCAATCATTAATATCTAAAACAATAATTTCAATCGGACAACTCAAAGACTAATAATCCGATTAATAAGATTCTTCTATACTAATTTTTGGCAACATATATTGACTCTTATTATTATTAACAAATAGTAAGATGCTGTCAATGGGATAACTGTAGGGGGGGGGGGCGGTGACGGGGCCTGCCAAAGCTGAGCATTGCCTTTTGTACCACCACTAATGCTTGTATGTATGGTCAGACTGATATAGTGCTTTGCTTAAAACTACTAAATCAGTCACGGAGAACCTTTAATTCTTTAAATTTTCAAACATAAGAACTTAAAAATAGTTACTTGTTTAATACAGTTGCACAGATTTAAATGACACTTCGGTTTTTGCTGTGCCCAGTGGTAGGTTCAACTGGAAGGTATAAATCAGCCAGAAGTGACCCCTGCTGGGTTACTCAAAGGTTAGTTCATAAAATTAAGTTAAATTTATGTTTTATGGTTACAATACCAGAATGATGAGATCTTTTCCACAAAAACTTCTTTTTTTTTTCAAAATCTGCCACAGGTAGACAGAGTGGCCTCTGGATAATACCAAAATACCCTTTGTTCTTAGGGACTAAAATCAAGATGGTCATGAGTACAACTGGCCCTTAAGGGCTAGATTTGACTTATTACTTAACTTTGATTTCAGTGATATATTTTGTCAATGTTCCGAACAAAACATGTTCAACTAAGCAATACAAAAGTTCAAGTTTTAAACTTCCTGGACATAACGCTCAGTTAAATTTCCTTTTCAAACACGTGCAATAATTCATTTAGAATATTTTCCATTTGCAGAGGAAGTGCTGGGAGACACCAAGGCTCTATGGTTCTCGCCAGATGGATCCAAGTTGGTGTTTGCAACCATGAACGATGTGAATGTTCGGAACGTCACTTTCTGGAAGTACGGAGATCCCAACAGATGGACCAACAAAAACCTAGTTTCGTCTCAATACGTCCAGGAAGTTGTCATTAAGTATCCGAAGGTAAGATTAAACAAGTAATACGATAAGTGAGATACTGAATAATTTGTTACTTTAGTTTTATTACTAATAACAGTGTTGATAAAAGTAAAATGAAGATTATTGAATCGCATATTATATGTTGTATTTGATGAAAATGTCTCCTAAGTTTACGAGCAAGTTTATTCTTTCATTTGAATATTACTTTATTAATAACACCATTTGTAATACAGTTTTTATTTTAATAAACGTTTTGATATTGTTCAAATCAAATCACTTTATTCCACATAATTAGTATATACTATAAAATGACAAAGCTTGTTACGATGTACTTGGAGCAAAGAATAAATCATCATAGGAAAATCTATTATCTCTTAACAAATTCTTTATTCAGAAAAACCTTCTTCTAAATGGCTCCAAAAAACAAATTACGTCTTATTTTGCACAAACCATTGTAAAACCAACTGGGAATTAACAACATAAAAATACAAGAGATGGAGAAAACAAATTTTCTGGGACTGATTATTGACAAAAACCTAAGCAGAGATGATCATATCATGTACATAAAAAAAGTCCTCTAGACTATATGCCTTACAAAGAACGTCTTTTAGTTATAATTTGGAGATACTAAAAATAATTTACTTTTCTCTAGTGCACTCTCAAATTTTGTAGGGAGTATCTGTGTATGGGGCAACGACCAAGGAAAATTTGGATATTGTTCTGACACTCCAAAAAAGGAGTATTAGAATAATTAAAAAATGAAAAACAAATGATAGTGTTACAGACCTTTTTAAAGAGCTTGAGATTGTATATATACATACATACATATATATATATATATGTATATGTGTGTGTGTATATATATATATGTGTGTGTGTATATATATGTATATATATATATATATAAAATAGCCCTTCCTTGTAAAAAAATTATATAAAAAAATTCCATAATTAAATTTTATTTTTTGAGTTTTAAATAATTTCTCAATTAAGATGTAATGTGTTGACGCTCACTTATAAAGAAAACCGCTTGATCTCTATTACAATGTTTTGGAAGTGCGAGTCAGGTGTTTGCTTTGGTAAGAAAAGCACTGAACATTTTAGCTTATCAGGATGATTCTGGCCAATCTTTAATTTGTGAATGTTAAGAATCGCTCCAGTTCACCTTCCTCTCAGTGCAGTCTTATATAACAATTGGTCATATATAAGAATTTAGTATTTCTTATAGAAACTTAGATCTCTCCAATAAAGACAACTGACTTTAAGGAACTTTACATTTATTTTGATGTTGTTCTAGGTAGGCACCAGAAATCCTGTGGCATACTTGAATTATGTGGACTTAGCATCTGAAAATTTTAAACCTGTTATATTCAAGGCGCCTACAGATCTTGTTACCAGGTAAATTGTTAATTTTTCAATAATTTTTTTATTATTAGATCAGTTATTATTTAGTTTAGTAGTAGTTAGCTTAAAACTTAGAGCAATGTAAGTGGGTTGAAGAAAGAGTTGCAAAGGTTAGAAATTATGGATATTAAAATTAAAGTTGCAGATAGCTTGCGACTAAGTCTGATTGATAAGAAAACTCATCAATAATATCTACCAAATTTCTGAATTAAAACAAATTCATGCACTCATACACACTGATTCGAAAAGAGATATGTAAAATAGTTGTAATGTAAATTGTTTATTTTCCAGTGACAACATCTTGGGAGCTGTTAGTTGGGCCAATAATACCCACTTCTCTGTAACGTGGATGGAGAGACTACAGACCAAGGCCTGCACTCAGTTGTGTAGCGCGGATGTGGACAGTGCTTGTGATGTGGTAAGTTGGGCCAATAATACCCACTTCTCTGTAACGTGGATGGAGAGACTACAGACCAAGGCCTGCACTCAGTTGTGTAGGGCGGATGTGGACAGTGCTTGTGATGTGGTAAGTTGGGCCAATAATACCCACTTCTCTGTAACGTGGATGGAGAGACTACAGACCAAGGCCTGCACTCAGTTGTGTAGCGCGGATGTGGACAGTGCTTGTGATGTGGTAAGTTGGGCCAATAATACCCACTTCTCTGTAACGTGGATGGAGAGACTACAGACCAAGGCCTGCACTCAGTTGTGTAGCGCGGATGTGGACAGTGCTTGTGATGTGGTAAGTTGGGCCAATAATACCCACTTCTCTGTAACGTGGATGGAGAGACTACAGACCAAGGCCTGCACTCAGTTGTGTAGCGCGGATGTGGACAGTGCTTGTGATGTGGTAAGTTGGGCCAATAATACCCACTTCTCTGTGACGTGGATGGAGAGACTACAGACCAAGGCCTGCACTCAGTTGTGTAGCGCGGATGTGGACAGTGCTTGTGATGTGGTAAGTTGGGCCAATAATACCTACTTCTCTGTGACGTGGATGGAGAGACTACAGACCAAGGCCTGCACTCAGTTGTGTAGCGCGGATGTGGACAGTGCTTGTGATGTGGTAAGTTGGGCCAATAATACCTACTTCTCTGTGACGTGGATGGAGAGACTACAGACCAAGGCCTGCACTCAGTTGTGTAGCGCGGATGTGGACAGTGCTTGTGATGTGGTAAGTTGGGCCAATAATACCTACTTCTCTGTGACGTGGATGGAGAGACTACAGACCAAGGCCTGCACTCAGTTGTGTAGCGCGGATGTGGACAGTGCTTGTGATGTGGTAAGTTGGGCCAATAGTACCTACTTCTCTGTGACGTGGATGGAGAGACTACAGACCAAGGCCTGCACTCAGTTGTGTAGCGCGGATGTGGACAGTGCTTGTGATGTGGTAAGTTGGGCCAATAATACCCACTTCTCTGTAACGTGGATGGAGAGACTACAGACCAAGGCCTGCACTCAGTTGTGTAGCGCGGATGTGGACAGTGCTTGTGATGTGGTAAGTTGGGCCAATAGTACCTACTTCTCTGTGACGTGGATGGAGAGACTACAGACCAAGGCCTGCACTCAGTTGTGTAGCGCGGATGTGGACAGTGCTTGTGATGTGGTAAGTTGGGCCAATAGTACCTACTTCTCTGTGACGTGGATGGAGAGACTACAGACCAAGGCCTGCACTCAGTTGTGTAGCGCAGATGTGGACAGTGCTTGTGATGTGGTAAGTTGGGCCAATAACACCTACTTCTCTGTGACGTGGATGGAGAGACTACAGACCAAGGCCTGCACTCAGTTGTGTAGCGCAGATGTGGACAGTGCTTGTGATGTGGTAAGTTGGGCCAATAGTACCTACTTCTCTGTGACGTGGATGGAGAGACTACAGACCAAGGCCTGCACTCAGTTGTGTAGTGCGGATGTGGACAGTGCTTGTGATGTGGTAAGTTGGGCCAATAGTACCTACTTCCCTGTGATGTGGATGGAGAGACTACAGACCAAGGCCTGCACTCAGTTGTGTAGTGCGGATGTGGACAGTGCTTGTGATGTGGTAAGTTGGGCCAATAGTACCTACTTCCCTGTGACGTGGATGGAGAGACTACAGACCAAGGCCTGCACTCAGTTGTGTAGCGCGAATGTGGACAGTGCTTGTGATGTGGTAAGTTGGGCCAATAGTACCTACTTCTCTGTGACGTGAATGGAGAGACTACAGACCAAGGCCTGCACTCAGTTGTGTAGTGCGGATGTGGACAGTGCTTGTGATGTGGTAAGTTGGGCCAATAGTACCTACTTCCCTGTGACGTGGATGGAGAGACTACAGACCAAGGCCTGCACTCAGTTGTGTAGTGCGGATGTGGACAGTGCTTGTGATGTGGTAAGTTGGGTCAATAGTACCTACTTCTCTGTGACGTGGATGGAGAGACTACAGACCAAGGCATACATTAAGTTGTGTAGTTTAGTAATTGTCTTTTTGCAATTATGTATATAACTAAACTATATAAAATTGATTCTGTTTGCATGCCTACTTGGTAAAAAAGAAAAAAATATATTTTCCATTTCTTTAATAAAAAATTATTTATAAAGAGGTGTTATTAGTTCTCTCTATAACAATATTAGAAGATTAGTGCAGAATAACCATAACTACTTTTAAAACTTAATTAATCAATTAAAATATAAATAATTTCACTAGTGGCATGAAGCACTGAAATAACCTTATTAAGTTCTTAATAAATTGAACACTACTTGAATAAATGCATGTACAAATTTGAAAATAAGCTATGGGTACATCTGCTATACTTCCTTTTGCACAGGTATGCAATATATAGTAAATTACAGAATAATTTAACTTACTGTTCTGAACTTATCGAATATGATTGACTGTTAGTACTTAATTCAAGACAGTCACATATAAATATTATACATTTTTCTGATACACATCTTCAATAAAGTCTGTTTATATTCCACAGTGAGAGTTTTAATCTCAAGTACTCTACTAAGTCCAAAATAGTACAAATGTTTGCTAATCTATATCCCTGAGAGATTAATTTGATAACAACGGACAACCTGACTTGTTTCTTGTACAGGAGAGCTGAAACAAACTCCTAAGACTCTTATTAAATTCATAATTTAAATTTCTATGTCATTTTCGAATATATGTGTCACAGTATGCTTTATAATGAGCTCTAAAAATTAAATTGAGTAACAAATTTAGTTTCAATCTGTAATCAATAAATTAGTACTACATAACTACAATACTAAACAATATTGAAAAGTTGATAAATCCAGAGTTTAGGGGAGAAGCCATGGTCCCCTTTAAGATTTTGAAAAAAGAAGTTTTTATGAAAAAGTTTTTCACTTTTGTATTGTGACTATGAAAAATATAATTAATTTAATCAACTAAACTTTGAGTATGAGTAAATTTCCTTCGACAAATTAAATTTTTTATTGTATCTAAATGCAAATCACCTGTTACAGTAAAGGATAATGGGAAACTAAATCCAAGGTGGCCCTCTCCAAAGATCAGTATTCGATCCGCCCTTTAAATTATATATTTTGACACTATTAAGTCTTCATATGAAAGTTACAAAAATTACTCTGCTGTTTCCTGTCTCAAAAAATCATTCAGATCTTGTAGATCTTTTCAGAAACTATACTAAAACTTTGTTTAATAATAGTAATAGTAAACAAAATCACATTGCAGAACTGTAAGAGTTAGTCACAACCCAAGGTGAACCAAACTTCATTAAAAAAAAATTATTTCATAGCATTAACCAAATTTAAAGAGATTTATCCAAAACAAAAACATCAAACATTATAAAACCATCGATCATGAAATATTTACTAACTTAAAAATAACTAAATAATAATATAATCTTCAAACACACTAAATGTAAACTTAAGAATAAAAAAGAACTTACAACAAAAACAAAACTCAATAATTGTGAAAAAACACAAGTTATCAAGTTATTCTCCTGCACACGTTTTTTCTCGGCCAATATTGCAAGTTATCCAGTCTCTTAGCCACAGCTTTAGTCATTATTTAAAGCTTCATACCAATAATATTAAACCACAAATTTGGAAAAATGCAGTTATCTTGTTGTTTTCCTGATTAATGAATAATTGTTATTACATTATGGTGGTGTGCTACAATTTTTAACGTTATCTGACTCAGCAATGTTTTACAAAATGAATGTTTGAAACATAGGTTTTAATACTTTTAATTAGTTTATAGTTAATTTATTCATAGCTGAAAATTATAATACTGTTATTTTCATATTAGAGCTTATTTATTTGTTAGTGAATCATTTTAGCTGGAATGTTGTTGTTAAATTTATTACTACTAAAGATGGGAGACAGAGGAAAGGGAATTGTTGTATGTATTATGTTTAAATTTATTTAGTAGTATATTACTCATGTCAAAGTTTGACAAATTTCATTGTTTGTCCTATTAATGTCTGAAATCTTCATACAGCTTTTATATGCAGTTTATTAATGGTGTTTAATTTGTAATATCATATAATATAGGTTATACATGGTAGCAGTGACAATATTTATTATTGTTCTATTTCTGACTAGTCATCTGTCTTACCAGCATAGCTGGATCTTGTAATATGACAATAAATGTTCATTCATTCACTCTGAATGCATCATTTGGGTTGATATTAATGCCCAACGCAGGGCCAAAAATCAATTCAATACAATTTTGTTCCCTTTTCTCTTTGTGAAATTCACTACAGTCAAGAATCTCCATTGATCAATCTCTCGTGTGCAGGTCTATTCTTACCATGAGGATAACGGGTGGCTGGACATAGTAGAACCAGTGTGGGTGAACTCCACCGCCTTCCTAACAGTGCTGCCACACGATCAGGGA
This sequence comes from Homalodisca vitripennis, assembly GCF_021130785.1. Lineage (NCBI taxonomy): Eukaryota > Metazoa > Arthropoda > Insecta > Hemiptera > Cicadellidae > Homalodisca > Homalodisca vitripennis. The sequence continues at coordinate 33,263,750 of NC_060212.1, forward strand.
GGCCAACTGGGCAACTACCGTCAGCTGAGTTTGGTGCAAGACGGCCAGGACGTGCCTCTGACTTCAGGTCCCAGTGTGGTCACAGCCATACGCTGCTACGACAAGGAAGACAACACTGTGTGAGTTTGACCTTCGTGTTGGCAACACTGTACACAGATCTGTACTGTTATACAGGGAAACTGTATATGTCAGTTTCCCCATAAATTGGGATATTTTGTTTCGATAGGTTGGTAACAATGTTAAGTTGGCAGCAACACAGAATAAGTTCATTGTTGTCTGTTTCAGCGGCTAGTGTAAAGTGACGCTCTTTGCATCTGTTATTTATCTGTGTGTGTTTTAAAAATGTTTACAACCCAACAACGAGTTTACATCCTTCAGTTGTCATGAAAGCATAATAAAGTACTGCTGTGATAATTTTTAATAAGAAATTTTTTATAATAAGAATTTTTTGGGAAATATCCAGGTGTCGCGATATCCACTCGACGGTATATGCGAAAATTAAATAAGAAATTTGAAAACACAGGAAGTGTTTTAAATGCTCCGAAGTGTGGTTGTCCATGATCAATTTGCAACGAAGAAAACCTGCAGACAGTTGCTCAGGCTTTTATAGCCAGTCCCGGTAAACCGACTCGTACAGCATCTGCTGAACTAGAAATATTAAGAAGAAAGGTGCAAAGAATGTTAAAGCAATTAAAATTTAAGCCATAACGTCCATCTTTACTCCAAGCACTTCACGAGGATGATTCCGATAGGCGATTGGAATTCTGTGAGACATTAATTACCCGCTCAGAGGCTGATCCGAATTTCTTGCGATCAATTTTGTGGTGTGATGAGGCATGTTTCAAACTAAATGGATGTGTTAATCAGCATAACTGCGTGTACTGGTTGGATGTAAGTCCTCATAACGTAATCCAAGCAGAACTTAATGTGCCTGGTGTTATGGTATGGGGAGGAGGTATTTCGAGTACTGCACTGGTTAGTCCTTATTTTCTTCAAGGAAGTGTTAACTCAGAAATTTACTTACGGTTGCTGCAAGGAGTAGTAGTTCCCGAGCTCTGAAATAATAATGTTTTCAATACTCACTCGCTCATCTGGCAACAAGATGGTGCCCAAGCACATTTTGGTATCCAAGTTTGAGATTTTTTAAATAAAACATTTAATGAATGGATTGATTGCCGTGGTACTATCGATTGGCCTGCGCTCTCACCAGACCTGACCCCATGTGATTTTTTAATGTGGGGCATTATAAAGGAGACTGTGTATGCTTTAAAACCACAAAATCTTGATGAACTCAGAAACCTAATCAGAAATGCATTTGAACTTGTTAATAACGATAAACCTTTAACTAAAAACTAAAAATTTGTGATTCTGTTCTCAGTCGTTGTATGAAGTGTATACAAAATCAAGGTGGACATTTCAAACAACTGCTATAACATTGTATGGTAATATGTAGGTAATTTTATATAATGAAATTGTTTTCTTGCCTAAAAGTGTTTTATTCAATTAACCTATAACGCCTTTAAGTTTCTCTTCTGGGGAAAATGACATGCGCCACCCTGTATAATGGCAGATCATTGTAACTCAGTTACAAGTGCAGAGAGATTGGTAAGGGATTTCCCACCAATCATCTCTACCTATACTAGAATTAAAACTATTCTAATTAAAAGAAAACTATAGAAAAATTACAGTTTTATCCCCATAAGAACACTATTGACCTCAAAAAATTATACATGTTTGATTGTAAATTATGGGAAATGTCTCATTTTGAAGATAACACAAATATTCATCCAAACGATTTTTAGTTTTTTTTTTGAAAATTTATACTATTTGAATATTCAAATGGTGATGTAAAAAGTAGATTAAGATGTTTTTCAAATCCTAATCTATATATATATATATATATATATATATATATATATATATATATATATAAATGAATGTTTGTATGTTTGTCCTTAATGGAATCGTGAACTATTTGACCGATCATTATGAAAATTTGTATGTATATGTATTTTTCCACGGAAAAGGTTTACATGCTATACCCATTGATGTAACTCACCACCAGGTGACAATGAAAATATAAAAGTTATTAAAGCGCCTGTACATTTAAACTACAATCACTAGAAAGTTACAAACACATTAAAAAGCCAAACACTATTTGAAGGCTGAATTTTTGGTTCAACTTAAAGCTTGAGTGTTAGACCACTTTATAATGAAGTACATGAGCATGTACAATGGCTATAAATATACACTTTGACAGATTTTCACAATCGTGGCAACAAGCTTTACATCGGCGTTGGAAATAATGATTCGCTTGAACCAGAAGTACTCTTACACGGGGAAAAGCTTACGAAAAGCGTGCGAAGCCACGGGAAACAGCTAGTAATATTATAAATCCGAAAGTGCCTTTATTTTTTTGTTTTACTTTCATGTGTAAACTATTCAACCGATTGTATTGAAATTTTACATAGATATTCTTACAGTCCCTAGGATGAATATAGGCATATTCTTATTTTGAAAATCTCTCCGGGCTATTCCCCACTGTTATTTACTGCCATCTTGATCTCTAAAGTTGTGAAATATCAATTAAAGAGCCTGTCCAATAATCAATTGTTGTGTGTAAACATTGTTTATTATTTTCAATTTTTTTACATTTATAGTGAGTACATTCTCTAAGGAGTAACCATTAGTTTTTACACTGTTTTAGATTTCTTATGTGTGAATTCCAGGTCTAAATGTTCTAAAATATTAACATTTTTTTAAAATTTATAAACAATGTGAACAAATGTGAAGTGTCATTGTTAATGTACTTTTAACAGTACATTTGTAGCAAATATTAAGTATTACATCTAAAAGACAATATGTTATTATCTAACTTTTACTATAAATTTAAATACTGATATAAAACCCATCTTATTTCACTTTTGACAGAAGTAGGCTTCTCTGACCTGTGATATATATTTTTTTTTATATACAAAGTCCACCAACTCCAACAGTCATCTCCCGCAGTAGACTAGACCTATCGAATTACCCTTGCAGTGCACCCCAGAATCTCGACATTTGCGGTTAGTGATGTGTTGCTCCTGGACATCCATAAGGTTGCCCAGATTTAAGTGACACATCGGATTTTGTTGTGTCCAATGGTAGCTTCAACTGGAAGGTATAAACCAGCCAGAAGTGAACCCTCTGGGAAGTTCATAAAATTGCAAAAATATGAATAGACTTTTCTTCTGCTGACCTTGAAATATTTTTTGTTTTCAGTTATTACTCATCAACAGTGAATGGTGATTCAGCTAAAAGGCATGTTTACAAAATGGATTTAAACAATCCCGAGAAGCAAGAGTGTTTCAGCTGCCTGGTCCAAGAAGACTGCGCCTATGGCACTGCTTCTTTCAGCAAATCCTGCACTAACATGCTTCTGACCTGCCGAGGCCCATCGGTGCCTCAGTATCACATTTATAACAAGGTAACACAGGTTTATAACATGCGCCATTTTATACTATCTTCAATTAAAAAATAGTGAGGTAGTCTCTACGTTGCCCAACATGAAATAGATTTTGTGCCAACAAGATCACATTTTGTATATTCAGGAAAATTTAAATTCAAAATTCATTTATTTTCAGAAAAGCATTGATTACATTGAAGTATAGGTATAACTATATCTAACCCTCCAGCATTGTTAATCGAGGGAGAAAATTTGATTAAAAAAAGGTTTTTTGATTATATTAAACATACTTTACATGCATATTGTTTTACATAAATACATCTACACATTAATGTTAATTACATTAATTCCGCAATGAATAATTCTTATAATAATAAACAAGTTAAAATAATTAAAAAAATTAAACATATTTCTTTTTACAATAAAAATGCTGAAATTCTTTTTGTTTGAAAATGAAGAAAAAAATTTGGAGTTGTAGATTGAATATTAAAAAAAAGCTATAAAATTATTAGAAACATAATTGAACATTTTATATTTAATAGAGTGGAAACTCGTTCTCAAAACTTAATAATTAACACAGATATTCAATATTCCATAGGTAAAGGTTGATTTTAAGTATTTTATATTTCACTTGTGGTTCTATAATTTTTGCTTTACTTGTACAGCAAGTTATTTTGCAATAAGTAAATGCTTTATTAATACAATACAATACATATTTTCACATACCATGTTATTATATGTTTTGGACAAAATTAAAATCACAAGGAAGTAGGCACTCTTTATTCTGCCTGCTTAGAACATGGTAATTGCCTCTGGCCAAGGACATAAAGAATGGAGTTTGAACAAATGTCAATGTTTTCCCTTTTTGTACAGTAACATAATGTCGTACTTATTTTATACGGACATAACTACTTTGAACTGGTTTTATTATATAAATCCCATGTTTTAAGTTTTATTTTATTGCGTAAACATATCATCAGAAGCTTAAGTATTCAGAATTGTGAATAACAAAAATAATATACATTTAAAATTAATTTTAAAGTTTTAATTAAGAATTTGTGATTTGAGTTTTGAGGATGTTATGGCGCTGCTTAACAAAAGGCTCTAGTTGTATTGTTAAGAAAGCTAACTCAATTATCATACAATATTGCTGTTACCTAATTTAGAAACATCGACTGTGTATTGTGCTGTTTTGTTCTGAAAATATTTAAATTCACTGTTGACTCCTTGTTTTGGTTTACAGTAGCGTAACTAAAGGGGGGGGGTTTAGAGAGATAGAAACTCCTCCCCAGATAACCTAAAAATATATGTATAACATCAATACAACTTGTTTCAAATATAGCAATCAAACGTTTTGCTTTGAATGAGGCATATCTAATTTATTTAAAATTTAGATTTATTCCACATCCCCTAATACTGTTGTGTGCTCTTCAGTCAGATTCATGCTCTCTCTCTTCTCCCCCCCTCCCTAAAGCCAAGTCCTAGTTACACTACTGTAATGGTTTAGTTCCAACTTATATTCTTATATTGATTTCTCCAAAAAGGTAGAACGACAGCTTAGACCTTAATTATTACTTTAATAAATAGGACAGTCTGTTGTGCTATAGGTTTATTCAACCCAGTGGCATATACAGAAAATTATTTCAGGGAGTGAACTAACACATCCGGTGGTTTACTGTTTTTTAGTTGTTATTTTACTTTAAAATTTGCAACAGACGCCAATTTGTTAATATTAAAGAAAAGAACACAATTGTATTTTTTAAATTTTCCTTGTACGTATTAAAAGCTATGTGCCAATTTTAGTTTTTTAGCTCAACTATTTTTAGAGATAGTAATTTTTTTTAGAAAAAATACAAAATGGTGGCTAACAGCTAAACAAAGTGGAAATTGGAAAAGTTATTCTTCATTTTTAGCTTAGAATCACACATGAAATCTGAAAATGCATAGCCAGCCCAACCTTTTTATTACACCCTGTATACAGGGCGATTCATGAAGATATGCAAACTGTGAGAGCTCATTCTATTTGCAAAAATAATGAAAAAAAAGTTTAAATAAACAATGGGTCCGGAAAAATACAAAATAGCGGCTAGTGGCTAAACGAAACATTTCTCGACCTATGTTTATATGAAATTTTTTGTTTGGAGTGATGAGTGCTATCAGTTACAGAAGTTTGTGACACCCTTTTGTGAACACTCTGTATATATTTTAAATATCACAGTATAATACTGAAGACAGATTGTGATGTTACCAGAACGGTACACTACTAAAATACCTGAGCAATAACAGCCGACTCAGTGAACTACTGACTAGAGTCGAGTTGCCGACGAAGCAGGACCTGACTGTACCGATAGGAGGAGGCTTCACTGGAAGAGTGCGGATGCTGCTGCCCCCCAACATCGACACGTCCGGACGCACCAAGTACCCAATGCTCTTCTCCGTGTGAGTTATTTTGTTACTATCAATTCAGGTTATGTTAACCATTTATTTTTATATTTATTCCTTTGTAAGTCTTGTTGTACTATTTGAATCCGTTCAGTATTAGGTGTGATAAATTTATGACAGTCCAACTTTGCACTAGCCTCTATGTTGTGATTATCTTATAAGGATTGGTATGTATATTAATATACCATAAATTATGACATATAAAAAGTGGAAAAAGTGCCTGATATCGTGTTTTTATCTCTCATCACACACTTGGACTCATGATGGAAGTAGTGTTTTACAGCTTTTCCTGAAATATCCACCATTAAGCTAAGATGTAGTTTCAATTTTTTGTTCCAAAGATGGTTTAGCACTTTTTTTATGAGCTCTTCAGTGTAAATATAAACTACAAATTAATATATACAATAATAAACCTTTTTAACACTTTATATATATATATATATATATATATATATATATATATATATATATATATATATATATATTTATTTATTTATTTCGTACAATGTACATTTCAAATTCTAAGAATTCATCATCAGGTACTTGTAGATACCTGATTGAACATTGAACCTACAAGTACCTGATGATGAATTCTTAGAATTTGAAATGTACATTGTACAAAATAAAAAATATATATAAAATAGTGTTAAAAAGGTTTATTATTGTATATATTTGTATCAAACACTTTTCGAGGCTACATCTCTAATATAACTACAGGTGTATTGTTAAATGTTATGTGGACTTATAAACATTCTGGGGATTTTTATTTTGATAAAGTTATTGATGATGTATTGAACTCTATAATACAATTTTTTTTCTTACAGAATGCAAAGATCGCTTCTATTAAGCTTCTAACAGATTTTCCTAATATGCTTTGTTCAATGGAGAATAATACACAAAACATATGAGTTGTATTTTATTTATCGCTCAAGCATATAAGATAAATTTTATGAATGTTTTGTTGTGATATTGTTCTTTTATGTTGTTGCGCATATATTCCATATGATAAGTGTGTACTAGAGAAAAATATATGGATTGTAAAGTTTGTAAACTACAAACTCTTGACAATTGTCTCAGTGCATAAATACCGGACGAAATTTTATGAATAATATGGTCAACATGTTTATTCCAGGAAAGGTTTTCATCAATAAAAAATCCTAAACATTTGAAAGCTCAGAGCCAAGATTTAACAAAACCTTGTGTGGCAGATATGCTGGACCAGATTTCAACAAGATTTCGGATGCGTGGGCTGTACCAGGATGGGACGACTACCTGGTGACCAAACGTCGTGTAGTCCTGGTGTACCTGGACGTAAGGGGCTCGGGTCTCCGTGGAGACAAGCTTAAATTCGCCGTCTACCACAAGCTGGGTGGACCAGAAATAGAAGACATCATCAATGTTGCCCAGTAAGTCTGTACAGTCCAGGTGTTCTATCAGTAAAACTTGATTTTTGTTGTATTTCGTGATTATTGCTATGGATGATGTTATGATTGACTTAATTACTTTGTCATTGGTAAAGCTAGAATTTAATTTGTCATTTATTAGATTCAAGACTAGCTCTCTGAATTAAATATATGTTTAATGTCTTACTGTAGTCTCGTACTTGAGGATTATTGTAGATGAATTTGAAAAATAAAGGAAGGAATATATAAAAACATTCAATGTGTCGAAAACATATTAATTACTAATATTACTAAATGTTAATAAAAACAATACTTTTCAAAATTGTTTATTTTTATGGACGAGGCCTTTCGAAACCAAAGGTTTCATAATCAGGCAACCCCACAAATAAAATTTATATTGTAATAAAATAAATAATAAACAATTTGGAAAAGTATTGCTTTTGTTACCATTTAGTAATATTTAAAAATTTTTTCCAATTGCCAAAGAGTCTTCAAATCAAGTACTGATTAGGGATAGTCTACACTATTTACTTAATGAATGTTTACTTTTACCCAATTCAATAGCTATTTGAATCTTAATCAATGTTTACAATTTTTGAACAATATCAACGGCTACAATTTGCAATGAAATCTTTTTGTATTTATCAACAACTATGAAATGAACTCCAAATTAACGTTGGGTGTATTTTGATCAGAGTTGATTAAACAGCTATAAACCCATATAAGTTTGTGACTGACATGAACTCCGCTTATGGCTTTTTCATGGTTCTACACTATACAGAGGCCGTGTCTGATGAGATATTTATTAACATTTAAAAGAAGAATGTAAATTTATTTATGAAGTATTTGGCGGTTAAATTGAATTGCATGTCCAATCAAACATAGACGACTTTCTCCCTGCAAAGATATTATTGCATAACTAGATGTCTGCTATTGGTATTGTCTGATATACACAGCATGTATGCAAGTAAAAATTTATCATACATAATAAATTATGTAAGTGTTCACAAATATTTATTTATAAAATAGATCTTTTTCTAATATACATAAAAGGTGCAGTAAAATATTTGTAACATTTTAAATTATTTTGATTCATAGTTGAAATTTTCAGATAAAGTAGTAAATAGTTGATTAGTATTTATGAATTATTGAAGAGTTATTAGTCAGTCAACCACTGTGAACAAACAGCCAGCTGTTAATCATGCTTGTTTTGCTTATCTTAATTTTGGAATTCTTGCATGGGAAAAGTCAAGTCTTTCTAAAAAAAATGTTAAAACTCGAAAGAAAGCAGTAAGAATTCTCGCAAAAGTTCCACCACTCCATGCAAGGAAATATTTAGGGATTCATTTCAAAATTCTCACATTATATACAGTAGTATCTATTTATTGCAATCAGCCTGCATGGTCAGATCCAAAATTCAGGTCTTTATTGAAGTACAATGTACCCGCAGCTATAACACAAGAAACATTAACATAATTAAACCTGTACTATGTCGGCTCAAAACCTTTTGCACAAATAAAAATGATCAAATATCTTAAAAAAACTTGGAGGAAAATTTAGGAAAAAAATGCTTTTCTTCAGAGGAAAGCATTATATTCTTTTGAAGAATTCAATGGCTGTACATTTTTCTACTTTTTAATGATTTTTTTTAGAAAATAATTTAGATTTAGATTTTACATTGGACACAACTCTGTAAATTTTATTATAAGACCTTGATTAACAAGTCACCGTCATATAAATGAGATGACGTGATGCTTTAAAAATAAATAAGCTAGTTAACGAGACATGCATTTCACAAAACCAGCATTATATTCTCTACTTTTAAATATTGTTAAGATCCTTCAGATACCTACTGTCTGAATTGATCAGAAAATTATGTGATGACGTCTAAAAACTACTTAAGGCAGTAGGGAAATCTTACGACAAATGCAACTGCAAGTATCATGCTTATCATCAATGACCTGCATGGAAATCATTAAGCATTAGGAAAGAGTTTTGCACTATCTAAAAGCCTTATTCTTGTAGATATCTACAACAGAAGTTTCCCTATATTGACGCCGTACGCACAGCCATCTGGGGATGGAGTTATGGAGGATTTGCCACTGCCATGACCTTGGCTAAGGATCGTCTTAACGTGTTCCGCTGTGGTATCTCCGTAGCTCCTGTCACGAACTGGATATACTATGGTAAGCAAGTATTTAACTAACTGATCATTAGCTAATACTATCACAGAAAGAGGTAAATAAACGTATTAATTATTAAATTTCATGAAAAAGGTCTACATACAAAGAAAAAACTAGTAAACTTGATTCTATACACGTTTTGCTATATTTTAATGTTCAACATTTCAAATATCTGTGCAGCTCAAACTGGTTGTTAACATTTCTTGATTAAAATTTCAGGATTTTTTTGTAATTTTCTGTGGTTAGTTGGTTGCTAATTGGAAACTTAAAAGAGTCTGTGGTGGTAAAACGAATTTGTGTTCAAAATTTCATCAAAATATATTCAGTCATTCCAGAGATTTTGTAATGAGAAAGTTAGTGGTATTTGTTCTAATATAATTGTTTTGATCTGCAACCACTGTCAAATTAATGTTCAACATTTTGTTTGTGTATAACATATGTTTGAAAGGAAGGTGCCAATGAAAATATATTTGTGAGTACATCAAATAAAGTTTTAAGGATTCTGTACAACGATTCTGAGTCTATAAGTCTTAATTAAGTTTATTGTTTCCATTTTATTTTTCAAAAAATTGAAATTTAATATTTTACAACTAGATTTTCTTGTGAATGTTGAGTTTAAGTCCAGCTCACCTTCCTCTTAGTGCAGAATCTGGAATCTGATGTTGTCACAGAGTTGACTCCTGAAATCTGGAGTCTTGTTTGAAGAGATCCCAAAAAATTTCAATGATGAAGAAGCTCAAAAAGAACTCTTGACATTGTTTTGACATCAGAGGCACCTAGAATGCAAAATATAGTGTAACCTAGAGGAAGGTGAACTGGAGCTAAACTCAATATTCACATTAAATTAACCCACCCCACCATAGCAACGTTGATTTTCTTGATTTAGAATAATAATTTTTTGAGGGGCACAGTTTAAACCATTCTTTTGGCATATGGGTAAGGTGTAGTAAAAATTTAACCAAAATGATCATTTTCGTTTTGGAATTTGCTTTATAATAAATCACTTAAAAAGTAAAAATACTAAAAAAATATAAACTTTAAAATATAAAAAACCAGGTATTCTTACGTTCAACCTTGAAAACTAGATTTTGTCAAAATTGTTTGTCATTAGTTAACTGCTGATACTCAAAAAAGTATTAAGTTTGTACGGAGATAGTAAAATCATTAAAACAACATCCTTCACCATTCTGCAATGACAGCACTTATATTTTCAATATCAATATGGCATACAGAGAGTGGCATGCAATTTTGGACTCAGAAAATCGATTGATAATGTTTTCTACTTACTACTGAAATATAGTACAACAGTTTGAAACATAATTTATAAACAGGTAAACACAGGTTGTAAACAGAAACAATTATAAATAATACTAAACATTCCTAGCCTATAGACTGGATTAAGGCAACATCAATGTAAACAAGATATGAATTGAAAATTACACCCTGGTAACTCTTAGCTGTTATTAGTAGTGTTATTCTCTTAAAAAATATTTTTACAAATCTTTTACGAAAATGTGATTTAGATTTACCTGTGGGCTTGTTCCTCAGTTGATATTTTATATAGTTGTCATTAAAATATATAATTAATCGTTGACAGAAATACTCATTGAAATTCAATATCAGACTCTCTATTGTAGTTTTACGTTTCACGTTTCACATCAAACACGTAAACTACGCACAAAGGACGTTTCAAGTATTACGTTTCTGATTCTCCGAATTACGTGTTTAACAGACACAGTGTACACTGAGCGCTACATGGGTCTCCCGACCAATGACAGTAACCTCGCCGGCTACATGGCAAGCGATGTGAGCGCCCATGTAGACAACTTCCGGCACAAGCTCTTCTACCTGATCCATGGCAACGCAGACGACAACGTGCACTACCAGCAGAGTATGATGTTGTCCCGAGCTCTGGAGTTGGCCGACATTCTCTTCTTCCAGCAGGTCAGTTGCTGTTGAAAATAAATTTCTTCATAGATGTGTTCACAATTCTGGTAGTATACAGTAGAATCTCAATAGTAGTAAAGTCTCAAAGGGATTATGGAACTATTTTTGCTATTGAGGCACTCAATCGTTTAACTAGAATTTGTGATATATAGGTCACAGTGATTTTATTTGAAATCCTTTTATAGCAAGTACATATTGGATCAACTCTCACTAAGAGGTTTTTTTAAAAAATAACATTTACAGTAGTGCATAGCAGTGGTGTACATAGAAAATTATTTGGGGGGGGGGTGGAGGGGCCCTCCAAAAATAAGGATCTAGGAATCATCCCCCAGGAAATTATTCAGATTTAAGACCTCATAAATGTGTTTGTTCTAGTTTAAAACAAAGTACTGGATGCAATTTTAATGTTTGTCTTTCAAAATTTTGGGGGGGGGGCTTTAATCCCCTGTGCCCACCTTATATACACCCATTGTTTACAGTGTTTTATTATAGTATTACTTATTTATTACTTATTAAGCTGAGTAGTTAACTCATTTTTTTAACAGACAATGTAGAGCAATTTAGTTTAATAGTACACTATTATTGTTAAAAAATAATTCTATATAATAATAATATATCACAATTAAAGAGTAGTAAGATTACTGCAAGTCTCCGCACGGCAATGCACTGTATTTTTAATTAAACACAATGGAACATTAATGAAAAATCGATTTTATTTTACAATCTATTTTCGTAGGAAAACACATGAATACTGTACAGATTTGACAACAGACACAATTGTGACTAAGTGGTCCTACAAACTACGGTAAATCCCATGGCATATTTTACAATGTCGGGAGAGTCTGGGGGCGAGATCCAAAAAAAGTTTTATAACACGTTTTGTTCTGTGGTATGTGTACTCTTTTAAGAACATCTGAGAGGTTCACACTTGGTGCTAGAACTTGGTCAGTGTTCATTGTAGTTGGTAAATCTTCCATGAGCTTTTGATTTTTAAGTGTATTAACCAACCTTCGTTGCTGTTTGATAATCACACGATCATTATTTTATTTATTTTGTTTTAATTCTTATTATTTTATTTTGATGAATGATCCTGGGTTTCTAATGTCTAATATCCACTCTAAGCTTAGTTAATATGTTTTTTATGTTATACATATATTAGTTGTTATAACACTTGTTGATTTATTTTTCAATATATAACGGGAAAATGTTAATTTGTTTTATTCAGCAATGATATTTAGAACTTATTTCCACTCACAGATGCACAGTGATTGTGGAGGCATATTATAATTTTTTGTATGCTGGGTATTACTCAAAATGGCAAGTATCAAAAGGGTTAAAATATAAAATGATAATTTTTCTCAGATCACAATTTTTTTTAGCTTGAAACGCTTAAAACCAAACAACTGACACATACAGATAAATGTTAAATCAGCTTCACCAAACCATATACAGACCCTTAAAGGTCTATTAATTCTGTGACAAAAGGATGTAAAATATTCACCATAAGATTTTCTTCAGGAAATTTTTGAAGTGTATTGCTTCAACATCTTTCTTTGAGAAACGCTTATTAAAAATTCCATTACCCTCCATAAAAAATTTTCAGGTACTCCCAAAGAAGTTTCATCTCAATGTCACTGGCACTTTCTGAATAATTCATATATATATTTTTTATTTATTTATTTTATAGTTAGAGGTTAATGTACACACTGAAGATGGTTTATACCGAAACACGTGTGTGAAATAAAATTCATTTTAAAAAAAGGGTTTTAGTTTACTATTAATTATTCTAACATAAAGACAACCCTCTAATGTGGAGTAATAACATAATTGAGATTATATATGCAATCCTATTCTTATCATGACATCAAATTGAGAAAATGGAGAAATCTAGATCTTGTTACTTTAAAGTGTTAGTTCCGCTACATACTTTATATTAAACAAGTTCCACCAATTTTATACTTCATTTAATTTAAATTAGAAGAGCTAACAGAGGACAGTTGCAGGTCCTGGAAGGAACACCTTGACACAGGGGTAATATAAATTTGTCCGTTTGTTCTTGTTCAACAAGCTGGTTTTGACAAGGCAGTTAACTTCGTTTTATTCTACTCTCACTGTCTAGAAATAACGTCTTGCAGTTAAAATAGGTATTAAGATTTATGGTTGTTTGCTTATCATTGTCACACTTAGTCAGTACTACTTTTGAAATAAATTGTTGTAATACATAATATAAACAATAGTACGGTACATAATTTAAATCTTACTGAGTGAAATAATTTATTTAAGCTCTGATTTATTTTGTTATTTCAAATTATGTTTTTGAGTATTACTCAAGTAGTGAATAAAGTGTTATGCTTAATAAAATCCACTAATAATAAATACATTATTTCTAACAATGAGTAATTATATACAAGTGAAGTCTTGTATACTGTGTGGGTAAAGTATAACACATTAAACAACATTCACTGGAAAAGTCCAATATTTTAAAATTTTAGTTAATAAGAAGACAATAAACATACCTCAATGCGAAAAGGTTCCTATTTATTTTTTATAGGGTGCATTGAATCCAAAAACCGACCAAAAAATTAAGAAAATTGGAAATGTTACACTTTTTCTGTGATGTGCACACAAAATTTTATAATATACCAAACTAGCTGTTTCCCGCGGCTTCGCACGCGTCTCTTAAGCTTTGCCCGTATATTTCTTTGCCTTCAAATAGTGTTTGGATATTTTAATATACGTAACTACTGTGTTGTAATTGCAGTTTATAATGTGCAGGTGCTTTGATAACTTTTATATCTTGCAGTACAGCCTGGTGGTTAGTTACATCAATGGGCATTGCGTATAAACCTTCTACATAGAAAAATACAAATTTTCATAGTGATCGGTCCAATAGTTTCTGAGTCTATAAAGGACAAACACACAAACATTCATTTTTATATATTATGATTGCAGAAACAGTTTAAAAAAAAATTTGTCGTTTCTCTTAAGCTTACTCTATGCTTTAAAACTATAAGTGTAAAGAAATTTATATATAAATATATTTTTTGTCGCATTATATATGTTTACAAAGAACAGCTGATTAAAAATTTGAAAAGACTCTTTCACTTAATAACATATGTTTGCTGCAATGCATTTCTTACGGGTATTTCTGTAACCAGTGGGGCAGAATCCTGAATCGGGAAAGGGATAAAAAGTATCCTATAACCTTCTACAGATCAAGACGAACAAATTAAAAAAAAAATTAGGCGAATCCGTCCAGCCGTTTGTGAGTGATGCTGTTACACACGAACAGTTTCATTTTTATATATATAGATTTAAAGCAGGTAGCTTAATCTGGAAGTATCCAATCTTTTATATGAGTGAGTGTGTCTTATATAAAAATAAATGATGTATATAATAGTGATAACTTAAAATCTTTGAAGTGCTTTTTCACGAACAAGGCACAAAAATTATGATTCAACAGCAACACACACACATAATCTCTCTCTCTCTCTCTCTCTCTCTCTCTTACTCTCACCCTCTCACTCTCTCATTCACTCTCACTGTCACTCTCTCTCACTCTCACTCTCACTCTCACTCACTCTCTCCCTCCCCTCCCCATCCTTTCACTATAAATTTACAGACTGTTATAAAACCCATATTAGTTGTCTTTTGACAGAAGTAGGCTTCTCAGACCTGTGAATGTATATACATTTTCTTGATTGGGAAGCAAGGCAAAATCAGTTATGGCACACAAAAAAAGCCAAGACTGGAGTAAATTACAATTGCCATAAATATACACTATTTGACAAATGTTCTTGATCGTGCAACAAGACAAACTCAACATTGGCAACGGAAATATAATTCACTCGAACGAAAAGTGCTCATTCACGTGAAAAGCGTACACAATTGCGTATGAAGCCACGAGTAGTTGTAGAATTTCCTCTATATGCTTCTGTGGCCTTGACATTGTGTATTTAAGTCTAAAAACAAATGTTCTCTGTGCAGAGTTACCCAGATGAGACCCATGGGTTGAGCCACGTCCACAGACATCTTTACCATTCCATGGACAAATTCTGGACCCGATGTTTCCACCTGAACAGCTCCGACTACTTGGATCCTGGCCTGGCACTGGACTTGTCTGTAGATTACTCTGATACTTACTCGGAGTGAGTCACCTCAACTCTGGAAAAAAATAAAAAAACCTCATGCAGAGTGATGAGTAGTACACTTTGTGTGGTCTTTATTTTTTGTTTGCTGTTCTCGTCGAGAGTCCATCAACGTTCACCGATCAATTGAAAGCCATGACTACTTTTGTTGCCTTACAGTAATACTGTTTTACGTTTCACCCAACCTCACATAACCATCACTGTAATTACATCACTGAAATTGTTGTGATATTCAACCAATCGTGTTGTTGGTGTCCATTAACAACTTAGTTTTATTCTGGTGCTCTCTTAGCATCTGTACTTTGTAATACCTACATGGATAAAGACTGGTTTTTACATGTTGTAATCTGTTGTTTCTAATTGTTCCCTTGTATTACGCTCTAATAAATAGTCCTTAATTACAAGCGCAATTTTATCTGCTATTTTGGCTATGATACAATTTAGAAATACCTATTAAAAATGGGAAAACAGCTGTCTCCAAAGAAATGTAGATGTTTAATGGTTCTAGTATTTTCCCACTTGTATTTTGTTGTACTTATTAAATTTTCAAGAAACTCTTCGGAAGAGCCTCAGAGAATTTTTGACTGTTCGGGGATGTATGAAAGGCAATATATTTTTTTATTTAAACTAAGAAATTTTATATTGTTTGGTAGAACTGGTTACCACATGGTTTGTGGTGTTGAACTCGGATCTGAGTTAGAAATAGTGGAGTTAATTTACTGTGTGTGTCTGTAGTACTTTAAATTGTACCAGTATTGTACTCTACCATCTGTTCTGTTCGAGAAGATCTCATCAGGTAGTGGCCCATGAGGATGGGCAGAATAAGAATAGAAAGGAGACTGGTCTGACAAAGAATGTTGATTCAGCATGAGTTTAAGGATGTGGAATGGGTTAAATAATGCTTCATTTAAAAGTTAAGTAGCAAATTCAAGTAGTTTAGCAAACTCGTCATGTCTCACTTTACCATTTGGTTTATCGATCTATTCTGTCAGGTGCGTTTAATATATTCAAATATAGAAAAATTGCTTTTTTTTGGCCTTTACTTGTGTTTATCCCAATCGAACTGTTCCAACTGAATTCTTAGAAAAAATTAAATGATTGCCATTAAACTCAAAAAGCACCTAACTGAGAGCTTTTAACTCTAACTGAATATTTACTATCTGTTAAAACCACTCCTTAGCAAACCACTATTTATAAAAAAAATAATTAGCTATACCCAGTGGCGTAACTAGGACCTGGCTTTGGGGGATAAGGGTTTAATCTAATTGAAGAGCACTCAACACCGGGGGTATGGAATAAATCTGAATTAAAGTAAATGGATTGCTGTTATACATATATTAAAAAATAATTAAAGCTTTTAGGGAAGGGGTGTTCTATCCCCCTCATCATCCATCTTAGTTACACCATTGGCTATAGGGTTTTATTTCAATTTCAGCTAAATAGGTGATAGTTACATTTCTAGATGCAATGCTTTTCCGTAAAAGGTCATAAACTTTTAGACCAACCACGAAAGAACTTGCTGTACACAGTCTCATTAAATTTTATGTGCTTACTACCTGCTATTTCAAAAATTCTAAAAATCACTCTTTGTAAACGAATAAGTAGGATTTCAGGACGAAAAAGTCTAGAATCATAAGATTTTTACAAGGAGAATGTGCCAAAACAGGATCACTCACGAGTGGATGTTTTTGACCACTGGCAAAGGAAGAAGACACTTGAAAGAGGAGTCCATGGACCTAGATGAATGAGTCCAGGGAGGGTTCCATAGGAAAGCTGCTTGTGAATCTTCAACAAAGATTTTAAAATCTATTACTCATACAGTGAGTATGAGATCTTCACAATAATCGCAAAAAAATTAAATGATTAAATTCAAAATGCAAAAAAACCACTCATAGGGTCAAATATAGGAGAAAACTAACGGAGGTATAATTAGGTAAGAGAAATTCGACAAAACTGAAGTTGAAAGGATAACATGATTTCGGACATTTGTCATCGTTATATGTTACAGAAGGTATAATAACGCTATAACATATAACAATGGCAAATGTCCGAAATCCTGTTATCCTTTCAAACCTTCCATCGTCAATAACAAACTTTTAACAGACAAAAACTGTAGTTGACATACAAGGGGGTGGACTAAATGTGAAGTGGGCCTGCGCTGATTCAGAGGGCACAAAGGTGAGTCCACGAGAATTAAGAACATACAGTACAGGATCAATGGACAGCAACTAGACTAGAGAGACAGATACATCTGCAATGCTGGTGGTGTGCCGCTGAGAGTGGAGTGTCTTAGCTGTGATAAATCAAGATCATCAGCTGATTGTCTACCATCATATCGTTTACTAAGTGTTGTTTATTATATCCAAACAATGTTTCATAAAATTGTTTTGGGGTTGTGTATTCCCCATACTTTTCTCAATTATATGGGGAATACATCTATGATAGAAATTGGGCTATAATTTGAAAAGAAAGTTTGAGACACTTATGAACAATGGACATTTTTACAGAGTTCCATTTTGGTATTAAATCATTATCAAATTTAGTAAGCTGAACTATCATAACTGAGTGATGATAATATTAGACACAGAATACCTAGATTGTAATGGAGAAATTTTATTTTGATTTTTAGTGGCAGATTGAACAAATTTATCTATATTATCATATATTAATAGCGCTGTCATTACTTTAACAATTAGCATTTATTTTATATTTTCTAAATTTTGATTTCCTTACGAATTATTGTGAAACAACTGATATAGAAGGTAGCTTTCACTGCAGCTAATTAATGTCATTATCATATTAAATTGTTATGTTATCATTGCAATTTTCATATACAGCAGAGAGAAATCCTTCCAAACCTATCTGAGAAGTTAAGTGGGTTAAAATTCTTTCTCCTTTTATATTTTTCTATAAGAATTTGTTCGTCTTACTCTTCTCAGACTATTAACATCCTCATGGGTAAAAAGTTTATCAAGAATGTTTGTTTTTAAGATCACTTTTTTATAGCACTTCGATACATTTTCTTCCTTTCTCTATTCTTACAAAATTATAGTACAAATAATTGAATTCTATTAAGCTAGTAGTAGAGCTATTAAATTAGAGAGCTTGGTGTGTATATGCTTACTATTTTCTGTATTTATAATCTATTTATTGCTATTTATTTGGACTATTCCATATTAAAGTATTATTCTTAGTTACATGCATGTACTCCTGTATTAGGATAAATATTAACACACACAAGACACATTTAAAGTAGTTCCACCATTGAAATTAAACAAATTAATTTACTTATATAAGTTTTGAAACCACCAGATTAAAAATACTATAGTGAATAATCTAAATTTTTAAATATTGCAAGTGAAACGTATTAAGGGCCTCAAAGGATAAAATTGCTTCCATTTTTGTCAAGGTCATCCACATTTTGTTTTTCTCTTGTCAGTGTGTATGTATCACCAAAACCCGCAATATATGTTGATTTACAGTTAAAATTTATGTTATCTTTTCATTTCATTTTTGTATTACTGTTTTAGGGTAATCCAATCCTTTTAAGTATGATATAACTTGGTAAATGCTTGTGTTGTGTAACTTGGTAAAACTAAAACGAATAAACTTGATTATTCAAGCACTTAAAAATCATTAATCAACTCCAAAAATACTTCAAATTGAAAATTTTAACTCTTTCAATGGAAACTTGAGCAGATGATTAGACTAAATATCCATCATTGCATTCATATCCTCTTTTTATAGCTTTTCGAATTGTATCACAAGCTGCAAGTATTTTAAAACCACCTTTTGAAAAGGGGAAGGGCTGCCCACCCTCCATCCCTTAGGCGAAGGTTCAGAATTATTAATGGGTCTATGAATAAAGAATACATAAATCAACTCTGAAAAGGTTTAATTTTTCAATTTGCACTAGATCAGGAGTTATTAACTTTTTACCACCTAGGACAAGCATTTGCCGTACTGTGGACTTGTGGGTGAGAACATAGAGCTGCATAGCGATGTGGCAATAATAGCGTATGCTAATTCCCTCATTTTCTGTCAAAAATATGTACAAATTCAGCATTTTTTTACTATAATATCTATTGGTTAGTTATAATTATTTTATTTCATGTTTAACCACTTTACAAATGGACCTCTAAAGATAATGTGTTCCAATTTTAAAGACAAGAACATAGCCAGGAAAAGATTGGGGGGGGGGGGGCGTCAAAAGAACTGATATTTTTCCAAAGTGGACTGAAAGTAAGGTCCCATTTTGTTCTTTAAGATGTTCTTGACCCATATGTGTGTTGAGAACGATCTTTTAGAAGTACATGTCAGTAATACTGAATTATTTAAACAATAATAATAGTTTACTACAAAAGTAATTGAAAAATAGAAAATTTGGGGGGATCCGGACCCCTTGGACCCCTTACTGGTTATGTCCTTGCCCTAAATCTACACTTAAGAAAACAAACATGTCATCCACATTTCACTATTCAAATATA
The DNA here is from genome assembly GCF_021130785.1 of Homalodisca vitripennis. NCBI lineage: Eukaryota > Metazoa > Arthropoda > Insecta > Hemiptera > Cicadellidae > Homalodisca > Homalodisca vitripennis. The sequence goes on from NC_060212.1 coordinate 33,283,805, forward strand.
GAACAAACTTCCCTCAAACATGAAAGTGACTCTAAAACATAAACTCTTTATTAGTATTTTTACTAATTTCATGAGTTATTATGATAACTTTTTTAAAGGGATTCCATTCATACCGAAACCACAAAAAATTTGTAATTACATATTTTATTAGTGTTGTGTCTATTTGATTACACTTCATGCTATTTATCCTCAATGAGATGAAGGACAACAGAACCAAATATAAAGTAAGTAACACTATAGTTTTATTATTATTACAGTTTTGACTTAACCAGAGAATAGACCTTGCATCCATATGGACAAAATTGTGTAGCAAACATTTTGTTTGGTAAAGATAGTTCTTTTCGTTAAAGCATAGATAGCGCTGCTTTAAATCTTTTGTTCTGAGTTTGAATAAATCTTATATTAATTATATATTTTTATGAATAAAATTTGAAATGTTGAGAAGTTTTTAATATTGTTAGAATTTTATGATTATCAATATATCATGTGTTTCATAGTTTTCTGTAATATATTTATAAATTGTCGTTCCTTCGTTTGTCACTACTAGCGTGGTGCACAACAGATAACGTTTTAAGTTGCAACAGTTTCTAGCATTGGATGAATATCTTCTCAAAGACTGATAGGCTACATAAGAAACGGTTACCGACAGACAGAAACACGAAACAACAGGTATATGCCACCATCATGCATATCGTATAATGTCTGCCTTGATCAAAGAACAGTTTTAATAAATAAAATTTCCACGAGTTTTGGAACACTCTGATCAGATATAATAATCTAAGAAAGTAGTAGAACTTTAAATCCCAATGTAATTAACTCATCCATCTACCAAACAAACCATTTCTAAAAATTACGAACCTTTTGCCAAAAGGAAAGAAAAGTAAACCATAGCATTGACATGGAATCCTTACAGAAGAACTTCCACTTCTACAATCTTTACTATTTAGACGTTTTAGTTTTCTGTAAATTTATTGTATAGTTTTGGAGAATAATGAAATATTTCAAATTAATTCTATATACAATCATATTTACCATGCCTAATTCTTGAAGATAAATGTGAATTTCTCAACTTGTTCGTAATGATGTTTCATCAAACGATGTAAGGACAACATGATAAACATAACCTCATACTATCCAATACGACCATATAGGTGCACAGTATTTACCCGCCACTTCACTGATGACACTGCTGAAGTCAGTGTAGAGCGACAAGTGAATTATTTATTCAATATATGGGACACTTCGTATCGGAAACATCCACGAAATCAACCCCTCCCTTTAATTCAATAGAATAGTATGAGTGTTCATGATTGGCTAAACACTACTTTTAGGCAATAATTTATTGTATAAAACCCTTTATTAATTCAAGGTTAATAGTATAAACAAACATTTAAAAAACAACACTTTATACAAACTAGAATGGCAATTTGGTTCTAATATTTGAAGTAAACAAGTAAGTTTCTGAGTTCATCCTATAAAAAAATTCTTCTCATACCTGACCGTGTCATTTTGAGTCTATACAGAGCGTAACGCAACCGACTTCTCAGTTCGTTTCCTCTCATCAAAATAATGAAAAAGTTCATATAAACGTATGTCTGGAAACGCTTTGTTGGCGAGCTACGGCTAGGGAAAGATTTCGGTACATGTTCTGGAAATTAAAAACATCAGTATCGCTTTATTTCCGTCCTTTCCTAGGAAATCGGCAAAATCTTTTACTAGACGTAGTTTGCTAACAAAGCGTTCCCGGACATATGTTTATATGAACATTTTTCATTATTTTGATGATAGGAAACGACCCGAGAAGTTGGTTGGGTTGTAGAACACTGTACAAGTCTAATATTGTTTTTGGATTATAGATGTTTTGGGTTCTGGGACCATGATATGATAAAATGCAAAAAGTTTCTGGAAATTCCGTCATAAGGGTGATTTCAATAGGCAGATATATAATAAAATGCCACAAGTATAAAACTGAAGTAAAATATATATTAATATATTACTTGCAGTAAATATATGCAACAATATTTCACGAACTGTGAGGTGAGACAAGGCGATGAAAAGATACATACACACTAAATAAATATGAAGTCACCACATCAAATTATTAACCACCTGCCATTCCAGAAATTTCTCCGTTAAGTGATAAATATTCTACGTTTTCTTGATAAAAATTGATACAAGAACATTACTTCTTGAGAAAGTTATAATTATCTTTTGAAAAAATATAACGTTGTTTTTAAAATTAAGGATGTGTCAGTATTAATAGACTTAAGATAAAACTGCTTTGATGTTAATCTCTAGTACTTTTATTTGAAAATACAATATTTATGTGATTTGAATATTATGGCGGCGTTTTTATTGTTAACAGTGTGTAGATAGAGGTAATAACATGACAGTACTGATCCATGGGGAACGTCAAAATTAATCTGCCATTTCGATCAATATTTATTACTCAAAATTAACTTCTTTCAGTGTGTAAAATAAGATTTTAGCTAATTCAACAGTTGTATAGTAGATATACTTATAAATTAAACCTTTCCACTAAGTGACTGACAGGACAAAGAAATCAATTAAAGAAGTTTTCAGCCAGGTTTTGACCTTTAGGTGATATCAGTCTGTAGAACATTAGGAGACTGATTGCTTCCGGTCTCTGGAAACTCCTGGCTTCTGTGTTCACCAATGCTTCAGGAGTTGTAGTACTTGGTCTCTGGGAGTTACCAGGCAATGGAAATTCCTGCAAGGAGTAAGTTTTCACTATGTGAAATCACATACCTCTATAAGGAAAAATGTTGTGGTCCAAAATTAAAAGATGTTTAGTCGGGAACAAGGCTATTGCAAGCGGCTAGTAATATACATGTCCACCATATGGTCTACTTCATATTGTGGCTGTCAAAGTAAATTTAGAATATGAAGATGAGTTTGGATGCCAAATAGACTGAAATTCCACCAAGTGCAGAGTGTAATGTGTAGAGACTGGACTTGGCATCAGCAAACACATAATGTGTGCACTGTTTGGCACAAAACATTCACTACAGCGCATGCTGCACGTAATGGCTTTGGTTTACTAATCAAGGTTGACCATATTTGGGTTTTATCTAGGAGTTGGCTAAGTACTTGTAGATCGATGCAAATAAATGTCATTACACTGTTTATTCAGAGAAGGTCTCTGTGTATATAAGAAATGGTAATAAAACCTGTTAATGTTAGGGCTAACTGTTGCAAAGTTTTCGTTACTTCACCACTGTCAAAGTGCACAAAAAATTGGACTGAAATATTTAGGTATAAAATCCATTGTGAATATCTTCACCAAAATGAAAAAAAAACTTACTAAACAAAAGTAAGTTGTACTATTTCTGGGCTGTCAAGTCACAAGCTGAATCAAAATCATTGAGGTATACAGCTGTTTGGATTGATCCATATTGACCGTTTAATGAAACTAATAAGTTTACTCTCACATTATCCAGTGAAATTGGTGAAGCGGATGGTTAATTCTCTATTGCGAATATTGAGTTATGTACCTTTTAATCTTACGCTTCGTGCAGCGTCTGAAATCTGACTCTGGTAAGATTGATTCCTGGAATCTCGAATCCACATCTGTATGAAGAGATTCATAAACGGTCGGCGAAGAAGACGTTGAAAACGAGCTCCTTGCATCGTTTCGACATTGCAACCACCTATGCTACAAATGATATCAGTTCCATTATCCAGCAAACAGATATGCAGTGTAGTCTAGATGAAAAGGTATTCTCATTGTCTCATCAGGTGCACAATTGAGTGCACTGCGATGTTTTAGACATACGGTAATCCCAAAGCATGGTACGGTACGGAGTTTTCTACACATTACTACGTAGCTATGGTGGGAAGGGTTGATCCAATGCCTAGATAACCACATTTTTTACGAATCTCTTCAGACAGACTTGGATTCGAAATTCCAGGAATCAATGTGTCAGATTTCAGACGCTGCACTAAGCGGAAGTTGAAATGGAACTCTCAATATTCGCATTGAATCAACCTTATTCACAATAGCTACGTTACGTATTGCTACTCCATCGTAGTTGCATGTGCAGCTTTGTTTTCTGGTCAGCTGTATATCGGAATAACATTGATAGAAACGCACAGCTGTTTCAGTGATTTTAATCGATACAACCAATCTGACTATCTATGGCAATAAGCGTTTAATACAAATTAAAACAACAAAATTATAATTTTCAAACCCTTAATACATGTTTGATGTAAGATATGTGCTCATTAAAACTTACTTTAAAGTAACTTAAACTGATTTTCCGATATCAGTAAGCTCAGATGAAAATGGAAACAGTTTCAATCGACTCGATGCGATCGACTATTCAGTTACAATTGACTGGAAGTGCCTACCGATGGTGAAAACATCTGGGATTAATGTTTGCTCCAGTCAGCTGTGAGGTATTGGCGCGCTAATGACGTCATTATCAGCTGACTGAATATAATCTGTGGTATTCCCCCCACTCGTACCAACCCTCATTGCTATGTAACTCTCTATCTACCTACTCTACGCATTCGAGGCTATTTAACCTAATGGAGTCATATTCAGCCTGTGTTAGGATGATGTATTTATGAAGAGCCTTTTGTTGGACATCTATTTAGTAGAGAAAACTATTATGTAAATATGCAAGGCTTTTTTCACACAATATACCAAGTAATCTTTCAAAGAACTGCATTAAATCCGATCCTAAATATGCTTGTATTTAGTAATATTTGTAAATTATATATATATTATTTTATGCCTTATTTTGCCCGTCCTCATGGGCTAGTGGCCTGTGCGAGGATCTTATCAAACAGAATAAGAGGGAGAGTCGATACAGTACAATGGTACTGATAAAAAGTGCAACGGTCACAGACAGGATCCGAACCTGCGCTATCTCTAACTCAAACCCAAAGCCCAAAGTTTTGAACCGCTCGTAGGAAGTGCCGATGGCCGAGTAGCATATTATTCGGCTTCAGTCTTTTATTTGCAACATACCGAATGTCAACTTACATCCCTATAGAAAAAAGTTTATACAGATGGAAATTAAACCGTCACACTTATTCCTGAGGAACTGGAGAGCATTTTATATACTTTACTATTAGAAAATGCTGAGTTAGTTATTCATGTTTAGTGAAGCAGCAACAAGGCATCGAACTCATTCTTCTTCTCTGTGCAGACCGTTTATTTCATTCGACACTCAGGCGAACATGCTGCCCTCTCAAGGTTAGGAACATTGATGAAGGAGAGCCTCAAGTCGTGACTTTGACTTTGTGGTGAACCTCAAGTTCTCTCTCTCTCTCTCTCTGAACACCGGGACAGGATTCGGGAGTTCTATCTACAGTGTGAACCAGAACACATGGGCCACTTATTGTGGCGGTATAACAACCCCGTTTGAACAGAACCTGAACCCCCCTATTCGTGGCCAAGATGTCGATACAATTATTTTGAGGCTCTAAAAAATCTGCAAAGGGTATGTTTTACGGGTGGGGTGTTGTTATTGGAAGATTTTCTAATTGTAAAGGTGGGGCGTGTGGTACCTCATTTTAAGGGTCACTTGACACAGATAATTAAAAATGTTTTCAGTATATCTTGCTGTATATGTACTGTATGATACAAAATCTAAAAATCAGCTTTAACAGGTTTTTGTATTTTTACGTTATCGAACAACTTATGAAACTTCTAATGTTACCCAAAATTATTTGTGAATCCTAAAACATAACTAGGAAAGTTTAGTCTACAAAAATGTTGACACTGAAAAAATATAGTTTATAACTAAAAATATTTAATACAACCGTATGGTTTGCATAATACAAAATTAAATGTAGTAAAAATACATTTTGTATTTAAACTTTGGCTTTATCTCAAGCGCTTGCGATTCTGTAGGCAAAAATAATAATTTCAATTGATCTATTCCAATTTGTTTTCAAGGAATCTTATCAAACAATCAACACTCTCCAAATAATGTTCTTATAAAACTCATAAAATTGTTGCAGATTCTCAAACTCTTATCATCCTCTAATACGAAGTTCATTGGTCCAATTTCAATGTCTGTTCACGAGGACGCAAAGCGATTTGCCCTATGTTCATGTTCTTGTGTTTTTAGCTTCTCTGGAATTTGACCGTCAGCTAAGGTTAGATAATGTGTGCATTGTTATTCTGGTAAACAATAACAATAGCGCAGGTTAACCAGATGTACTAACTTTGAAATAGCCAATTCTATACCGACCAATCAAATGATAGGGAGCATTATCTGGGACTTTGCAACTCTTGCAACAGTTTTAATACTTAGTTTCTGAAACTTAATCACAGTACAATTTTATTAATTTTGCTTAGTTTGTAACTTTATTTATTTAAATTTGAAAATGGCTTTCTCCAGTACGGAGGCGTTTGATATGTTGATGGTTTTGGGTTAGTGTTATCAAAACTCCACTGCGGCAGCTGCATTGTACGCTGAACGCTTTCCTGAAAGACATAACTACTCAAGAAAGTTATTTTGAAGCTTAGCTGAATATGTTCGAGAAACTGCAGTGTGTACAGTGATCACAGCAAGGACAAGAAGATTGTGAGTCCAGTTAGTAGTGAAAATTCTGTGGCTAGTGGTGGCTGCTCTACAAAACCCACAGGGCATAAGCCGAAGAATGTTGGCTGACTCTAGGTTCAGTTGAGAATCCGTCACGAAAACAAGATGCACCCCTACAAAATATCGTTACATCAAGAACTTAGCGAAGATGACTATCTTCAGCGTTTCAACTTTTGTTTATGGGCCAAAGAGAGAGTGAATGAAAACCTTGACTCCTTTAATGGTGTCCTCTTAAGTGATGATGCGAAACTTAGAAGTAATGACAAGGTTTAATCTCCATAATATACGTTGTTGATCTTTCGAAAATCCACATTGGATGCATGCAGTATGCAGTCGAAGGTATGGACGCTGAACACGTGGTGAGGCGTAGCGTAATTGGAAACAGCATAATTGGCATCCACTTTATTGAAGGAAATTTAAATGGAGTTGTGCACAATTATTTCCTTTAAAATGTCTTGCATAACCTACTGATGGGTCTTTCCAACGAAGTTAGATAAAGAATGTGGCTGCAACAAGATGGCGCCCTCCACATTATGCTATCGCTGTTCGTAATACACTCAATGAACAGTTTCCTGATAAATGGATAGGACAGGGTGCAACAGTTGGTAGTCCCGCCCATTCTCCAGATCTGACCTTTTTGAACTACTACCATTGGGGAGGTTGAAGTGTATGTTATGAAGCATTCAGGACTTCTGGAGTCCGATTTGCCGTGTGTTTTTGCCGATTTTCGGTACAAATCTTGCAAAAATGTGTGGTAACACAACTTCTGCGTAACAAGACCAACTACTAGAGAGGATGTGATTTAAAGAATAAGAAATGCAGTAGCTTCCATTTCTCCAGAAGAAATCCAGCGTTCAATGGATAGCTTCAGAGAGCTTTGCATTGGGAACGAAGGGAACCAGTTTCAGTAACGATAAACAGTTGGAGGGCTTGATGAAGGACTTCAACAAGTATTAGTAGTGTTCAACTGTCCTATTACAATATATTGCATGAATAAAATTCTTTAAATAATTTGAAATTGTTTTTCCTACTTAACCATAATTGCTTGAAATAAAGCCACAGTTAAAGAAAAAACAGAAAAACTTTTACTACCTTTAATTTGGTTTTAATGCTAACCATACGGTTGTATTCAGTATTTTTTTTAGTTATAAACTCGTTTTAATAAAACAAATATGGAACATGTCGAACATTTTTGGAAGCTCAACTTATTTAGTTTTTCTTATGGAAGTTAATTCCTCAATTAACTTTAGGTAGCATTTGGTGTTTCATAAATTGTTCGATAAAGTAACAATAAAACACCAGTTAAAGCTGCCATTTTAGATTTTATCGCCCTGTAATAATAAGTACATATACCTCAAGATACATTGAAAACATTTTCTTTAATGATCTGAGTCAAACGACCTTAAGAATGAGGTACACACGCCCCACCTTTATATTAAAAAGTTCCAAAAACCAAACGCTCACCCCTCAAAAATATATCTTACATATTTGTTTTTGGGGAGGAGGGGAGAAAACATTTTATCGAATTCTTTGGTCATAAAATCCGGGGAGGTACAGTTGAAACAGAGCCCAAGACCGCTTATAAATTTACATTAATTTTAATTTTTAATAAAACAATTTAAATTTTATTACCTGATATATTTTTTACATCCGAGTTGTTTATGTTGAGATGAAGAGAGAATATGTAATAAGTTGACATCGAATAAGAACGTGATTCAATAATCCTAAGCCAGGTTAAATAGGTCATCTTAAATGAGGTGAGATAGTTTAAATAGATTGTGATTTGAAATATAAACTCTGGTGGTTTAATTTAGTTCTTGACGAAGTGGCATCCAGTTTAATAGACAAGCTATTTAGTATGGTTTGTTTGATCAAAAATACAATTTAATTGACTGTAAAATATTATTCTATCCTGTGCGCCTCTTCTATGTCCCTGACCACAGTTAAACCGAAGATTGAATATTGGTTTTTGGTAAAATGTGATAAAACTAAGTGTAGTCAATACGACAAAACTTCTTTCGAATGTCTGTAATAATTTTGATTAAAGTTTCACTATTTTTTGTTCAATATCCTAATAATATTATAAATGCGAAAGTGCCTTTGGTTGTGTGTTTGGCTTTCACGCATAAAATATTCAACCGATTGTACTGAAATTTTACATGGAAATTCTTAGGATTCCTGTGATGAACATAGGCCTCTTCTTATTTTGTAAATACCTCAGTCTTTAAAGCAGAGAACATTCCCATCTTGGTCTTTAAACATGAATTGTGTTTAGGGCTTCACATTAGTTATGAAGCATGAATTGAAAGAGCCGTCAAATGTATATGTCGACTGTTACGTGTAAGCATTGCTTTATGAACATTAAATTTTTAATTAATTTGGCTAAAGTTTTCAATTTGTTTACATTTTGACGTGACAACGTCTTAAATTAGGTTGCGGCTCGGAGTCACTCATGAAAAAGTGTAACGCCCGGTAACGTTACGATGCCCGTCCAGTGGGTCCGCCGCACGGGATCCGCACGGGATAAAGCAGATAACTGTGGGACCGCCGCACGGGATAAAGCAGATAACTATGTTTATTCGTGAAAATGTGGAGTGCTTAGATTCGTCATTTACAACAACTATAACAATAAAGGTAAATAATTGTACACTGATATTTCATTATCGTAAACTATGATTGATTGATTAATTGTTAGATTGACACAAAAGTTGAGAAACTGAGTTTATAGGTTATGTCATACTATTGACAAATGTTGATAGTGTTAAGTAAATTATTAGTTTAAATCACTCTGCAATCAATCGTAATTTCAGTCGATTGAGAAGAAACAGCGCGTATTGCTAGTCAAACATTTAAAATAACAAATTATAACCTCTAACCTGTCATAAAAGTGCGACCAAACAAACGAACTAAACCGACCAATCACCACGCGCGGAGTTAGAATTTAACTGTGTTTAGCAAGAATTTCAAATTCCAATTTTAGTAAATGTTTTATTCAACTTTACCATTTACAATAACAAATTTTAATTAATTTCAAATTATGTACAATGTTTTAGTAAACAAAATATATTTCTATAGTTAAAATTTGTGCAATTCTTATTTTCATTCAATTCCTTGTTTCTATTGTGCAATTTAATAATATTCATATCAATAAATATTCTACCGAGAAAAAGACGTTGTCACGTAAAATCTTCGCCCGTAAAACCGACTTTACAGGCAACCATAATTTTTTTTAGACAGGAAGCATAACAAAAGTAACAACACTTCCTACTTCAACATCGTGGCAACAAGGTAAACTAATTAATGTATTCCGAATCACAAAGCAATATACGAGACATTAAATACAATTTTTATGACAACATCGTCGAGATGACATCGCGTCTATTTCTCGTTGATGAGGTATACGATACTGATTAGGTATATTAATAGCCTACTGATATAATTCCTAGACTGGACGGAGGAAATTATATGTAGTATGATATAGCTTACATGGATTGGGGAGCAAGACCTTTACTGTATCACGTACTTATTATTTTTACATATGGATGGTAACTGTGATTGTAAGTATTGAAATGTGTTACTATTTCAATACTTAAAATTACAGGATATAGCGAAATAATATCCTGGAAATATAATTTTAGAAAATAAAACCAATGTACTAGCACTACAAGAAAATTATACTGGAGACAGAGTAGTGGATGGAAAAACATTCCAGGACAAAAGCTTTATAGACAACAAGCTTTTAAAGACAGAAAACCTTGCCTTTATGATGTGTCGCGTAATGATTGACAAGGCATCGACAAAGTATCAATCGACCATAAAAAGTTGATAGCGACACAGTTGCTTACGGTGAAAGTTTCTGAAACTACGATTGGCAACATTTACAAACCTCATGCAGTGGTTAGACACACTTATTTACAATTTTTACAATTTAAAATATACGTTGTCGACTTTAATATCCATCAACATCCAAGGATGTAGCCAGCAAGGAGATCCAAGGGGTCCGGACCCCTCAAATTTGCAATTTTTTCAATTACCTTTTAGTAAATGATTATTATTATTAAATTAATTCAGTACTGCTGACATGTATTGCCGAAAGATCGTTATTAACATAGAAACGGGCCAATAACATTTTAAGGAACAAATTGGTACCTTACTTTCTGTCCACTACGGAGAAATACCAGTTGTCTTGACCCACCCCAATTATTTTCTGGCTACGTCTATGTCAAAATCAATAAGAGAACTCGTTTTTAATGACAATAGTTGAGCTGAAAATAACTTGTTACCAACATAATACTTAATACCAACATTTGCGAAACGTATTTGTACATAGACGTTGGCGCCAGAGTATATTTGCAGGATTCTGTAATCTTTTCAAATAACTGATCATGAAGACCTATTCCGGATTGCAGAGAAGTGTTCTTGGTGGGGTTTTTTCATTCACAGCATAAGCCTGATACGAAATGAATTTAACAGAGGTTTCTCTAGGTTTTGGCGGAGCTTCGTTACAGCTAATTACGAAAAGACCTTTTCTGGGCGACTTATAGTGTCACCCTCCCTCAGTCCCACGTCGTGATCAAAGCGCTACGTCACAAGCCAGGTCTTCATTGCTGGAAACAGGTGGTAGTCACTGGGTGCAAGGTCCGGACAGTAAGGCGGATCTAGAAACAACTCCCACTTAAAAATCATCCAGGACTTTATGAGCCCGATTTTTGTTGATTTTCGGTACACACCTAGCAAACATTGTGTATGATAACACAACTTATGCGTAACTATTTCGTGTAGCAAACTCTGAAAAGTGATAGTTCTATTATTGTAAATTGGGGCGCCCTTCTTTTAACCCTTCAATGCACTATTTAATTTGAACTGAACACCCCCTAAGTGGGTCCACTTAATTTCTTGTTTTTTCACAGTTTTGTGACAACATTACCTATACAAACATTAAATGATTTTCTGTTAAGCCTATACTTATAAAAGAGATTGCATTGCTAAAATATAAGTATACTTATACAAAAAAATGTACAAAATACCATTACAAAATTTTTTAAGACATGTTTAATGGGAATTTATTTGCTGTAATTACATTAGAAATTTGCAACTGTGTGATATGTCTTGAAGCAGTCCTCTAGGCATAGGCCAGCCTCACATTGGGACACCAGTAGATTGTGTCCCTTCTTCTGCCATGTTTGTAGCAAACCAAACATCTCCTTTGAGGCTTTGCTTTTTTTCCCAGTTGGTGGAATCTTTTCAATAAAATGTCTTTCAGTTAGGCCCATTGGTGGAGGCTCAGTGGATGGTCTGCCTTGAACTGTTCTTGGTTACCTCTTGTTCAAATCTTTCCAAAATTTCTTTTACTAGGCCTAATCTAAATGTTAAGTGATCAATATTGTTGTGTTTTGACTTCCAAATGATGTAGGAGTTCAGAATTGTATTGTTTAGCATACGCTTGAAGACTTTCATGTACCATTTAGTACCTCTTTTCCTTTACAGTAGCTAGTTCTCTAGCATTTGATCTCTAAGGTCCACACCCCCTATATTCTTATAATATTCTACTTCAAACAGCTAAACACAAATAATAACATCGTCATGCCAGCAGACAAAGTCGTTTCACAGTCAATTGCGTAGTTTAAAACAGCTGACAGCAAAACGCCACCTTGATCGATGTTTTTTTCGTCTACTATAAACTACATGTTGAACGGCTTTCGATACATAGGTATCAATACACCGATAGTTCATTTAATCTTCTTTCCAACGAAGTATAACTCGAATGTATTACACCGAAAATAACCGAAATATATTCGTTATAAGATCGGACTGCGCGATGCGTACAGCGTACGTCGCGGGCCGAGTTCAGCGGTAAACACTAGACGTACGGCGTACGTCGCGGTCCGTCGAAGGGTTAAATTCTCATCACTTTAGAGACAACTTCATCGGTGACAATGCTTGTAGCCGTCCAGTACCTAGCGGCTACAAAGCGAAACGTAATTAAATTTCTGGATAGCCCTCGTACATATCTTCTACAGTAAAACAAAATGATCGGGACACGTGGTTATTCATGTCTACTACTAAGGTGTAAATCCTTTGGAGGTTTCACTCCTGGCTGGTTTATATCTTCCAGTTGAAGCTACTAGTACACTGAATACAGCAAAAAACCGATGTGTCACTTAAATCTGGGCAACCTTATAGATGTTTAAGAGCGGCATATCACTAACCGCAAATGTTCAGATATTAGGGGGCAAGGGTGGATCGAGAGGTCTATTTTACTGTGGAGGATGACTGTTGGAGTTGGTGGGGTTCCCTAAGTGTTAAAGGCAGTTGCTAGCCTAAACATAAAAGTGCCACCCACTGCTCGCTTTGACTGAGTGGGTATTACAGAGCTGGCCTCCCATTCTTCCAAGGAGACGTAACTGAGATTATATCCAAAATCCTTCCTCATAGATTTCGACAAGAGACGGCCTCTACTCCCAGCCTTACACATCCAGAATATCCAGAAGCAGGGAAAAGGTAATTTCATGAATTAAGTGCAATTTATAAGCTTCTTGTCCAAAGAAAACATAAAAAGGTGTAAATCACTACGGATTTTGAAAAATATAAGTACCATGTAGAAATCAGGAGTGTGGGAACCTTCCGTACGTTATCTCCGATAAACCTTCGTAGTGTGTGCTATAACGTGCCAGAGAGTCTGATTTACAGCACGTTTCTCTCCATATTTTTATTGGTTGGAGTGCAACTTATGTCACTGTTTGAAGGAAGAAATTGTTAGCAAATAATTCTATAATCTATTACCTTTTCTTGATGCATACTCCTTTTCCTAAATAACTGCATACTATTTTCAGTTTATTTGATTCTATATAGCACTTTATTGTACAGGAATGTGCTTGAAATGTAGGAAGAAGACTTAAAACATCTATAAGATGGCATACCCATGGGATCTGTACTCACTCCTCTTCTCTTTTTAGCAAAGACGATAAAAAATGTAATTCAGGTAGTTGTTGTATGCCGGTGTACTGGAATGTGCTTGAAATGTAGGTAGAGCACTTAAAGCATCTTTAAGATGGCATACCCAAGGGATCTGTACTCACTCCTCTTCTTTTTTTTTTAATTAAGACTTTTTTTAAAAATTAATTGTGATATTTCTTTTGCCCTAACATGGTAGCAAAAGGATATTTGACCAAATGAGCTGAAATTATCATACCAGTTATACTGAAAGAATATTAAAATCCTGGAAAGTTTAATTAAAATTCAACACATATTATAAGTTTTAATTGTCCTTAAGCTTATGTGTATAGCAAGAATACAACGCATAGCGCTGCCTATGTAATATTGTGTGATATTGCATAATGAATGGAAGAAAGTTTGTGTCAGATATGTGGAACCATTTATTTTACTTACTGTGTGACTTTTACCACCATAAATTTGCCTAATTGACGGATGTGCACGATACGCTGCATACACGAGTTTGTACGTGACCACGTAGTTACTGCATTTATAAACTTCGAACTGACCCATTGCTATGAAGTTAATGTTAATTAATAGGTAGGAATCCATCCTTACTGTACTGTTACATCAGTTGCAATATAAATACTCAGAACATATTTTGTGTATATATATATGTGTCAAAACGATGTCACATTGTGTTTAGATTAATCGTGATGTAATAAATCTGCTGATATTATTTTCAAAGTAATACTATTTATTGGCTGAGCTTTAGCGAAGCCTGTCACTTAAGGGGCTGGAAACAACTTCATGTGTGTCTATCGATAAGTCGAAAATCGAAGTGACCTTTAGACTGGAAATTGAGCATGAAGCTTCATTCATACAAAAGGAACATTGAGTTTTTGATGATGGTCCATGTCACTCCATGGGATTTGGCTGAGCGTTAGTGAATATTTTTACATTGATCTTATAGAAAACCATGATGGCAATGAGAAAAGAGCGGAATAAATAAATGTGTAAGCAAACAGAATACAAGCATATGAGATTTTAACATCTCAGCATCTCATATATTTACACACGTTGTCTAACTACCCAAACAGGTACAACATAAACTTTTTGACTTTTGGTATGTTATAGAGTAAAATGGAAAGGATTTAGACTATTATTTTTAAACATTGCTATGCAACACAATTTAGTGAACAAAAATGTGAATGGCAAGATATCTCGAAAAATATTTCGTCTATAGACATTAAATTGGGAATTAACCTTTAGTTCTAAATAGACAGGTATGAGTTTTATGATGGTGCATTTAATTTGGCTAAAAGGTCATTGAAACCTATCATTCAGTAGGTTGACACGACATCCTTTTGCCTACCATGGATATTTAAAAATGTCTTTTCTGTATAATCGCGTGTCTTTCTATTTGTCCACAGGACATCTTGGGAATGAAATGAGATTTGAAATTTTGCATGCAATCTCAACAAAGGCTATTACGCTAAACTTCAAACTTGTATTAAAAGACTTATAACCCAAGTATCAAAAGTATGTAAACGGGAGTGTATAGTATTAATTGGGGGAACAAAAAAATCATTTTCAAAATGGGGGTGCTCACCCCCATGCTCCCCGTACCCAAAACCAAATTATGAAATGGCAACTAGTACCTTGTGATAAATTAAATTGAAGCTCATAAAAATACTGTATTTTGGTACCAAACATTGAAATCAACCAAGTCGTTTTGCATCAGCAGCAGCCAATAATGTAATTTCTTACACAACAATTATTAGGCTACAAACTATGTACCACTGCTAATAACAACAAAATTACTCACTGAATACTGTTGTAAATCCTATGTAAACTTCAATCAAATGTTCAAATTTGTAGCCACTGTTGTTCAAGCAAAAACATAACGTATTTTCAAATTCTTGCCTACCCTTTCTAAAAGTTTCTCTGGTGTCCGTCTGCACTCAGCAGTGATCCTGTTTTTCAAGTTTTGGAAACCAGTGGGATGTGTTTTAAAAACTACTGATTTCAAGTGATCCACAAAAAAGTCTAAGGGTGTTAAGTCTGGAGACCTTGCCGGCCACCCCCATTTTGAAAATAATTTTTTTGTTCCTCCAATTAGTACTATACACTCCCGTTTATAAAATTTCGATACTTGGGCTATAAGTCTTTTAATACGAGTTTGAAGTTTTCAAATAAACACCCTGTATAAAATAAAAACAAACTCACGAAATTACCATATTCAAGTGGTGTGCAGACTATTCCATATAACTAAATAATAGCCTTCGACTTGACCAACAGTAGGAACTACGAGGGTTGACTATCGAGGTTGTTACTGTGGTGTGATGCAATTGCACATGCAATGATGCGCCATGACGTGGCATGTATGATGTATTCTCTACTGATATACTCCCAACACAACATCGCTAAGCGACTGTGTAATGACGTCATTACCGTCCCCCTCACACCATCAGGACAGGTGGGTGGGGGGAGGGGGGTCCCGTCCCCCATGTAGCTGTGAAGCATTGACGCTCCCCCTAAACTGAATTTAATTCGCTTTCATTATAACCTTCACGCAGTATCGATATTTTATCCTTAACATGTTGTCACTTAGAGACTGATGCGTGGAATGGGGGAACATGAGAGATTCAATCATACCTGTACTTCTATATACATTCCTGAAAAGGATACTGAAAAATTGTCACTAAACAATCAAACATATATTTTGGATTAATCAACACGAATTACAACATTAACGATTTTCTTTGTTTAAAGTTTGTTATTGACGATGGAAGGTTAGAAAGGATAACAGGATTTCTGACATTTGCCATCGTTATGGTTACAAAATGGTATAACACAACGTTTCGAGGATTGGAATCTATCCTCTTCGTCAGGTGGGGGAGGTATTAGTACATACAAAAATAAAGAATAGAAAGAAGGAAGTAAGGGAAAGAAGAGGGTTCAAACATACCCAAAAGCTGCTTGGAGTCTAGTCCAAACCGTTAGAAATGATTTATAGATAATAAGATGATATTTTAAAATTAAATAGTTAATAATTTTGTATAATACTTAGTTTATTCTCCTCGGAAACAGACTAAGGTCTAAAACAGCGAAATTCATAATGGGATTTAACATCTGGCATAATAAAACATGTAGCCTAGTTATTCCAACACATAACCGTATAAGAATTTTAAATTATTTGACACTCTAGTTTTTACTATCAAATGGTAGGCTATATTGAAGACATTTTAAACTGCTTCCATTGTGACAATGCTTAAAGAGTAATTCTTGTATTGTGAACATTTATTTTTGCTTTTAATTTTATCTATGTACACATTATTATAAGATAACAATACGCCACACCACATATAGTTTAACAGGCTTCGCTAATCATCAATGGAAAAGTTTAAGTCTACAGTACATTTCATTATTGATAGATTAAGGACAGCAAATCATACGACAAAAAAGTTTTACATTCCTCGGCAAAAAAAGGAAAATTTGTCAGTCTAATGAGTGATAGGCTTCAACGACGCTCAGCCAAATTCCAAGTTGGCCATCACCATAGAACTCATTCTTGTTTGTGTTTCATGAAAAAAATTCAAGCCTACAGATGAATTCCTTCTCGAAATATATTGCAATAATGTACATTCAATTCTTTTCGTTACATATCGTTTCATATCAGTAACGTAAGGTGACGAATTATTTGTGTTATAGAAGTCTACATTTCAAGTTACCATAAAGTGATGTTCGATATGTTACAATAATTAGGCTACATGCGTTAATACCTCACGTGTAAAATTCCCTTATGTGTAAACTGAGTTTAAAAAAAATATTCTGCTATTCTCGTTGACATCATGGTTATACGTGACACCCATGTAAAAATATTTGGTAGCGCTGACCCACATTTAGTGGATCGAAATTTAGTGGATACACTCCATAATCTAACTCAGTGTTCCTTATATAGAAATGAAGCTCCAAGCATAATTTCAAGTCTATAGGTAATTTGGGTTTCCAGATATTTTGCAGACAGAAAGTCATACAGACAGAGAGAAATGGAATTTTTCCAGACCCACGAGTTATAGGTTTTGCTAAGGCTCAGCCAATTGTGATAAAACGCAATTAAGTTATTTCAATAAATATATAATTTACATAAAAACATTAAGCTAAGACTTATTTAAGCTTACTAAACAATATTAAGCAATGACTTCGGATTGCTTGAGAATATATGAAAATTCTTCAAATTAATTTTCTTCTGTTTACAATAATTTATGATGTACATACCTAAATACATCATAAATGGCAAAAATGAGGTGAAATGAGGTGGTTTTTATGATGGGTGAAATGTAAATATAAATTGATGCAGTGTCAACTTTAGATGTCCATAGCATTTGTAAACCTAAATACTAAGGATGAAGCAGAATAAAAAGGTCTTGCTCTACTGCATGTTTTTGACCGCCGGTGGAGTAAATAACTAATGAAAACATAAGAAATCAATAAACTTAAGAATAAAGCTTTATTGCTTGCATGAATAACTATAATAATGTAAACTATCCAGTGAATGCTTGAGGTAATTTTAAGGTGTTGCAGAGTAATTATAACCGTTACGACAATAATAAAATTACAAATGTTTGGCTTAAATCTCTTAATTGACATAAACATTGGAAACAATTTTTAACTCTCATAAGTATCTAATTATGATAGCAGTGAATTTTTAAACTCTCCATCAATTGGGATTGCCGATGGTTGAGCGGTCTAAGGCTACTTTGGATCAGAGTTAGAGCTAACGCAGGTTCAAAACCTGTATATAGCCTTAGTACTTTTTAGCAATAGATTTTGACTGGACCGATTGATTCTCCTTGATTGTTTTGTTTCATAAAATTCTCGCAAAGGCCAGTGGTCCAGAAGGAGGAGCGGTATAAGAGGGTCGGATTCTCCTAAAAAAACTAAAATCGAGCGATTCAAAATTTACAATACTGTGATTTTTACATTTGACGTTATAAAAATACATAATGTGACCTAAGTTTGAGTTTTTTTCACTTATATATCTATGTAAATTAATTGCATACTTGTTAACATCATTACATAACAGCAGATTTTAATTCATTATTTTGAGACTGAAAGATTTGGTGCTTAATTATTTTCCTTTTTCACACCAGTTCTTGTTGTGCAAGTTTATTTTGCATCCGATATTTCCAAATAGAAACTTTTTGAACAGTTCGTATTCCGATAAGTGTTGGTACTTCCACTTTGAAGTCATTTAACGTTCATGACTTCAGATGGAATTGAAAAGTTAAAAAAATGTCACAAATATTCTATAAACAAAGAATTAAGCCATTTAAAGTGAAAGCGTGTGATTAAAATTCAGAGACTTGTCATACTTTACTAATTGAATTAATAAAACTGCGGATTTATACATTTTACACTCAGCGAAATAAAATAAAAATGCTGGTTTTAGAGAAAAACTTATGGTTTTTTTTTTTAAAAAAAAGCTCCTACCTAATGGGCGCGTGAAAGGGTTGGAGGGTCCTCCTTGCAGAGACTATCATGACGATTGCAGAAACCACTTTCTTTTTGAACAAAGAAAGGCTTCACTAAACGGTCAATTATTGTAGAGTTCAAAACTTTTAAAAGCAGAGAGCAATGGGAGAGGTCAACCAATTTCTCTAAAAGCTCTTTTGTCTACACACTACCGTTAATGCAGATAGGTGTGTAAAGGTAACAGAAGTTGCAGGCCTTCGCTTCTTGCTTAGTCAGGCTCAACCAAATACATCTATCATGTACGCTACTCACAGGATATTGCTGCAGCAATTTTGACCCGTTTAATCAAAGTTATGAAAGAGGAATGCTAGCATTGAGAACAGATTAGTTAATGCCTCAATGAACTTACAACTATTAATGCCGTCTGCTAGCTTACTGGACTGTAGCATAGTAACAGATTAAAAATCCTTTGTAAGATTATATTCAAAGAAAGTTAGTAGCTACGTCCTGAAAAAAACCACGAGAGGCATTCTATTTTACTGGAAGGTTTTTCAGTTGGAATTGCAGATAAACGTGACAAGTTCATAATATTTGAATTACAGATGAATAAGCTAAGCGTCCGTAAACATTGCATAGTCTCGTAAGTTCTTGGAAAAATTGCAGACAGCCATTCAGAACTTCTATAAATAGTTGCCGCAACCATTTTTTACCTCATCCATCCGGAGACTTACAGGAATCCTGTATTTTTCAAAATCTTTTCCTATCAAGGAATATAAAAATGTCTCTCTCTTCCAGTATTTTATTCTTCTTTTACACTGTATCTACTGCGTCTAACCCAAACACCTCTTTTCCACATCGCGCTTATTGCTGATGATTATAAGTGTATTATTTCAAACCATATTTGTCCCCTTCTTTTTCTCATACTTTTGATTTTGTTCTCTTTACATCGTAAGCGTTTAAATATAATTTTAATTTTTTTTTTATCTCCCTCTCTCTCTGTGTTTGTTTTTATAACTGGATTTCCTCTCCGTCTGGGCAACCTTCTCTTCAAGTTGACACAGGCTGTTTTCTCACTCATTTTCTTACTCGTACAATCCTAACAATCGTGGATATTGGTGCTTATGATCGATCACAGTCATGAAGCCGTTACCAAATTTCTGGATAGGTCTACGTACTCTATTAGCATACAATTTTGCCATCCTGTGAAGACCCTTCTTAGAGGACCTCCTCATCACCGTTTCTTCTTCTTGAAATGCTTTGCGAATTTCCTTTTATACCTTTACTTATAGACATCATTTCCTTCTATGTTTCCTGATGTAGATTTCCTCCTTATTATCCTCAATTTAAAACTCAGAAATTACATCATAATTATCACTACTAGTTTTAATCACTGTATTCCGTGTTTTCCAGCATGAACTCATTTGTATTTTTTTGATACCTACTATTCCTTAGTTTAATTTCCATCTCTAAAGATTCTCAATTTCTACAAGTCTCTTTTAAATTCCTCACTAAGGCCTCCTTTATTCTCTTATTATAGGTAATTTCGATTTAGAAGAAACCAGAACTCTTATTCCTGGCATTTTTTTGATCTTCCTGACTTCTGCCTGTTTACAGATTCTGTTCACGAACACACTATGTTTTTATTTTGTCATACTTGCCTGACTATTTCCACTGATTCCATCTTCACAGTCAACTTAACTAATTCCACTGTTACGCTTCTTCTCTACTCCATTTTTCCTATATGAGTCTTTCCTAATTACGCCAAATTTTAGTTACCAATATCTGTATCCTAAGCTTTTACACCATATTTTCAACATGAAGGTCGTATATATTGTGCATTTAGTGATCCTCCACTGAACCCAACAAGTCTATATTCTCCTCAGCTGATAATTTCTGAATATTCTTATCTTCCTGAGATATATTTCTGGCTTACGCATTTATTCTTCTATTTAGGGAGGATTATCTGCCTTTGTAGTTTCTCTTCTTATTCACTTCCGACTTAAAGTCTGAATATTAACTTACTAAAACTGTGCGCCGTTATCTCAAAAATACAGTTAGTTCATGATCAAAATTTCTAATAATTCGCTTATTCCTTTACGAATTCTAAAAAATTCTTCTTAGAAGATGTTTTCTTTCACCTTTACCCCCTTACTTCTTAGATGATCATCAAAATGAACTACTAAACAATTGCTTAGCTTGTTCAATTATCAACTTCAACAGATCATCTTTAAAATGTGGAACTATTGACCAGCTGCTTAGCTTGCCTAATAAACTTCTTAGATCGTCATCAAAATGTTAAACTATTAACCAACTTGCTTAGCTTGCCATTATAAACTTCTAAGATCATCATAAAAATGTGGAACTGTTGACCAACCTGCTTAGCTTTTCGTAATCAACTTCTTAGATCGTCATCAAAATGTGAAACTATTAACCAACTGCTTAGCTTGCCAATTATATAACTTCTAAGATCATCATCCAAAATTTGGAACTATTAACTAACTGTTAGCTTGCCAACTTCTTAAACTTAAACCTGATTTGTTGTAGTTGATTTCTTACAGCATATCCTCCTGGACAGTTCCGCTTATTCTGTGATTGAAATTGGGAAATATTCATCCCGAGAATCTTCATCCAAATTCTAACAAATCACTTGCACTGATTTGAGAGATATAAACTGACAGAACAAGTTGACTATTGCGAGGAATTAATCAGAGACGCTAAATTTCCATGGCTGCCAAGAAGCAGAGTTCTTAAGGTGGGTTATTGATGCCAGATCATAACCATCGTAACCGTGAACTTGGTTACGGTATGGGAAACCGTGGTTTGAACTGCATTAGCTCTGTTTCTTATTGCTGTGGGGCGGCTACATCGTTAACTACTTTGTCAAAGTGTGCTGTAGTAAAGTAGTAAAACTGTAATGATATTCATGTCACTGCAATTAATGATTATTTTATTAATTTAAATAATACGAAAATTTCACTGAGAAAATAAAAGTTTTTGAGCACAATGTATACATTAATATGATTTATAATACAGTTTGAGACTCGGAAGTCATAAATGGAAAGAGATTAGAACTCATAATAATGATTTATTATTCAAATTACTATTATTATTGAGTATATGTCTTCTAAGTTTAGGATATTTCAAATTTTTCTTATGGACATAAATTAGATAATATCATGACACTGCACGACATAGGTAATGTTTGTTGGTCAAGACATATCAAACATACATTTGTTTGTTTGTCTTGTTAAAAAGAGCATTAATAAAAAATAGATCAAAGAAGTTTTCGAGTTAACAGTTGTTTAGAAAATAAATATGAAGACTGAAAAGCCCAATATCAATAAAATAGTGCTATTAGACGGGCTGAAAGAATTAGTTTGAGAATTTGAACTGTAAGTATTTTTATATGTATTAATACCTCCCCCACCTGACGAAGAAGATAGATTTAAATCCTTGAAACGTTGTGTTATACCTTTTGTATCATATAACGATGGCATATGTCCAAAATCCTGTTATCCTTTCAAACCTCCCATAGTCATTAACAAACATTAAACAAAGAATTTGTAAATATTCTAAACATTGTATGTAGTTGGTGTGTGCTGAAGGAGCAGTATACATATACATGATGCGCTGATTTCATAAACCTAAACGTTTTAAAATACTTCGAACCTAATAAAATTGTCTGAAACAACCTTTAAGATATAGTGTCCTCAACCCTTTCTCTTTCAACAATACTTCTTGCCCGTCTTTTTGGACAACCTTTCAGCAATAGCTACCCTTTTAGCAGTTTCGTTAGAAGTTTTAATTTTTATTCTTATTTATAACTGCTTGCTCTTGCAACAGATGAGAGTTTGTGGTCTGCCAAATGAAAACGTGAGCTCTTGTTTAAAACATTTTAATAAAAATCGTCTTCAGCATATTTTTCCATAAATATTTTAAACACGTTTTCACTTGGATACTATACTTTAGCTTTCTTAATTACTTGGAACTAATGTTCGGAGATTTTTATTTTGCTTAATTATTTCAGTTTCAACTTCTATATCCATAACTACATTAATGAGGAAAGATATTCACATAGCAGCATTTTAGGTACCAACTGATTTGTTTGAAAGTTTTATACATGAAAAGAATTAAAAAAATAAATTCACAGTTAAAACTGTATTAAATAGCCATAGACTATTGGGCTTGCAGAAATTTTCTTCAAATTAAAGGGTATGTATAAAAGGAACAAGATTTCATCATTAATTCAGTTTGGCAAAAATTGAATTTGGGATTTCTCATCGTGTGATTCAATTTTAATATGAAATGGAATTTTTAATAATTAGGAGTTGTTAAAAGTGTAAATGTATTGCAAAAGTCCAGAGATGCGTTTAAAGTCTAATGTGGCTCTTTTGAGGAATTTTGACCACTAAATTTGAGTGACAGCCCATTGCCGCATTTTTTAATTTTTCAATGTCTTAGGACGTGTTGTTCAATTGAAGAAGATGGTAGATATCGATCCTTGAAACGTAGTGTTGAACTTTGGTGTAACAAATGCAGATTAAAATGTTCGAAATTTTAATATCCTTTTCATAAAATATTCTTCCAAGGGCACTTCCCAAATTATATTAAAGTTCTGGTCTTTAACATGTGTTTTTAAATTTGTACTCACAAAGAAGCAACATTGTACATGTACAATCATGAGAGGATCTTTACGGACTCTTAAGTTTACAATAAATGGTCGCTTTATATGTAAGATATGAGTGCTGTTTTGGTTAAAGCAAATAATACATTTCTTGTAATACTACACAGCATATGTGTAGTATACTGCACAGTTGTTTTATTAGTGCATTTATTAGAAAGTGTTATATTAATTTTAGCATAGACCTTTTGCAGTAACAATATTTTTATTTATTTGCAATACATAAACCTTAAGTTTTGAGGTTAAGAACATTTATCGAACGCTAAAGGGGCTCTTCGGTTTCTGTATTTTAATGTATCGTTCACAGGATTCGACTTTATCGCCATCGAAATCTTCAGATTCCTCAGTATCTGAATTTTCCTTGAAATTCCTGGTTACATCCGGTCGGTTAGTCTAACGATCCGGCGTCAAGATTTTTATCCAAGATTTTCTCCGTACCTGATCTTCTCACTCTCACTAGCGCTAGAATCTCCTCAGTCTCTTTAGTTTCTTTTTAAGCTATTACAGTCATAACACTTTTAAAGTGATTTAAAAGTTTATTATTACCGACTGAAATTATACCTATTTTACCAATGAATGAAAATACAGTAGCTACATAGATATAAAAATATTATACATATATTTTAATTCAATTTAAATTTGCTTTGATTTCCAAGGTTTGAAAACAACTCATTGGTTTTGGACTTATTTATATAAAATGTTTTGTTCTTCCGTGCCAATGTCAGTGAATAATATTCCTCTTCTAAATATTACTGTTATGGAGAGATCGTTCGTTTAACAAGGTTGTGTGCCTTGCTCTCCACCTCTCTAGGTGACTGAAATATGTTACCTGCGTAGCAGAGTTACTGAAATCTGCAACTACTTAGCTACCATTCATAATACCTCAAAATAAATAAATTTTCAAATTTGAATATCTGAATGGTAGCTAAGTAGTTGCAGATTTCAGTAACTCTGCTACGCAGGTGACAGATTTCAGTCATCTAGGGAGGTGGAGAGCAAGGCACATAACCTTGTTAAACCTCTTCTAAAACCTAAAGAATCAAACAGAATGTAGAAATATAGAGCTTTAAAAAACCAATGTGGAACCTCAATATGGTTTTTAGTTCTATAATTAACAAACAATAACGTACGTATTTCTGCCGTGACGATCGCCAATTAACAATGGGTACTGATCAGTTTTCAGTGGTTGGCTATTGAGTGCAGACTTGTTGTAACATGTATTATTTAGTTCAGATTCAATAATTATTGTTTCTTTAGTAGGTATATATTTAGAGATAGTGTGTATGGAGTTGACACATAACATGTTTATTGTGATTCCTGAATTGTGGTTGTTATAAAAAGATCAACACGGGCAAATGTGAGGCGATCTGATTCACCTGGAAGGACTATGGTCTGGTTTTTTGGGAAGTCCTGAGTCCAGGGTGACAGATTCCGGTGGACTACGTCGACAACGTACCTCGGGACGGTGGTGACCAGGTGGCTCTCGACAAAGGTTGGTGAAACCTGCAGGATCCAGACTGACTTTCATGTCTCTTAATCCACTTCTTCGCCGCTCTTCACCGCTTACCACCTCCACCAAGCTGTTTTTTACACCTCGATCATACGGCCATCCATCACCTACGCCGGCCCTGTGTGGTACAACCAGCTGGCCGCTACCTTCTGGAAACAGCTCGAACCATTCCAAAACAGTGCTGTTCTTTCCTATCTGGAACCCCTTGGTTTGTTCGGAACACTGTCATGATGCGCTCTCTGGCATCCCGACACTGGTCGACTACATCAAGGCGTTACCTTGGCATCTCTTTGAATCGGCTGATTCCTCGGAGTAGGATCACATCAGGGCTTGGTCATGCCGTGAGGGCCCTGCTCCACTGCACAACCTGAGACGCCTAAGGGCTTTGCTGGACGACCATCCCTAGGCGCTTCACTCATTAGACTTGCTGTCCATCCTCAAATTCCGCCGACCACGTACATCTTCATTGTTCATCTACTTGTTATCGATTTGACTCTATTAACTACACTTCAACACTGTACCATTCTCCCATAAACCTAAAGTGTATGCACTGATGCTTTGCTTTCCATCAGTCATTGGAACATTTGTTTCAGAAGCCGCTCTGAGGGGAACCACCCTGTCTTCCACGGTTCAACGCTCCGGTACGATTTGTTTATTTTAACCTAGATTGTAGTTTCTTTGACAGAAGTTATTTATATGTTTATAATGTTGATTTGTTTTTAATGTACTATGTTTGCTGCTATGTTTTTAATTTGTTTTGTTTTCTTTTAATTCGAATTGTATAAAGAGGATACTAATTGTTATGTTGTTTTTACTGTTAATATTAGATAATTTTTATTCTGACATTATATGGATAAGTAATTACTAGTTATTTTTATATTGGTTGTATTTTTTGTATTCTTATTTTTAGTTCATTTGTAGTTTCAGGCACCTCGGAGAGTGGCCAGCATGTAATTTAATGCAAACTGAACTCTAAAAGTAATATTAAGTTTATTTTATTTTGTTAATCCTAATCACGCTACTGGACATGTGATTAGGCTATTCCTAAGATTTTATTTTTGTACTGTTTTTGTAATTTTTTGAAGGAATAAATCATTATTCTCATTATTCTCATATTCTCAGTTATGTTTAGGATGGTTATCCACCAGAGGAAGAGATCAGATTTCAGATCACGAAACCTAGTGTTGCTGATTTCTTATATAACTGAACGATTGCAAATTCCTGAAAGCCCTTTTACTTTCATAATCCTTCCACAGGGAAAAAAGAACTTTAAGCAGTTCCCATTCAAACGAGACTTACCCAGACATGAGATCCATCTAAATCTGCACTCGGTACAAAAATCCCCTGAGCGTAAAGTTGGAACGGAATAGTTAGAGCGAATCTGGAGATGAATGTGCACACTTAGAAACTTTGCTGTTAAGGGTGTTTTCTTTTTAAGGCAATAATAAAACTTGGATTAGAATATCTTATCTTATCAAGCATTTTTGGATGTATGCATCCATAGTAGAATACTTTTGCTTCGTATGGTCCTTTTGTGTTTGAATTTATAGATATCGATCCTACCCGCTGTGAGGATCGATATCGTTCCATTTACATCGTTTGGTGCTGCTATCTTTCCACTTTTTATACGTTTGGTGCGCTACTCAAACTTATATTTTAAAACTCAGTTTTAAATACAACTACTTCTTGTTATCTACTAGAGAAATCGACGACACTGTGAATGTTAAAGACTACTTATGACGATCAGTGTATTTCATTATTCATGAAGTGTACTAGATCCAGTGCTATGTTCAATTATATTCAGAAAAAATACTAGAAAACGAATTCCTTCGTATTTTTTGATCTAAGAAATGTGGGTACCATATTCATTGACAAATTTGACTCACACAGTGTGAAGTAAAAATATATTGCAGGGAATGTTTTTGATCTTTGATAATCAATTACTTACTTCTAACTGGTGAAGATCTCTCATGTACGATATAACTTTCCAGTTTTATAATTTTTTACGATATTTCGTTACAATTAGATTTAAACTTCGTTACGACACAGAAAATGCGAAATTGAATAGAATAAAGGATAAAAAAAACATTTTATAAATAATTGATCACAACTTTACTTGAAATATGCCGAAAAATACAAAGACACTTGTGGAAAAAAGTAGGTTTTAATTGGGATGATACAAGAAATTAAAGTCATTGCCAATTAAGATAACTTCCTTAAAAGCATAAAAATAGAGAATTTATTTTTGATTCTGCGAGGAATTACAGATATTTAATGTTGATAATTTATACGATTTCTAAACCAAGCCAAAATAAAAAAAGGCTGAGATGAAGGTGAATAATCATAGTATGTGTACATAAGTTTTATGGCTTTCTAACGGTTTATGGCTGAAGGCAATTAATGAAATATATAATTAGAGAAAATTACATGTTTTACCAAAATATCTTTAGGAAAAATAAATTTTTGTTAATAAAACATTCCTACACGGAATCTTTCATTATATATAAGATACGATAAAAATTTAATACCCACATAATAAAGAGCGTTCCTGTGGTCATAATAATTATAAATACCGCTAAATTGTTTAAAATAACTACCATTCTTCAACCAAAAAAGTTATTTTCTTGTTTTCTTAACAAATCGCTGTGAACAATAAAACTATTTCGTTAACTCTGTTATCGAAATTAATGACATTTTGGTGCTGACGATTATAAAAAATTTAATTAATGTAACATTGGTTGAAATTGGTGCATTAAACTTACTTATTTATATAACATTGTATTAAAATAAGTTATATTACTGACGCATGCAATAAAATTCTAAAAATTTCTACAGCAATAAAAAAAATTAAGAAATAAAGACAAAATTATAATTAATGTAACATTGGTCGATGTATTGAACTTAATGCATTTGCAATTATATTTAATTGTATAAATAATATATTTAAATATATATATATATAATATATATATATAATTATACAATATATACATATAATTGTATAATTTAATAAAATTATATCTATATATAACGCATGCAATATAATTTAAAACAAAATGTCTACTCTAATAAAGAAAATTTAAAATTATTTCAAAAGAGGAGCTGAGTTTAAATTTTTTTTAATAATTCTTAAAATTTACTTCAATTATTGAATAATTACCAGCTTGAAAGCATTAGACACATTTTATAGTTCAGCAATTAAATACAACTATTTGGTTTAGAAGAGACACCGATACTTTTTCCTCCTTAATGATCCCTGCGAAATTGACCGATCCCTAAGGTCTCTTCCGAGCAGAGACCTCCGGTCCCGAGTCCTCTTCCTCGACAGTCCTCCGGGTCGCCGTCGTAAGTAAATGATCAGGGTAAATGGTTCCTATTGATCTACCGGGGCGGGGTGGGAGGGGGAGGGTGATGCAGGGAGGCTGCCGGGCGGTTGTAGCGGAGCGCAGACAGTCCTGTGTAATCAGTGTTCTGGCCGGGCCATGCCTGTACCCGTGACCCTTGCGACTCTCTTCTCTGCATCTCTTACACAAGGTAACACGTCTCTAACGTGGTGTCATTCTCTAGACCGTCTCTTACGTTGTTCACACGACTTTTACCATGTTATATTGAGCAGGGAGACAATTTGTTGTAAAATAATTATTAGAACAAATATAATCAGTGTAC
Organism: Homalodisca vitripennis; assembly: GCF_021130785.1. Taxonomy (NCBI): domain Eukaryota; kingdom Metazoa; phylum Arthropoda; class Insecta; order Hemiptera; family Cicadellidae; genus Homalodisca; species Homalodisca vitripennis. The sequence goes on from NC_060212.1 coordinate 33,312,654, forward strand.
GATAAAAATATAATTTCACCTATTTTACGTCCTGTATATTATTTTAAATTTTAACCTTTTAATTATTAAACATATTTATGAAATGGCAATGCCAAAAAACATTTAATACCACGAGTGAATTATAACACAAATTCCAATATTCATTTAATTTTGTGAGGCCTCTCTGAGGATTCCATCTTCGGGCAACTTCACGAATGAAAAAAAATTGAAGGCCTCGCGAAATTAAATTAATATTGCAATATGTGTTATAATTCACTGGTGTTATTACGTAAAAATATTTCAATGCTCCGAGAACCGTCAATTTAAAACATTGTTTGACATTTATCGGTTAAAATTTGTCAATCGATTGCGAAATAGATTAGAAAACTGACCTGTTACAGAAAATTAATTGCGAAAACAATATAAAAATATTTTGCTACACTAAAAATCAAAGATTTGTTACAAAGTAGTTCTCAAGTTTTTGGAAGAAATTTACGTGAACAGTGGAATAAAACATGTATTTATTTTATTTTTATTCTTTAAACAAAATTCTTGCAAATAATTTATACTCTAATTTTTGTAATTATAGAAATCGATCAACTCTCGATCATCTCGATCATATTTTAATTGAACCAAAATTAAATGACCAGTGTTTTTATTTTTAAAAGCGAAAGGTGACGAATTTTGACAAAATTTAAAAGACGAGTGTTTTTGAACAGGTGTTTTCACCCCTTGCCCAGGTTCATTCAGGCCGCCCCATCGATCTAAGACCTGCGAAAGCAGCTTATCCAGCAGAATAAGGGGGCAGTGTACAATGGGGCATAATCCTGGACAGAAATGCTCAGTTATTGCCTTAAGATCAGTTCTAGATCAAGCAGCTGTTTGGTACCTTACTTAACACATGTTATTTTCGCATCTTGTCAAATCGGTGTGCAAAGTTCATATCTGAGAAACACATACACATGAAATAACACACTATTAGATATCTATCTAGTCTGTCCCCTGAGAAGCATACTGCTGCCGTAAAATTTGATGTCAATTCAATGTATTTAAATAAAAAACTAATAGAATCATTGAAAAATTTAGGATATGCAATCGGTTTTCAGCTGGAAATTTTAAGATACATTCTTAGAGACAGAAAAAACAAGATCTTCAACATTCAAAATTCCAATTCTTATTGGAATTTAAAGTATAAAGTAATATATGGGGGAATTTTGAAATCAGAGCCAAAAGAAAACGACTGAAGTATTGGATGTAATACTTACGCAATACGTATATTAAGTATGACTGTAGGGTATAGCTTGTTTTCATTAACGTGCATTTTATACATATATAAAATACACTACCATATGTATATGTAAAACAATTTTCTTACATTATATGTAATACAAATTGTCATTTTTTTCAAGTTATAAATAATTTTATATCACATGATTCCCTGAAAACTTAGATATCTTCACCTGTTTTCTCTCGTACCTACGTATGAAATAGTTAAAATTTATCTTTTAAGTTAAAAGATAATAAATATCTTCACTCCTATGGTAAAATTCTTCACACATTTATGAATTATTTTATACTTTTCCTGTTTATAGAGAATTTATCGTAAAGAAAATATCTTATAAACTGCTTCCAACAAAAATACAAGAGTAATAATATACATCTTATTAGTCTGTATTGTTTTTACTCATTAAATATCTTTCAATTTCTAACATTATAAACTGAAAATTTGTAAATGATTGGATACTAAAGGGGAAATGACTGGTAAGAATGGTGCTTGAATTGACAATGTCTTAAAATTTAAACATGTGAACATGTGTTTAAATTTTCAAAATTCAATAACTGATTTGCAACAAGTATCCTTTAAGTGTATTACATTGCATATATAAACCCTCAAGTTTTCAGAAATCTTATTTAAGTTTGATTTAGAACACAAAATATAACAAATAGAAAACGATCAACCAGCACTAGAAGCATTTTATGAAATGATTAAACTGAATTAACCAGGATAATGTTTTAACTATTTAGGTTACTCTAAATACTGTCTCAACTCTGACAGCAACACTATTTTTGTATGACAGGTGTATAACTACCTGTATGTATAACTAATGTATACCTAATGAGATGTATAACTGATCTCAGCTATACAGTGGATCAGCTGTATTTTTCAATAGAAATACAGCGTTTGCTGCCATTTTGTTTCCAAAATTTTGCCCTGAACTATCATTTTGATACAATTAATATATTTTTGTTTTTGGTTTAAAATCATATAATAAATGTGATGTGTTGACACTAATAAAGTGACCATAGGTGTCAACACAATATTTACAAAATAGTGCAACCTCATACTAAAGAGGAATATGAGGCATTACGTTTTTGGCTCACAAAGACATTTTAATGAAGTACAATACCATAATCCTGCAAATGTGGCACGAGAGAAATAGGTTGACTAATGTAGAATATAAGTTTTTCTAAATGAGATTTTGGTAAAAAGGCTCATTTGAATAGTAAAATACAGAGTGGTTCTATGAGAATAGGTTAAAATATTGATTTCGTGTACTATCATTGATGTAAGGGTATGTTTATATCATATTAAATATGAGGGTAATAATAATAACAATAACAGTAATAATAATAATAATGATGATGATGATGATAATAAAAGGGGGGTTTGGTATTGTTTATAGGTATTAATAATATAAATGTAGTATATTTATATTACAAAAGAGTATCATTTAAACGATGAGGGTAATAATAATAACAATAATAAAATAATAATATAATAAAAACTAATAATAGAAGGGTTTGGTATAGTTTATAGGTTATTAATCACATAAATTACACCACTGCCTTCAAATATGCCTGGGTATGTACCAGCAATACATCACATTTTGTCCATGCATATTCCGTATAACAAACAGTATTATAATCCACAAAGATTGGTTTTAATTTATAAGATAACTCTTCTTGGATGTCTGAATGTTGAATTTTCATTTAATTAAAATAGAACAATGAAGGTCAAGCGCTAGAAGGTCAAGTAAGGAGATGTCACCAATTAGGTGTTGGTTAATATTGTCAACCAAACCTTCGGCGTTAATTTTGTGATCAACTTGTCTTTTTGTGTTGTGTTCCATTGAGTAGGTTTGAGGTTAGGTGCCAAGTAGGCAAAGTCGATATCGGAGTGCAGACGGCGAGCGGTCTAAGACGTTGGACTTTGGATCTGAGCTAAAGATAGCGCAGGTTCAAATCCTGTCTGTGACCTTAGACTTTTTATCAGTACCATTCAACCTTGTGCTGTATTGACTCTCTCCCTGATTCAGTTGATAAGATCCTCGCACAAGCCAGTGGCCTAAGAGGATGGAATGTGAAAAGGGATCGGCTCCTCCTTGAAAAACAGTTCTCTACGTGCTTATTTACTAACTCAAAAAGATAAACTTACATCTTAGATAGGATGAAACAGATGGGGTAACGTGAAGGGAGGTAATAATCTCTTGTTCGAACTGATAAATTTAGGAAATTTACATTTTTATTGCATTACTGAAAGATAATCTAGAGAGTATTCTACTTCAACGTGGATGGAATTCTTTATCCGGTAGATTCACACATTTATAACAATATTGGTGGAAGATGAGTATTTAGTAGAAGATGGATTAGGTTGGCATGATCTGATAAGGTCAACTCGGTGCTTAAGGCAAGGCATGGGAACACTACCTTGTATCTTTAAAGGATAATTAACAACACTGTATTGTTTTTACTCGTTAGATACTTTACATTTCCAACATTACAAACTGAAAAATGAAATGACATTACTGTACTTCTATTCACCCAACTTCCAACATAAATGGGAATTGAGATATCTCTCAGTGTCTGTAACTCTGTAGTATTTTCGTATAACAAAGTTATGGTGGCTTCGAATAACGTTAGCTACGATTTCTCTGGATAACGACAACAAGACGTTCATCAAACTTGTCATGATTTGTTATCCCAAAGCCAAGTAGGTTGCCAGGAAAACATTTTTGGGGAGGAGGTTCAGACAACTTATATTTTCCAGCAGTGGACAGAGAGTAGGGCCTATTTTGTTCCTTAAAAGTTTCTTGAACAGTTTCTTTCTTAAGAACTATCTTTCAGCAGAACATGTCAGTAATACTGAATTATTTAAGTAATTATAATCGTTACTGAAAAAGTAATAGAAAAATTGAAAATTGGGGAGGGGGGTTCCAGACCCCTTGCATCCTCTCGCTGGCTACGTCCTTATCCAAAGCACGTGCATGACAAAAGACTTTTATTAGGATCACACTGATCTTCTGAGACAGTTATCTTGACGGATTTGTTTGCTTGAGTTGTAATACTGACACAAGGTTACGTTCATGGTTTGCAAACCATCATGATGGCGACCGTCAATAATACCCAAGTCGTCCCTGAATGGTTTACAGGCCACATCATGTTTAATGGAGTATTCTAGAACGTTGCAAAGCAAAGGCACAATTTGTCTAGGTAAAATTGACATCAATGGACACGAGATATCGGTGGCATTGAGCATTCCCTAAGGCTCAGCTGATCTTCCTTTCCGATTTTGGTATTTTTGCATCTAACAGTCGGCCAGACAGTACGAAAACAGCCCTCAACTAAGGACTGTTGATCAAGACACATTACAGTATGTATTTGTTACTTAGCGTTGGATATACTTAACAATGATATCCTGATATCCACTTCTGACAAAGTGATGCAATAAAGAACTTTACATTGAGATGACTAGTTACTGCCAGGGTCGTTATAAGTGGGTCAAGAATTGAATTTTTTGGGCTTGGATTACTCTTCCTTTTGACGTTGGATTCTTTGGATTCCCGGTCAGTGTAATGTTTTCGTTCACCATGTTGCAATCACCTACTTCATTAATGACAAAGAGGACGACATTTGAATTTTCAAAGCCAAGCAGGTTACGGCTGCAGTATAATAAGCGGCCACCAAACCAATCGGTTGATAATTATCGAATGATATGGAATCATCGATTTTCGTGACCATCCAAAAGACTGAAAGCAAAATGTCAGAACAAATACCTTAGTAGATATTTCAAAGAACAATATCTTTTGGCTAGTTTTCAATCTTAAAAATTAATGCATAAGTACATTAATAACCTATATAATTGACAAATTAAAATATAATATACAAAATACAATAAAACAGTAAAATTACGTACTTAGTCCCAGCAACAGCTAGTAATGACGTCACTAGTCTAAATAAAGAAAGCTGGCAATGATTAATGATGGATATATATATATATATATATATATATATGTATATATATATATATATATATATATATATATATAGAGGTTAAATGTCGTATTCGATAGTATCGATAATTATTATTCGATTGTGATAGTGGCGGCTTATTATACTGTAGCCCAAGTTACGTGTCAACGAATGCCTACCTCTCACGTGATGTACAATTTTTAGTCTCGATCATGGGTTATAAGATATATATAGGTTAAATGTCGTATTCGATAGTATCGATAATTATTATTCGATTGTGATAGTGGCGGCTTATTATACTGTAGCCCAAGTTACGTGTCAACGAATGCCTACCTCTCACGTGATGTACAATTTTTAGTCTCGATCATGGGTTATAAGATATATATAGGTTAAATGTCGTATTCGATAGTATCGATAATTATTATTCGATTGTGATAGTGGCGGCTTATTATACTGTAGCCCAAGTTACGTGTCAACGAATGCCTACCTCTCACGTGATGTACAATTTTTAGTATCGATCATGAGTTATAAGATCCGTAATTTGGTTCAGCGTAGTTTTATAATCCAGCTACGGAGAGGATAAAATATTTGACTTGACCTAAATATATGATTAGGATTCATTAAATGAGATTCCACAATTTAGAGCCACTAAGTTGTGTTATTGAATTCTTCTTCTCAGTAACATTAGTTCTAAGCAGTAAAGGGTTGTAGTTCCATTTATATTTTTATATTCCAGGCTACAACAAGTTATTTATATTGTATTAGAAAACTTCTTCGTTTGAAAAGTAACTGCTCGATTTTCGGTGTTCATAACTAGAAACTTTAAAAAACTTTTCTCATTCAATTCTATCACATGGAAGAGCAATCTTTTGCCTCATCCCGATACAATTCATCTTATTTTGGGTAGAAAACAAAATTTCACGTTCATAGAATCACTGGAAAATATAACAATAAGGGCGCATATGGAATCAACTTTGGGTATCATGAATGGAGATGTGTAGGTAATGATAGTCTAATGCATATTTTGGATGGATGGCAGTTGTTTCGAACGAGCATGTAATCCATATCCGGAGTAATGACGGATGTTGAGTCCACCCATCCTGTTCAACCAGTGAATCAGTCTATCTTATACGTAATGTACTAATATTCCAATGAGAAAAACAGTACATGAATATGAATTATATTAATACATTGATTTGAATGACCTATTAATAACATATAATATACAAGATGTAAACAAATGCCCGCTTGTGCTTGATAATTCTAAAACAATTATAGGTAACACAATAAAACTTGGTTCATCATTACTGCATCTATAAATCTACTTTTTGAAGTAACTACCGTATTTTTGTCATGTCAGGGGGATGGCCCACAAGGAGTCAGAAGGAAATCTTAAGTGAGAGCATAGGTCGAGTAGTACATCAAATTAAAGGTCTTTATTAGTAGAGTACAATGCTGCAAACTTGACCCCAAAGGGTCAACTCTTTCAAAAGTTATACTGGTTTAAAGTTTGAAACATTTACGATTTAGGTCCTGTTCTAAATGGTTTAATATTCTTGTCTTGGCTCAAGTTGTGAAAGTAAAACTTAGTGAATGAATATTGGACTTGTTAAATAATTTTTAAGGTAGTAGACGTCCAATGGAGAATGGTCTACAAGGAGTCTACCAAGCCAGTGCGGGACTTCCTTTACACCCTGTATAACCGATTGTATTATACTAAGAGTAGACAAGGCAAGGGTACGCTACACCACGTGTCGCGTAACAGACTGAGGTACAATGTGAAATTTCAAGCCCATTTCATTCAAGCCCATAGCTCATTTCATTCATGAGATGTCCTGTCGCCAGATGCACAGGCAGAAAACTCACACAAGAAATTTTTTTACATTCCCTCTGCAGACAAAACAGAAATAGTATCAGCCTACGGAGTGATGCTCAGCCAAATTCCATGGTTGGTCATTCTATATAGAACTCATTCTTGTCCATATAGACAAGTTTCATGCAAAGTTTAATGTATACAGAAGAAGTGTTTCTCGAAATAAATTACCACATGATACATTCTACATTTTTGTTCAATAAACTGGGTTTCATAGCGGCGTGTCTTTAGGTTAGCTTGCTTTGGAGATGTAGTGCTAACAGACGTACAGAAATGAAATGTTTTCCAATCCCTCAAGTGATTTTCATATGTTATATGTTTATGATATATAAATTAAATATTATGAGGGATGATTTACATAATATACGATGGTTTCATTGGGTTTACTTCAATGGAAGTGGTGTTTTCCGTTTATTCCGTACAAGAAACAACAAAATAAAGGTACAGGAAAGGCGAAGTACTACCAATTATACTCTAATAAATATCTTAAGTCATAAGTGGATTTGAAAAAATCCGGATTGGTTCAAACAACAACGAATAGTTTGAAAATTGAACCAGCTGATGCTCATGGTCACGTAAGTCATAAAAAATAGTCAATTATCAAAACAGAAATACTCAAATACGTATTTTAAGGCAATACTGAATAAAAATGAACGCAATAGAGGTTTTAATTTGATGATCCGTTGTAGAATATGGAAGATTGGAAACTACTTTTGTTATAATGGATTTCTATAGTTGTATGTGCAATTTAAACTATAATTATCTGAAACTACCCATCTTTATAAACATACTTGTTATTTCCATTATATCATCCATGGGTTGAAGGTGACTTCCGGTTATAGCTTGGATGTTAATTATCCTTAAAAACCAACATCAAAGTAGTAAAAGAGCATGATTTTAGCCCCAGTAACAGTCACTGTCAATTCACTCTACAGACCTCTTATATATTTTGTCTTGTTATAATTAACGCAATAGTGGTTTTAATTTGATGTTGTGTGTGGATATGGAAGATTGAAAACTAGTTTTGTTATAATGGAATTCTATAGTTGTATGTGCAATTTAAACTGTAGTTAACTAAACGTTACAAGATTGCTTGTTATTTCCATTGTATTATCCATGGATTGAAGGTGACTTCCGGTTATAGCTTAGATATTAATTACCTTTAAAAACCAACCTCAAAGTAGTAAAAGAGCATGATTCTAGCCCCAGGTAATCACTGTCAATCCACCCTACAGATCACTTAAATATTTTGTCCTGTTGCAATTGGCTGAACGTTAGCGAAGCCAATCACTCGAGGGGTCGAGACAACTTCATGTATGTTTGTCTATATGTCTATCTGTCCACATAATATATCCAAAACATATAGATTAAAAATTTACATTTCTATATAGGGACACTGAGTTAGATAACGGTGTATATTACGTTTGGTCTCTTTACAAATCCAACCCTGATGGCAACGAGAAAAAGGAGAATAAATAAATCTGTTTAAAAATTAATACACCCAATAAGATATTCAAACATGTGACACATTGATTGACGACACGTGTAGCCAAACTAACCCCAAATATACATTATTTTATAGTAACGGTGTGTGGACACTGATTATTGAAGCACTGCTATGAAATCGAACTTAATGAAAAAAAATCTGAATGTGAATTTCATCTAGAGAAAAAATCTGTAGACTTTTAATTTTACAAGAAAGTTTATTTTCACATGGTTGTGTTCTATGATGCCTCATTTTCGTGTCAAACTCGTTTTTGCATGGTTGTATTTCAGTCTGTCCGTCCGAGGGACATTTCTAGAATGAAATGAGCGATGGATTTAAAATTTTGACATGTTACGACATGTTGTGAATGATGGCCAGATTCGCTAGTCAAAGTTGTAAATGATGGCTTTAAGACATTGCACATGGTGGCTAATGAGACATTTTAGCATGCAAAATTGCACCTGGCGTAGTCAGGAATTGTACCAGTTCTACATATCGTATTTCTAGTATGTAATGTTGCACTCTGTTGCCACACGAGAAATTCCTCTCTCGCATGGAACCCCATAAAGTATCGGATTTTTATGTAGTCTACTTTTCGAAGAGGAAACTCTAAAGTGCTGGCTTCAGCGAGCAATCTACTTCTCTTTAGAAGTAGAATGTATACTCGTTTATCCTGTACCAAAGAACAAAGTGAAGTATACATTAAGAAAAACAAAATTTGCAGAAGTGGCAACCGTAGTTCTTATTGCTGCCTTATATAAGGAATATAAAGTTGAAAGTAGAAGTTTTCCTCACTTACAATTTAAATCCATCCTTTCTATTTTAAATGATAAAACGAGCGTATGTATTTTAGCTCTTTTATTTCGTAATAAAATTCGTTGCTGCTTTAACATATCGGGTTCTCAACATAAAACAAATGTTTTCTTACTTTGTTTTCTTCCGAACTGAGTTGATGACATGGAACCGACCCAGGAAAATTCTGAAAGAGACGCCTTCCAGGAAGTAGGATTTGAGGAAATATCTTATTCACATGAGCCTGTATATTTTAGTTCTTTTCTTTCATCACCAAATTCGTTGCTGCTTGAAAATGTAGGGTTCTCAATATAAAACAAATGTTTTCCTACTTTGTTTTCTTGTGAAGTGTCTTGACGAATTGGAACCAACTCAGGACAATTCTGAAAGAAACGACTTCCAGGAAGTACAATTTGAGAAAATACCTTGTTGATTCACAATGGAGATAGGGCGTCCTTTTAGAATAGTTACAGTCATAAGGCTAAGTTACACTCAGAAGAGTGTCTTAGGCTAAGTTACTAAGAGAAAGATCATGAGAATTTTTCGCGAGGAGACTCCCTCGACCCAAGTTGAAGAACTGGTTAGCGAACTGGTAAACTAGATTAGAAGTGTGCGGCCAAACTTTTCTGCGAGAAAATTAGTACCCTGTGTTCTTGTATCGTGACTGTTCCACGATAAAATGTACCAACATTTACTGACAATTTGGTAAAGCTATATAATTTAATGAACTAATCCGTTATGAAACTCTTAGAATGAATATAATTCAAAGAGAAAACCCTAATTCTCGGCCAGATAACATAATTTATCACCTAAAGTAGAAAAAAACCTCTATATTTTAATATTTCAACTAGTATCCTGTGTTCGTGTATCGTGACTGTTCAACGATAAAATGTACCAACATTTACTGACAATTTGGTAAAGCTATATAATTTAATGTACTAGGCTGCTATGAAGCTCTTAAGTAGAGAAAAGCTCCTATATTTTTATATTTCAACATGATAACTCTTTTAGATCTGTAGTGAACGTATTTTGACTGTGTAACAGATTTACCATAGGGTAATAATTAAATTTGTAACACAAATGTAAAATCTAGTTGATAAAATAAATTTTAGTTGTAACTAATCTACGTACGATTGGAAAGGATATATTAAGGTCAGTGGTAAATTAATAAATGTTGGTATAAAAACAGAAAAAATAATGTGAAACAATCAGTTAATCTGTGATGGTAAGTAGATAACAACTGTTGAAGTGTAATAAGTATTAACATTAACTAAATATTAGGTATATAAGTATAAAATTGTATAGTGGTTAACAAAAATCACCTTTCTGGTGTTTTAGACTACTACTATTGACAGTAAAACTAGCCAATAAAAAGTCTCAAAGTATACAATAATAACCTTATTGATGTCATAACCTTCAGTTTGTCCCAACATTATTTGGATTTTGTATTTTGTAGAAAATTGTTTCCTATCAAGTTACATACTTAATTCTATGACAGCTGAACTTTGAATTTTACCTCTAATGAATTAGGAGCCAAGTTTAATAATAGATTGTGCTCATGGAATGTGGAGAAAATGCCGAAGACAGAACATTTGCTAGACAATATTTCCACTGCACAAAGACAGAGCGGAGACACAAATAAAGAGCATTCTTCTAGGAATGTTACCGTTGCAGTACTAAACAAAGTTTTGCAAAGACAAATAGCGTATTGCACTGACCTAACTTACCTTTTGTTTTGTATGTTACATAAAATTCCTGTACGAAGCCAAATACTTCATTGTATTGTTTAAAAGATTGCATAGTCTGCTCGCATAAAGTTGTTTTCTGAACCAATAACCAAAATTGGTAAATTTGTATCAAATTAACCAAATATTTGTATTGCAATAAACGTAATATAACGTATTGCAATCGTCAATATTAGCCTTAAGATATCAAACAGTCACACATTGAAACTCCAGTAAAACGTACAATTTTATGTATCATACATGTATTACTTCTTTCATTCATGTAAATTTTCCCACTTCGAACGTTGTATGTTAGTCTGCTAATTGTGTGGTCACCCAGTTTGTATGTCATAAACTCGTCAGCACTGTAAAATGCTTGGATTATTTAATAAGAGTTTTAAACGAGATTATAAAGCCTTAGGCGTTGTGGCAATTTTTATTTTATTTTAATCATGCCCTTTGTTGATAAAGCGAACCCCTGCCTGAGATGGCAAATGTTCGTAAATCCTCGTTCTGTGTCTCTTAGTCCGGTAGGTATCTCTCTCTGCCTCGTGATCAGCACGTATGTATGTCTTGACCGCAAGTCATATAGCACATTTAGACATACAAAATAATTTTGTCTCTAAAAATATTGAGACTGCCGATTAAGCCGCATCTTTTTGATTTCCTTGCCTGACTCTCTGATCTTCAATCGCGCGTTTATCAAAACCGCTTGTTTTTTGGACTTTAAAAGCTCTGAAGAACAAGTCAAGTTTGTGCTTGTTTCCCTCAACACTAAACCGTAGGTGAGTGATGGGAGGGAGGGGGGTAAATCAAGCCATACTGTAATTGTAGACGAAACTGATACAATTTTATACATGAAACATACTCGTGATTACACAAGGAAAGCAATTTCAGAAGTGATTGAGAGTATGTACAAAATGTCCATAAATTACTCTATCAAAGTTCACCATATCATTATTGACGTCAAAATAAGTAATAAATTTTGTCTTATATTACTTAGTTTATCATATGTCTTTATGTCTGTAATTATTTAGAAAGAAATCATATCTTTGAATTAAATAAGAGATTAAACTTTGAAAATATAATAAAGTCTTGTTATTTTAAAAAGTTTCAGAAAAATATCTCGCTTTAAAGTAGAGGCTATAAAAACGTTCAAACTGTAATAACTCAAAACGGAAAATTTTATGAGAATAGTATAAAATGGGATGCTTTTAAATGACAAATAATAATTCTTTTACATGACAAATAATGATGCAGTAATAAAGGTTTTACAGAGCATCATTCCTCACTTAACTTTAACTACTCGAGTTATAATGTTGTTTAACTGCTGAATAATGATCAGCTGGTAATTAAATTTAATAGCTGAAAATAATACCTCACAATTGTCATTCCGGATGCTTGTTATGAAATTTGTTTGTTGCTTTTGTAACCGTGCCGAATCATTTTTATTTATTTTTTATTGGTTAATGTATTGTAACCAAATACTAATTATTAACCGCACAGTTACAGGGTTTACATAATTGTATTATTACGTTTTCTATTTCCTAGTAATTAGTAAAAGGTAAATTAACAATCAGTTTTGCTATGGTCATTTAGATCGGAGAAAAATCAGAAGTACACATTCTTGAACAGAATCAGGAAACACATTGCACAACCCAGAAAATGTTTAGTGACAGCAGAGGAACATGTTCAAGCTTTTAAAGGAGTGCAGGCTGACAGGATACACACTCCAAGGATAATGGGAACAGAGCAAATTAGTCGAATGGTGAGAACTAACCCTAACGAGCATGTTGAAATTCCCAGATGACATGTGGGATGAAGCAACGCCAGCATCGATCTACAAACTAGCTGGCAAGTTGGCTATACATACGGCGAGATCTTAGAGGAGCCAAACTGAGTTGTCTGTAATCAAGCATTAATGTTTCGTAGTAAACATCGTTACTTATTATTTATAAGAAGGATTACTCCACACCACGTGTTTAAAGTTTAAATGTTTAAAAAGTTTAAAATCTTAACAAGTTTAAAGTTTAAAATCGATGTCAACTAGGTCCCATGTAGAGTCATGCACCATCATCTAACTCAATGTTGTCAACGTAGAAATGCAGTTTCAAGCAAAGTTCAATTCTAACCTAGTTAAATTGAATACGTTCTCCAGATATCTTGCGAACAGACACCCATAGAGATACAGATAGATAGACGCAGTAGAGGAATTTCGCTTGAACTTTGAGTGACAGCAAAATAGGAACAAATTATTACAGATAGATAGACGCAGTAGAGGCATTTTGCTTGAACTTTGAGTGATAGCAAAATATGAACAAATTATTACAGGTATATAGACGCAGTAGAGGAATTTTGCTTGAACTTTGAGTGATAGCAAAATATGAACAAATTATTACAGATACATAGACGCAGTAGAGGAATTTTGCTTGAACTTTGAGTGATAGCAAAATATGAACAAATTATTACAGATAGATAGACGCAGTAGAGGCATTTTGCTTGAACTTTGAGTGATAGCAAAATATGAACAAATTGTTACAGATAGATAAACGCAGTAGAGGAATTTTGCTTGAACTTTGAGTTATAGCAAAATATGAACAAATTATTACAGATATATAGACGCAGTAGAGGAATTTTGAGTGATAGGAAAATATGAACAAATTATTACCTGAAAGTAAATATTTACTTATATTAAACATGTTTACGCCATCTAGTCGGTGAAATATGTGCAGATCATTTTAATTTACGAGTTTTATAATACACAATTCGTTTAAAACGCAAGACACAATATGACTACTGTAATTAAATATCAATTAAAATAGAGAAAGAAAATAATATTTAACAATATAAAAGTAGCTTTGTGTAAATATTACGATATTTTGAACGATAGTATTAAAGCATAGCCTAGATAGAAGCGACCTTCGTTATAATGATGTTAAAACCCTAGTTTAAAATGTCACAGAACTACAAACTATAACTAATGCAAATGTAATACAGCAAGAGATTAATATGAATATCTAGGTTATAACAATTCTAGGTTATACTGAAATCGTAACTCTTATTTAAGGTATAGATCTGGTATAGCAAGAGACATATCATTGCAAACCGGTGTTGTAACAAATAAACTGTTATTTAATGCACTTATGCTTTTGGTATGTTGTTTAAACTGTGCATGAGTATAGAAGATTAGTTTCGAAAATCTGTGCAATATAAGGGTTATCATTACTTAAACCTTTTATTTATAATTTTCCTAGAACGTATGTTATTAATAGAAATGAGATTAATTATTTTAGTTATTATTATTGTGGTCAACCCAATATTACATTTACAATTTAAATTAAATGGTCAGAATTTTTAATGGGGTAGTAAAAGGTTTATTTACAACCTTTTATTATCCTCGACTCTATAGTGTTACTAAACTTATGTCATCTATTTGTAATTCCATAATTATGAGTTGAATTTATGGAAGCAATGTGCCAGTTTAACTAGGAATTCTTGGACGGTTTATTGTAATTTTACTTACAAGCGTGTTTTTCTTTTTTGTGTATAAATTATTAACGGGAACCACTAACGTGTACGGTATTACAGTTATGATAAATATTGTCACTAATTATGCAATAACATTTTCTGCCTAAATTAGTAAAGGAAACTTCTAGTGTGGAATGTGTCATGTAATGTACAATGATGATAAAATATCATACTAATAAACATATATTGAAGTCGACGAATTCCAGTCCTGGTATCATTAATTAGCCAGGATGCTTTAGTAAAGGAGGCATTGAAAGGACACACATTTGTGCACTTATTAATTTGCTTTACCTCTCAGGAGGAATGAATGAAAAAGATAACATCTGAATACATCAAAGCCAACATTTACATCTCTTCATCTTAATCCATATTTTGATGTTCAGATTACACAGGACTCTGTTGTGATGTCTCGGGATCCTTTGTGTGATATCCTTAACGACCTTGAAACATGAGTAAAATTAATAAAAGAATTTACAATAGGGTCAAGCAAATGACTCCAAAGCCAGGTGACGCCGTGAATGACGTAATTTTGTTAAAATTGCATATTTTTATAAACAGCTACCTCAATGATTGAAACCCGAACAATTGTTCTATTTCAGTATTCACTGTATTTCAAAACATTGTGTTACAGCAACTTTCATTTACACGTGCTTCTTTGACCAAAGTCGTTACCGATTCTCTGTCCCCTTCATTAAAATTCAGTTTACACATGCATCACTATTTATAAGGTGCATGTGTTGCATTGCTTACTGTGCATATGCCTTCTTTTCCTAGATTCGCACTTCCTTTGAAAACAGATTCTACCCGTCTCTTCTTTCCTTTTTCCCAACAGTCAAAATAAAACCGTCTTGAGCTCTCGAGAATATTCGTATGTCCAGAATTGGGACGGGTCGTCGCTTTAAAGACTAAAATCACGTTAATTTACTTTTAGGTAAAGATTATAGGATGTTTTATAATTAAAAGTCTAAAAATAAAAATAAAATTATTTCCAGAATGAATTAGTTTGTTACTTCCTCTACTTACACGTTCAATTCTATCCGAATCAGACTTTTCATGTGGTTAACATCATTGCTTATAAAGAATTGAACATCAATTAATATTATGCAATAACTTTAAAGATAAATTTGTTATAGTTTGCACTTATTTTCAACGTAATATAATGTAATGTAAATTTTGAAAACGGTATTTTGAGTGTTTTTGTCTCTATTCATCAAAGGTTCCCCATCCGTAAAAAGATATACCAAAGATTAATTTCGTAGGAACCACTTCTGAGACAATTGAATAGACCCTATAAAAGCATTTGATGAAAAATAAAAATTGTTTTTTGGGACCATCTTAATTCGTACTCTTCGTACTGCTATATGTTTATATTGCAATAATACTGTACTCGTATAGGAGAGCCAGAGACTAAAATTGGAGTTTTAAAGCGATGATTTGAGTGTTAGAGAAGTGTGCTATACGAATAGTCGTGGAACAGTGAGATGTGGCGAGTCAATATTGTGTTTCTGCTGCCACAGTAAGTATGTGTGTGTCAAACATATATTAGCGAAGCTCTGAGTTGCTGCCATAATGCTGTTCATAGAGATAAGGATGTGTTGAGTACGAACAGTCGTGGAGCAGTGTGATGTGGCGAGTCAATATTGTGTTACTGCAGCCACAGTAAGTATGTGTGTGTCAAACATACAGTAGTGAAGCTCTGAGTTGCTGCCATAATGCTGTTCATAGAGATAAGGATGTGTTGAGTACGAACAGTCGTGGAGCAGTGTGATGTGGCGAGTCAATATTGTGTTACTGCAGCCACAGTAAGTATGTGTGTGTCAAACATACAGTAGTGAAGCTCTGAGTTGCTGCCATAATGCTGTTCATAGAGATAAGGATGTGTTGAGTACGAACAGTCGTGGAGCAGTGTGATGTGGCGAGTCAATATTGTGTTACTGCAGCCACAGTAAGTATGTGTGTGTCAAACATACAGTAGTGAAGCTCTGAGTTGCTGCCATAATGCTGTTCATAGAGATAAGGATGTGTTGAGTACGAACAGTCGTGGAGCAGTGTGATGTGGCGAGTCAATATTGTGTTACTGCAGCCACAGTAAGTATGTGTGTGTCAAACATACAGTAGTGAAGCTCTGAGTTGCTGCCATAATGCTGTTCATAGAGATAAGGATGTGTTGAGTACGAACTGTCGTGGAGCAGTGTGATGTGGCGAGTCAATATTGTGTTACTGCAGCCACAGTAAGTATGTGTGTGTCAAACATACAGTAGTGAAGCTCTGAGTTGCTGCCATAATGCTGTTCATAGAGATAAGGATGTGTTGAGTACGAACAGTCGTGGAGCAGTGTGATGTGGCGAGTCAATATTGTGTTACTGCAGCCACAGTAAGTATGTGTGTGTCAAACATACAGTAGTGAAGCTCTGAGTTGCTGCCATAATGCTGTTCATAGAGATAAGGATGTGTTGAGTACGAACAGTCGTGGAGCAGTGTGATGTGGCGAGTCAATATTGTGTTACTGCAGCCACAGTAAGTATGTGTGTGTCAAACATACAGTAGTGAAGCTCTGAGTTGCTGCCATAATGCTGTTCATAGAGATAAGGATGTGTTGAGTACGAACAGTCGTGGAGCAGTGTGATGTGGCGAGTCAATATTGTGTTACTGCAGCCACAGTAAGTATGTGTGTGTCAAACATACAGTAGTGAAGCTCTGAGTTGCTGCCATAATGCTGTTCATAGAGATAAGGATGTGTTGAGTACTGACAGTCGTGGAGCAGTGTGACGTGGCAAGTCAATATTGTGCTACTGCAGCCACAGTAAGTATGTGTGTGTCAAACATGCAGTAGTGAAGCTGTGAGTTGCTGCCATAATGCTGATCATAGAGATAAGGGATGTGTTGAGTACGAACAGTCGTGGAGCAGTGTGATGTGGCGAGTCAATATTGTGCTACTGCAGCCACAGTAAGTATGTGTGTGTCAAACATACAGTAGTGAAGCTCTTAGTTGCTGCCATAATGCTGTTCATAGAGATAAGGATGTGTTGAGTACTGACAGTCGTGGAGCAGTGTGACGTGGCAAGTCAATATTGTGCTACTGCAGCCACAGTAAGTATGTGTGTGTCAAACATGCAGTAGTGAAGCTGTGAGTTGCTGCCATAATGCTGATCATAGAGAAAGGGATGTGTTGAGTACGAACTGTCGTGGAGCAGTGTGATGTGGCGAGTCAATATTGTGCTACTGCAGCCACAGTAAGTATGTGTGTGTCAAACATGCAGTAGTGAAGCTGTGAGTTGCTGCCATAATGCTGATCATAGAGATAAGGGATGTGTTGAGTACGAAAAGTCGTAGAGCAGTGTGATGTGGCGAGTCAATATTGTGTTAGTGCAGCCACAGTAAGTATGTGTGTGTCAAACATACAGTAGTGAAGCTCTTAGTTGCTGCCATAATGCTGTTCATAGAGATAAGGATGTGTTGAGTACTGACAGTCGTGGAGCAGTGTGACGTGGCAAGTCAATATTGTGCTACTGCAGCCACAGTAAGTATGTGTGTGTCAAACATGCAGTAGTGAAGCTGTGAGTTGCTGCCATAATGCTGATCATAGACAGGATGAGTCAATATTGTGTTACTGAACTGTGTGTGAGCAGTAGTGAGTTGTGTGTGTTCGAGTCAATGTGTTATGTGGCGAGTCTGCAGCCACAGTAAGTATGTGTGTGTCAAACATACAGTAGTGAAGCTCTGAGTTGCTGCCATAATGGTGTTCATAGAGATAAGGATGTGTTGAGTACGAACAGTCGTGGAGCAGTGTGATGTGGCGAGTCAATATTGTGTTACTGCAGCCACAGTAAGTATGTGTGTGTCAAACATGCAGTAGTGAAGCTCTGAGTTGCTGCCATAATGCTGTTCATAGAGATAAGGATGTGTTGAGTACGAACAGTCGTGGAGCAGTGTGATGTGGCGAGTCAATATTGTGTTACTGCAGCCACAGTAAGTATGTGTGTGTCAAACATACAGTAGTGAAGCTCTGAGTTGCTGCCATAATGCTGTTTATAGCGGCAGTAACAAGGATATCGCACTCCCCGGCAGAACATAACTTTGTACATCACAGGACTGATTGAGAGACTGTATTGTCTGGTTCCCATTTCCTTTATGCATGACACACATTCAAATGACTTTTATAATGCAAAGCAACAAGTGGTGCTAACACACGTACATAAAAGATGCAGCACAGCTAATAGATGGAGTTAGTAGCAAGTTTGAACATTCTAACTTTAATCCACGATTTTATTCATTGCTTGCTCTTATTCGTATATGTATAATATATAACTGCAAAAATTCATCAAATCATGTTCTTTCGACATTTTATTTTTCTGAAAATACCTTTTAGCCTTGCATGAAAGAGTTATTTTTAATATTGCCGAAAGCCAAGGACGACAATGCAATAATTTGTCTTTTCTGTTTGAAATCACGAAAACCACTGAACAATTACTTTAGAATGGTGAGAATGTTTTCTTAATAGTACGTAGATGGTTTGAAGTAGACAAACTTGGAATGAAATTTTGTATGAGAATTTACAATCGCTTCTGAAATTGTGTTTTTATTATTTAATTTTTATACATAACGTAGCTATGGTTGGAAGGGTTGATTCAATGTGAATGTTGAGTTTAGCTCCAGTGAAACTTTCTTTTAGCTCTGTGTCTGGAATCTGACACTGTCACATGTTCGTCGAAGAGATCCAAAAAGTCGGTTACGAAGAAGCTCAAAATGAACCCTTTACATAGTTCGACATCAGAGACACCTACACTAGAAACACATAGTGTGATATATGTGAATATGTATTCTTATTGTCTCGTCAGGTGCGCAATTGAGTGTTCTGCGATATTTTAGACAAGTTCTCTAATCACGGTAAAGCTACCAAGTTGCTTTATCCACTACACATAACGCAGCTGTAGTGGACAGAATACACATGTGATGGACTACAGTTATCAAACAATTGACAGCATAGCAATATTACGGAGTGTTAGCGTCCCAGATAATTGACCGAATTAAAGACCGAATAACTTAATTTGGCATATAAAACGACTTTATGAAATGAAAGAAATTTCATCGGAAAACGGTAATCCATCTTCAACAGTATTGGTGACTTCTTAAGTTCTCCACTATAGGGTATATTTACGATGTAAGAACATGTAGACTCTCTTCCAAAGAATTATTAAAGATAAGTGGTTACTTTCTAACCTCATACATATTTCTTCATATTCCATAAAAGAACATGCATATCTATCTACATGATGTTTATGCTCGTATGAAGTCGTGTATGCATTACCTGTTAAATTTAACAAGGAAACCAAAAATTTTAATCAACATAATTTTAGGAAACATAAATTACTTTTAATAAGTAAGTAATATGGATTAAACATCTTACAAATAGATTCCTCAATAATCCTAATAATACTATAAATAAGAAAGTGCGTTTGCTTTATGGGGTTTGCTTTGACGCGTAGTAATCTATTTAATCGACTGTACTGAAACTTTAAAAGGACATTCCTAGGGTACCTGGTATGAATATAGGCCTATCCTTTATTCAAAAATCCCTCAGGGCTACGCTCCACTGGTCTCTAAAGCAGCGAAAAAGCCCTTCTTGGTCTCTAAAGTTGTGAAATATTAATAGAAGAGCCTGTCAAATGTAATCATCTGTTCTGTGTAAACATTACTATATGGAGCTCAAACATATGTTTAATTAATTTTACTACTATTTTAGATTTGTTTATACGTTCTCCTCCGTAGACTAATGGTTATAGTCTCGGTTCTCTAACCAAGAGATCACGGGTTCAAAACCCGGGGAGGTCCAATCATATACTTTGACAATAAAAACCAGTGCACCAGAAGCCGGCATAGCTGACGGCGAGGATTAAATGAGATAAAAAAATGTTTATATTTATCGTCTTGAAAGCATAGAGTAATATTGATAGTAACTACACTTCTTAAATTTATGTAACCACTGTTGAGCGCACAATAACAAATGTACAGATAAAACATTAAATGTTTTAGTAAAAATATACGCTTAACTGTACACTGTAGCAAATATAAATATGCAGTGTTTGTTCAGTAATTTAATCATTAAGATACTCGTATAAAAGACCCATCTATATAAAAGTTACTAACTTTAGATATAAATTTAAATTATAAAACCCATCTTGGTTGTTTTTTGACATTAGGAGGCTTCTCAAACCTGGTATGTATACATGTATATACACATTGTATATATATTTTTTTCAAGAAATGACCATGTATTTTTATGCATGGTATTTTCTTGATCGGGAAATTATAGGACAAGTCAACTATGGAATAAAAGATACTAAAACCGTTATAAATAAAAATGGCCGTAAAATGCAGTTTTTATAGATTTTCTTGATTTGTAAGGAAAGCTCAACATTGGCGTGAAATACAAGTTATTCGAACCAGCACCTGCTCATACACGTTCAAATCCATGACATTCCGTGTAAAGCCGCAGGCAACTGCTACAGTTATCTGTTTCTTTTAAGAGATCATCTAGTTGGCTGAGCGTCAGCGAAGTCTATCCCACCGGAGGCTGGAAAAATTGTATTTCTGTCTGTCCGCACGATATTTTGAAAACAAACTGAGCTACAGAGCTGAAATTTTGCTTAAGCTTCATTTATAAACTAGCAACGCTGAATTTACTGATGGTGCGTGACAGTCCATGAGATTTGGTTTGAGCGTTTTTGTAAGAATATTAAAGAATAAATACATTTGGAATAAAATTGAGTGCGATAAATATGATATTTTAACATACGGTTTTTATTCATATAATAAAAAGAAAGTACAAAGTAGGTAAAAAGTCAACACTAAAAGTTGGTGACAAAATTTTATTCAGCGCACTCTTGTGTTGTAGTAGGTACTCACAAAACCTAATTTAATGAACGAAATTGTGAATCATTTGGCAGTAGCCTACATCTCGAGAAACTATTTCATCTGTAGAGTTTAAATAGGTAAGAAATTTCATTTCACATAGGCAAGAATAAGTTCTATGATGGTTCATATAGGCAAAACATGCAAATAAAGTTCGAAGATCGTGGGTTTCAGTCCCAGGGATTTGGCTGAGCGTTATCGAATGTGTTTGTGATGTTATGTTAATTGATGTTATGGATAACTGTGATAACAACGAGAAAATTACAGAATTTATTTTTAAATAAACTGAATACATTGAAGACTCTTGGAGCAATTGGGAAAGTTTTTCAAATAGTAGTAAATTTTATTAAAACAATTCAATGCATTTCTTGGCTACAGCAGATTTTTCAACTTTTCCATATTTTGTTTGGGATAAATGCTCTTTGAATCGTGTTTTTATTGTTTTTTTGTTTGTCCAATAAAAATTTTGCCTTTAGGGTTTCCTAAATTTAGGGTTTTGGGATTTGGGGTTTCTTGTTCTGTGAGTGACAGTTTTATTTGTATGTTTTTTAACAAGTTTTTGCGTATTTGGTTCGAGAAAGTGCTGTATGTTGTGTAAAACAATTCCTGTTCTGTGTCTTGATGTAGCCTTAATGTTCATCTTTTCCAGTTCTTCTTTTCAATTATATTTTATTATATTGCCAATAACTTGTGTAGTGTAACCATTGAAAATACCAAAATTTTTTTATGTAATTTAGTTCTTACCGTAGTTTTTTGTAGAAAGTGGCGTATTTAAAAGTCTGTAGATCATTGAATTAAGTGTTGCTCTTTTTTGTGCATGTGGATGGTTAGATTTATTGTAAACTATATTGGAAAAGTATTGTTTTAACAACATTTACTACTATTTTTAAACTGAGTACAACCAATATGGCATTTTAACAAGTGAAAATTTCACATACAATCGAGGTATGGATTTGAAATTGTGCAAAGAACCTTAAAAGATAGGAATATGCGTCACGGGGTGAGTTGTTTTCTTATCTTTATCATTTAAAGTATTAGTAAAATTACATTCAGGCAGTTTAGAAACAAGTAAAATTTATATTTATGACTGTTATGATAAGACAAACAACCGCTCTCGATTTGCCTTGTTTTTATGAGCTGATGTGGGAGGATGAATCTGCGCTTCGAGCGAGGTCCGGGATACTCGGTAATGTATGCCGAGTAACGTATGCAGACACATGCTGCCATGCTCTTCAACCATGCTAGACCTCGCCCCCTCCCCCTCCCCCAGCACTCTCGTTGTCATTATAACACACTTCATGCTTAACCCCATTGTTTATTTCGAACACTTTCGCTTTCCCAAATGACAAAACAAAATTGTTCCTAGTTGAAAATATAATGACGAACATAGACGATCTGTGGGAAGATAATAAGTTGTTCGAACATGTTGGAGCATCATAAGTAGTTCCCTATACAAAGTTATCCGCTAGGAGTTCTAGTTAGTAAGTACCTTACAGTACAGTGGGACAGAAGTTTGTTATCTGTACTGTCTGAAACTAATAGAATATTATTTTATATGCACGACAACTTTTATATGTACAGTTAAAGGAATGCAAGTGTGAGTTAAAAGTATGGTTACATTCTCTTTGAGTTATTATGGATAAAGATAGAGGGATGAAACTCGGACACCCTTCTAGGAAATGGAATTGAACTTGTTAGTCACTGTAAAACTTTGTCCATTTCCCCAATCCCATTTTGGTGGGGGAGACTCAAATTTTTAAAATGTAAAGACCTATTAAGTGACACCTCATTAGAAAGGTCTTGATAAAAGAAGAAAAGCAGTGGAAACTAGAGCTTTACATCTCAACGCAGTACAAAATGGTAGCTCATTGAAATTAATTAAGTTAAAGCATGGATGGATTCTATTCAACCTTCAATAGTCACCCTCTCATTTCCTCGGGCTTTTTGGGGTAGCGGTTTAAAATTTATATATTTCAGATTGAACGTTTTATACAATTAGTCAACATCGGAACTATAGAAGAGTTATTGTAAGAAACGTAAGCCTCATATAAATCTTTAAAAAATGAGCAATCAATGAAGAAAACGGTCTTTGTATTACAAAATGATGAATATGAAAAATTAAGTTTGTTACGTAGTGTAATGTAAAACAGTTGTATTTTCAGTAGATACTGGCGGAAATATAAGAAAGTGGAAAGTCAACGCTAAAGTTAGCGACAAGATTTGGTTTTAAGCACGTGGATTTAAATGTGTGAAATATACCATGATCTTTACAACAAAGTACTCTAATTGCCTTCGAAGAGAATCGATATATTATTTATTTCTTAAAGCAAATCCAGATGAGATGGCTTAGCGTCAGCGAAGCCTATTACTCCTTAGGTTGGAAAATTTAAATTCTGGGTATATATACGCACGATATTATCTCGAAAACAAACCTACCTATAGATAACGTAGCTATGGTAGGAAGTGCTAATTCAATTTGAATGTTGAGTTTAGCTCCAGTTCACCTTTCCTCTTAATGCAGCGTCTGGGATCTTACGCTGTTACAGACGATCTGTAGTCTTGTTCGTCTGAAGAGATCCAAAAACAAAATCTGCGCCACCTAGGTTACAAAATATAGTGTAATCTAGGTTAAGAGGTATTCTCATTGTCTCAGCAGATGGTCTAGGTGTATCTGCGTCGAAACGGTGTAACGAGTTTATTTAGAGCTTCTTCGTGGCCGACTTTTTTAATCTCTTCAGACGAGCTTGGCTCCAGATTTCAGGAGTCAAGTCTGATCCCAGACGCTGCACTACGAGTAAGTTGAACTG
Organism: Homalodisca vitripennis; assembly: GCF_021130785.1. Classification (NCBI taxonomy): domain Eukaryota; kingdom Metazoa; phylum Arthropoda; class Insecta; order Hemiptera; family Cicadellidae; genus Homalodisca; species Homalodisca vitripennis. The sequence goes on from NC_060212.1 coordinate 33,337,005, forward strand.
GAGCTTAACTCAACATTAACACCACTTATAGACTTCAAATTTGGCACAAAGCTTTCATTTATTTATTAGCAACACTGATTTCGATGGTGCAACTCTTGGTCCATGTCACTCCATGCGATTTTGTTGACAGATTACTTTTACATATTTTTGGCAATGCCATTACTATTTCTTATTTTTCTAATGGTTGATTTTACGTGTATTACACTAGGAAAAATATAACCTGAGAAAACATTATTGTTCTCATATTTTAACCCTGTTGATGCCATGATTATTGAGCATTATGTCTTGGCTTAGTTAAGGCCGGGAGTAATAATTTATGACCTGGCGGTTTAACTATATGGGCCTGGAGTATAACTGTGGAAAGCCTGAACATCGTATATGAACTATAAATTTAGATAATTCTGCCTAAATAAGGGTTGGAGGGGACAGGACTATGCCTTTTATATGCCTTATGAAGAAGCATAATATTTCATTTGACAGGATACGTTTACATGGGCAGAACACATGTTCCTTACTTTGTACCTTGAGGTACGCACGATGAGAACTAACCAGATATTATTCAAAACACCCAACGCGTTTGTTATATTTAGTCTCGTGTTTGAATGTTAATTCCACTATAATGCATTTTAAAATAAAATAAATAATATTCTAACTCAAAAAAACGAGTATTGGGAGGGGGGGGTTATCAGGTACGTACGACCAAATAAATCAGGGAATAATTTTGCACTGTATAAGCACATCTGATTTTTCTTGACATAAATAGAGAGGAATCTTTTCTAAGAAATAAATCGATCGTCAACCACGCTACTTTTAGAGGAGATCAAACTTTGGAGATTTGATAATCAAAATCAAATGACAATTTCTTCTTCTGATCATATTTTTTCTTAGTTCCATACACTTAAAAGCAAAGGTCAGATATGCAGTCAATGAATGTAAAATCAGTGAAACAAACTGGACACATTTGGTCTCCTTATCGAGTTTTCTGACAACGACATAACGATTATTTATTTGTCCCACCGTTACGTGTCTTACATGTATAAAGCTAGGAAAAATATAATCTGAAAAAACATTATCGTTTCACAGGATTTCGGACATTTGCCATCGTTATATGTTACAAAAGGTATAACACTGCATTCTCTGCAATGACAACGCCTGGAGTAGACTCCAAAGCAGCTTTTGGGTATGTTTGAACCCTTTTATTTCCCTTCTTGTCTTCTTTCTGTTCTTTATTTTTGTTTATACTGATACCTCCCCCACCTGACAAAGAGGATGGATTCCAATCCTCGAAACGTTGTGTTATACCTTATGCAACATATAAAGAGGGCAAATTTTTGAAATCCTGTTACCCTGTCAAACCTTCCATCGTCAAAAACAAACTTTAAACAAAGAATTATCGTTTCATATTTTAACCCTCTTGATACACTACTATTCCAACCTCCATCAAAACTAGCGCGGCCAATGGTCGATTTTATTCTAGGGCAAAATATCTCTTTTGGTTCAAGAACAACTAGGTTGATTTAATGGGCTGTCAGCTCCTGGACAATAGTTTACATTTTATTATGAAAAATTAGTCGCAACGTGGTGCTAGAAATTGGTGTAAGAATGGGGGTGAGTAAATTACAATAATTGAATCAGCGACCTTGGCCATATATCATATCTTCGTTTAGCATCTAGTTGGTTGTGTATGTTTCATTTACATTTATATAATTCATACAGATTATAATTTACTGCATTTGTGAGTCGCTTAGACATTTATCTTATAAGGGACCAAACAATCCAAAGGTTTTTAAACTATTTTCTCTGATTTATCAAATGATAGCAGTTTTAAGACTGCAGCAAATTTAACTGCAAACCATATTTGATAACTGTAAATTCAACCCAAAGGAGACAAAAAGACAGATTAAGGTTAATAAAACAAAGGAAATCGATTTTTACTAATGTTGTTTGATGGAATATAAATAAATTAGTGCAGTATTGATTCCGAAGAAATCCTTTTTCGCGAAATGAGAAAATGAAAATGATCATAATTAGTGCTTGACTCCCTGAGGAAGAGTGAAGACTCTAGTTTTCGAAACATTGAATTTAAATTTTTGTTAAAATCATTCAACGTTGAAATATCTTAATATCATCGTTATAAACCATTCACCTTCAATATTGATTTATATAATAATAGTTATTATATAAATCTTTACAAACAAAATGTTTTATTGATAGGAAGTGGTTTTGGAGCTTAGCATGTCATTTGCCAATTAATTTTAATCATATTGGTAATTATTATTAATATTTATCATTAACTAGCTGTTTCCCGCGGCTTTGTACGTTTTCGTGAGCTTTGCCCGTGTATGTGAACTTCTGGTTAAATTGAATTATATTTACAACGCCGATGTAGATTTTGCCTTGTTGCCACTATCTAGAAAATCTGATTATGTTTATAGCCATTGTGCACGTACATTTACTTAATTATAAAGTGGTCTAACACTCAAACTTTAAGTTCAATCATAAATGTATCTTGAAGACAAATATACATAATAAATTAGCGCCTTCAAATAGTGTTTGGCTATGTAATATACGTAATTGTCTCGTATATATATATATATATATATATATATAGATTTATTGTTACTTTTTATAATATTGTTATAAACATATTAGGACTTTTTGTTTAGCATATAAATGACATTACTCAATTTTTTAATACTACCACGTTTCTCAAATTGACTATTGATAAGCTTGTGGACGAGATTGTGATGCGTGTGAAAATAATCAATTATGGAATATCAACTTTTCTGAAGTATCATAGATCATAAACGTATAGCTTATCGGCCATTACTAGTAGGTAGCATGGGTGATTACTGTAACCCATTCATTTCACTGCTGATCTGACTGGCACAGTTCTATTAGCGATTTGATTGCTTTGCCAACAATATACATCTATTCCAACTCCTATCCAATAAGGCCCCATTAGCCCAACTGACCAACAAATGGCCCCACCATTTAATCTAACATCTACTTTAACAACGTTAGGTATCTGACTCATCTAGTTCAGTAATGTCATTTATCATAAGTATTATATAAATAATTATACAATATAATAATACAGACCACTTTTTATAATTATTTTTTGTTAATTTTAAAATAAATGAGTTTTAAGTTAATTTTGTTTCGCCAAATTAACGTTGTGATGATTCACCTCATTATTATATTGCTAATTTTAATCAACTTATTTAAAACAGAATTTCTCGTTAAGACGTTCCTAAATTCTATTTGAGATACTTAAAACTCTCCGAAGAACTATGAAAGTCTTTCTCTAGATTTATGTTTCCAGAAAGGGTGTACTATAAACGACATTTTGTTTACAAATAAAAATAAAACGTATGCCAACCAAAAATAGATTGCACCGCCGTTTTAAATGGATAAAGAAAAGGGCCTCTTTTGATCGATGTATGGTACAAGAGCACACTCATGAATTCGGGATATAGAACGTTATGGTTCTGGAGGGAGAATCAATTTATCACAGACGTCAGAGCACGTGGGGGAGAACACGTCAACAATTGATGTGTGGAGATACTTGAACACACGTCAATCCATATATTGTTGACGAATATGGACAAACGTACAAACCCAACAATACAGGTTTGTTACGAACAAACTTATCACAGCGTGCTCAAGAACGCAATCACATTAGCAGCGTATGCTGTTATAGTTATTTTTACCTCCGACTCCTTAAAAGATTCTCGATGTAGGTGCAATAACCAATTGCTCTATACAAACAGCTATTAAATTTCATTCAACTAAGGTTAATCTATTGTAATGGAAATTAGTAATGTGTACATAAATAGTTTTCTCCAAGGGGGCCTCAGGGGGCTCAATCCCCCCCTCGAAAGTTTGAAAGATGTACATTAAAGTTGCAGTAGTTTGTTTTGAGCTAAACACATTTATGGGTCTCAAAGTTTAAGAGTTTTCAATGAGAAAAATCCTGAGCTCTCCTATCTCCATTTTTGAGGGTTTTTAAACCTTCCTAAACCACCTAGTGAGTCGGCTCCCCCCCCCTCCTGATTAATGTTCTTTTCACGCCACTGAGTTTAGGTTAAGTAAACCATTACAAACAGAGAGTTGTCGGACTAGATAAAAAGTAACGAGAAGGTAATCAAACAGACGTAATGACGGACTGACTTTCCTTTGACCTTTTGACCTCAAAATCAATACAATTCTTCCTTGGGACCATGAGAAACATATGTACCACGGTTCAAGTCTCTAGGACCTTTTGCGTTATCATATAGGCGTACAGACGGGCTGACTTTCCTTTGACCTTTTGACCCAAAAATCAATACAATTCTTCCTTGGACCATGAGGAACATATGTACCACGGTTCAAGTCTCTAGGACCTTTTGAGTTATCACATAGACGTACAGACAGACTGACTTTCCTTTGACGTTTTGACCCCTAAATCAATACAATTCTCACTTGGACCATGAGAAACATATGTACCACGGTTCAAGTCTCTAGGACCTTTTTAGTTATCACATAGACGTACAGACAGACGGACTTTCCTTTGACCTTTTGACCTAAAATCAATGCAATTCTTCCTTGAACCATGAGAAACATATGTAGCACGGTTCAAGTCTCTAGGACGTTTTGAGTTATCACATATACGTACAGACGGGCTGACTTAACTTTGATATTTTGACCCCAAAATCAATACAATTTTATTCTTCCTTGGACCATGAGAAACATATGTACCACGGTTCAAGTCTCTAGGACGTTTTGAGTTATCACATATACGTACAGACGGGCTGACTTAACTTTGATATTTTGACCCCAAAATCAATACAATTTTATTCTTCCTTGGACCATGAGAAACATATGTAGCACGGTTCAAGTCTCCAGGACGTTTTGAGTTATCACATAGACGTACAGACGGGCTGACTTTCCTTTGATCTTTTGACCCAAAAACAATACAATTCTTCCTTGGGCCATGAGAAACATATGTACCACGGTTCAAGTCTCTAGGACCTTTTGGGTTATCACATAGACGTACAGACGGGCTGACTTTCCTTTGATATTTTGACCCCAAAATCAATACAATTTTATTCTTCCTTGGACCATGAGAAACATATGTAGCACGGTTCAAGTCTCTAGGACCTTTTGAGTTATCACATAAATGTACAGACGGGCTGATATCTCTTTGCATTTTGTCCAAAAAACTTTGATATTAATTAATTACAATTACATTTATTTAATGTAAGTATTACTAATTTACAACACTTTATGTAGGGTGTTTTCTGAGTACTTACTTATATGTAATACCACTAACTTTAAATTTAAATGGCAAAATGTCAAACAACAGCTGGAAAAATAAACAGGAGAGAAGCCATAAAATAATTCTTATCATCGTAACTAACTAGAATAAACAATTTAATAATCATTTAGCCAATTGCGTAAATGTATTAACTCAATTGATGCAATTTAAAACTTTTTAATACAACACACACAATGTAAATTTAATTTTTGATTGTAAAGTATTTTTAATTTTATTAAAACAACAGTATTAATTGTACACTGAATGCAGGAATATATTATTTGTTGTTTTATAATGGTAGAGTCTTTGAAAGTAAAATTTTACTATTCATAGAGTTGAAATTTCAAAATAGAATATCCAATATATGTAAAGAGGTTTATCATATTTTGACTATATTTATTGCAATATGGGATTCATTACATTTGCTAATTTACATATAACAACATTAAGATGAGTTATCAATGTCAATATTGAATACAAAACATTTTAAACTAGACACTTTTATAAACGTGTTTAAACAAGATATGCTATTATTAAAAATAAATAAACTAATTATAAATGAGTATATCCTTAATGTAAATTTTGAATTTAGTGATTTATATAATGTTATGTTCCATAAATTCTTCCATTATGTAGACTACCCTACGCAGCAAAGGGTTTTCCAGGTTTCTTATGAATAATTTGTCGTTGGTTTCTAATTTAATATATTTTGGGAGTTTATTATAAAATATGACTCCTGCTTGAGATTTGATTTGTGGTAATCAATTTTCTCAAATTACTTGCATTTAAATTTTGAAAGCAATAATATTTCTAAAATATGTAAACAAGGCAAGTTAAAAATTTGATTCTTTAAAAGCAGATTTACACTATTCTCTAACCTGTAGCTTTTTAATGATTCGTATGGTCTTTATTTGTAAGATAAACAGTCTCTGACTCATTTACGTTACAACATCCCCAAATGATAAGTGAGGATGTATGAGGCTATATTTATAATAGGCCAATTTCAATACAGCTGTTGTGCAACATTTACTCAGATTTTCCAACGAATATATGCCAGAGGCAACGTTTGGACAGTTATTATTTATGTGCTCTTTAAAATTTATAAAATATAAATCCCTAAGAGTTTGTACAATTTATCTTCTAAATTACGGTTTCATCAATCATACAATACAACTGTTACATGGTAACAGTTATACGGAACTGAAACAGTTTACATGGATGGTAGCAAGAGCGATGGTAAAGGGCTAATACGACCTAATTGGACAAGGATTTGAACTGAACAACAGGGCTTGTATTGTTAGCGTGCCCTAAGTGGCTAAGGGCCAGCCTTCTATTGGACAAAGGGTGGGTCTGAACTAAGGGCAGTTGCTTCTCGCGAATATGATTGGAATATATAATACACTGCATCTTTGCACGTAACTATGTATACGTTGACATTATTGTATAAGGTTGTATTAACCTATCTATTTTGTATTAGTAATAAAATGTACAATACAACAACCTGTACATTTCATTTCTTAACGAACAATCTTGAACGAGTTTAAAAATGAAGATTAGTACAAACCGTTTATCAACTTAATTTGGGATCTCAAAATCTCAAAAAAAATCAGATTTTTATTTCGTAACATACTATTAAAATTTTGAGAAAATGCGATATTTTCTAGTGGATCACAACAATTCTATTATACAGATAACAAGATTTACGGAAATTTGCCATCGTCATGGTTATAAAAGATATAACACAACGTTTCGAGGATTAGAATCTATACACGTCGTCAGTTTGGGGGGGGGGGGTAGTATTAGTACACCCAAAAAAGAGAACTGTAAGAAGAAAAGTTATCTATTTTTTAATGTACTAATACCTCCCCAACCTGACGAAGAGGATAGATTCCAATCCTCGAAACGTTGTGTTATACCTTTTCTGACCATAACGATGACAAATGTACGAAATCATGTAAGCCTGTCAAACATTCCATCGTCAGTAACATACTTAGAACAAAGAATTCTAGTGGTCCAGGAACTGAAAACCAATTTGGATTTCACAAAGCACACAAGCAGATTTTCTGCTCAGTTTTCAGTGGTTGTTCATCGAATGCAGACATGTTTGTGACCTGCATTATTAGTTCAGTTTTAATAATTAGTGCATATTTTAAAGTTAGAGTGCGTGGAATTGGACAATGACACGTTGGTTGTGATTCCGTTAGTCTTATTCTTGGCTCCTAAATTGCATTGCATAAGAACACAACCTTTTTTTTTAATCGATAGAGAAATTTATCCCCAGAAAAAATTAATCGTCAGCCTAGCTGGTTTTTTTGGAGATCAAAATGGGAAGGTATCAAAAAGGTTACAAATATCAAATGATAATCCTTTTCACAAATAATAATAATAACTTATTCCCGAAAATATTCTTATAGTTTTTGCACAGTACATACTTTTTGAAACATACTACAATAAACATTTATATAGCTATAAACACAATCACGAAGATAATGAAAGTAAATAAATAAAAACTAAATACTAACCATCCTTAGTACTAAATAAAGTAAAACAAAATAAAAATACTTGGTGGACACATAAGGTTAATCAACACAATGAACAAAACATAAGGGTACTGAGCATGTTTGGATATGAAAATAACTACATCAGATAATTAATAATTAATTCTAACAATAATGGGCAAAAGTTCTCCAAGGCAAAAAAGCCTATTTGGAAATAGATTTGTTCACTTAAAAAATTATCTTAATAATGGCAGCTACCGAATATTTACTAGTTAATATTATTATAAACTTTAGCTCTCATTCCAAAATAGTACAAATTTTATTATTACTTTAAAATATTTTAAGCCCTTAAACAGATTGAGCTTTCAACAAATTGCTAATTTAATTATTTCATATTTAACTTTTCTTAGCTTGACGAATTAAACCAATGTAAACCTAGCAGGTAAATAAATTTTAATTCAGTGTTATATGACCAAAGTGGCGAATTTCTGTCTCTTTATCTAGTATTCTGACGGTATAACTGTTATTTATGAGTCTGGCGGTTGGTTCCAAGTGTTCAAGCTAGAAAAAATGTAATATGAGGGGAAATGTTCCTTTCATATTCAAACCCTTTCGATGCACTACTTTTTCGACCTCCACCATAATTAGCGTGGATGCCGACAGATTTCTTTCTTAGGAAGAATTTCTCTACCGATCTCCAGAAAAGAGAAACGTTATGTGCTTATGTAATGCAAATTGGTGCTCGCCTCTATGATTATACAGTATGGTACACGGTAACTAGAACTAGACGGTAGGGCTCACGCGCATCTGGCTGTGACGTCATCTGCACCAAGCCGGTTTGTAGACCGCACTACAAACAGCTGACAGCACTAGAGCGTTGTGTCTGTGCAGGGCGGTCGGTCTGCGTGACGTCATCTGCCCGGCGAGCCACTGCGCATCCTCCTCGTGAGCACTACCGTCTTGTTCTAGTTACCGTGGTATGGTATACGATAAGAATCGTAAACATAATAGCTGTTAAACCATATTAATTCATATGGAGTTTTATTGAATTTTGGTACATTAGTTCAGAATATGATGTATTCCGTTATATATTTTAGCAATAGCTACTATTTTCAAATTAGTTTCAATTGGACTCCTCCCAAAAGAGAGCTCACGATTATTTTTATCAGTTAAAAGTTTAATTACATAAATTTGCTGAAGCATTTTATGTTAGCCAGCTATGCAGTACGATTCGGAAAGGAAGGTTTTTGCCACTTTTGAGGGAAAATGGTTAACATATGTGTGTTGCTGAAATGTTTCTTCCCCTACACACATATACAAACCAAACCAAAATTAAAAAAATTAACACAGACTTATGTTTTACTCGTAAGATACTCGAAATAGTGAATTTACATCGTAATTTACTAAAATAAAAACGTGAATGAACTTTAGGCACTTTATGACTATGAAACTTATATATTGTATATGAAATATGTATGAATAATTTATTTATTCCTAAATATTTAAACCCATATTTACTTATACATGTTTTAAACACTCTACCACTTTTATTTCTATGTAGCAATTTTGCTATGCCCATGAATTCCCCCAGGATCGTACTCATAAAAATTGTTAAGAGGGAAATGGTCCAAACCTGATCAAAATTTTCATTGACCTTGAGAGTGCCACATACTTTCATCCTAATAGTCGAAGAGCCAAAAAAATCAATTTTAATTGTATTCGCTCACTTTTTTTTTAAAATGGACAGAAACATTTTAATTATCAAAGAAGTCTCTCGTCAGTCGCTTGCGTTTTCGTGGAGGTCAAAATAGGGGATATTAAAAGTCTGGAGTATCAAAAATAAGAAACGATCATTTTTCTCTCAGACCACCATTTTTATGGGCTGTACACACTAAAAAAACAACCGTCAGGTACGTAAATAAATACAAAATCAGCGTCAATCATCCATATAAAAACGTCAGCATCCATATAAAAACCGTCTACTATCAGTATAAAAACGTCAACCTTCCATATAAAAACGTCAGTCATCCATATAAAAACGTCAGGCATCCCTATAAAAACGTCAGCTATCTATATAAAACGTAATACATACATATAAAACGTCAGCTGTCCATATAAAAACGTTAGCCATCCATATAAAAACGTCAGGCATCTCTATAAAAACGTCAGCTATCTATGTAAAACGTAATACATACATATAAAACGTCAGCTGTCCATATAAAACGTTAGCCATCCATATAAAAACGTCAAACATCCATGTAAAACGCCAGATATCCATATAAAAAACGCCAGCCATTCATATAACACCGTCAGTCAACCATATAAAACGTTAGCCATTCATATATAAACGTCAGATATCCATATAACACGTCATATATCTATATAAAAACTTCAGTCATCCATATAAAAACGTCAGCCATCCATATAAAACGTCAGTCATCCATATTTCAGTATGCTCAAGAGATGTGAGCAACGGAATCAGACTTCAGCTCAAAGATCGATGGTTCACGAGCTATGTAAGTCGTAGCTAGTGTCGTGACGAGTGGTTGTGCAGAAGCTGACAGCCGTATGGTGACAGGGCACGGACAGGCATTTGAATACCCCCGAAATTGTGAAATACCTGCTGACATTGTGGAAACTGTCATAGCGATAGTATAAGAAACTGAATTTATATATTGTGCATACAAAGTATATTGAATGCTTTCCAAACTTCGCGAGTTGTAAAAGAAGGAACACCGCAATTCTCAGTACTACACGTGCAATTTCTTGGAAATGTCTATAGAAGATTCTGCTCGTATATAAATAGTATTCTGCTCGTAAACACCATAGATTCAAGATAATGTTACATTGTAGGTGTAATTCACTCACAATATAATCATTCAATCAATGATAAGTAATTTTTTCGTAGGAGTCAATTGTGTAATAGTTATAAGCCACCAATTTAAATATATTGAGGTTCAAACTAAACATGGGAAATTGAGGATGTTAGCCAGACTTCGTGTCAGAGAGAGACTCGGCGATCAAAGCCACAGGACAAAGGTTATTGTACTGAACGAGTTTCACCTGTCTGTCCCATTCGTGTTGCCTAATTTCCGGCTTCGGCCTGTTCACCGATGATTTGTTTGTCTTGGCGGGAAATTCTGAGTGTCGCGGCAATACAGATGTTAGTTTACAGCTCGTCATTCGACTCGTTTGCTGAACGGTTCATCGTTGTTTGCAACTCTTTTACTATCGTATCTTAATAGCCTGCTTAGCACCGCAACAAGTTGCATTATTAAAGACACTGGAGTTCGGTTTTATAAATCCTAACAATGTCAATCTGGGAACGTTAAGTTCAGCCCCAGTTCACTTTTCATTTAGTGCAGCGTTCAAAGTCTACCTGGACTTCAAACAAATGTAATCCGGACGAAATGATATTCTCATCAGGTACACAAATGAGTGAGTACACTGCGATGTTTCTAAGACGATCTCAAATCACGGTGGAGCAACAGAATTTCCTACACATACCGTAGAGAAATGGTGGAAAGAGTTGATTCATTAAGAATTTTAAGTTTAGCTTCAGTTCACCTTCCACTTTGTATGATTACACTTCACGCTTCATCTTGATTACATCTTGATTACAGAAGTCCATGAGCCTCTGATGTCGAAACCGTGTAGAGAGTCCGTTTTGAGCTTCTTCGTCGCCGACTTCCATGGATGTTTATTCCAGATTCCAATAGTGAAATCTGTCACAACGTTAGACTTCAAACGCTACACCAAGCGGAAGGTGAACTGGAGCTGAACTTAAAATTCTTATTGAGTAAATTATTCCCACCATTTCTCTACGTTATGTGCAATGTCAGTCATTTTGTCCCTATATGTGTCTTGATAAAAAGATCCTAGAGATTTGAAGCTAGAACATAAGTTTCTCTTGATCCAAAAAAGTACTCTATTGATTTTGGAGTCAGAAGGTTTGAGGACAGTAATGTTACTGTCCGTGAAAGTCGCTAATCAGAGGAAAAGTCACAGTAAACTGTGTAAAGACCTCCTTATATCGATTTTGAGTACGGGAAATTGCAAAATTTGATAAATTTGAAACAGAAACATTGTAGATATTACACCACACAACTGGAAGTTACTTTAACTGGAGTTCTTTTCACCTGTACAAGATTTTGGAAGCTTGATCAAAAATGTATTTTTGATGAAGCAAACGTTAATCACAAGAATAGCGAGCCTTTTAAGATGTGTGCTATCATTTTATACTACAACTGAGAACAAACAAGCAGTCAACGTCAGGATTCTGTTGGATTCTTAATAACGCACCACGAAGTGAAACTGAAGTGGACTAAGTTCCGGTAGTAAAAGGAATTAAACGAGTCCTATGATGATTTACACAATACTGTACGTGCTGAAGTGATGATCTGATACGAGATGATTGTTATCATCAATTTTAAAACTTCCTACTGTTCGACTTAGTTGTCATAAAAATTAAGACAATTCATTGCTTTGTCATCGATTTGGTTGTGACGAGGTTTTTTAACAACACACCTAGGCATTCAACATAAAATGCACGATTTCCTTTATCTTGTGTTATTTTTCTTATCAATTTGAAAATCCACAATGAAATTCTTAAAAATATACAGCTGCCGGTACCATCTTTGCAGACATTTAATTGAATTCCTGTAATAAAATAAGTATGAATTTAATTTCTATACTAGATGCACCCTTTTATTACTTAGTACAATAGTACTTAGAATAGTGTAAATTATAGGTCTGAACTAAACTAGGCCGGCGAAGAAGCCTTTGAGCATGCTATGGTAAAATGTTTAATCCTTACAAGGCTACTTATAACATGAACTAAATATAGAAGCCACTTAATTCATTAAACCAATAGTAAGACATTTAAATGAACTCTTCTTTATTTCCTTATTTTCAATGACATAACTATGTCGACTGCAAGGCAAATATACCTTAGAGTATAAATAATATAAAGAAAGAAACTGTCAGAAATAACAAAAGTACAGTATAAAATTAACAAATAATGAAACAATAATATATAATGACAATAATTAATTATTGTTTAATAATTTGAAACTTTTATCAATATTTTAAACAAATTTTATCACTCTTTATTGCTTTATCACACTTTCTCACATATTCGCACATACGTGCATATAGCTTATACTTATTAAACATTTTTGTTGACGATGCTATGGTAATTGTTATTGTTAAGTTTAATTTTTTTCTTGTTATTTATTGGTTCTTTTCTTAAGTTATTACAAAAATAATTATATAGATTTCCTAGAGTTGATTGTTAGGTTTATTTTATATACAATATTTATCCACATTACTTTTATACATTCTTATCATACAGTACTTGTTGTTTTTTTCATAATTATTTAAATTGTTAACTGTTTTTTGTTTATAAAAGAATTTAAAAAATGTCATGTACTGTATTTATATTTTTAATGTATTATAACTCGCTATTAACTTTCCTATGTATTATACCTTCTAGTCAGAGCTTGGCGTCTTATTTATATATTTGTATTAAATGGCGAACACCGTATAATAAATAAATAAATAAATAAATAAATACCAAAAGGGTTAACACCAATGCACTCAAATGATACGTAACGCAGCAATAAACTGATATAATGAGGCGTGGTTGATGTTTTTGAAAAGAATAATACTGTAGTAAAATTTATTGGGTAGTGTAGTAGTAGTTTAGAGGAAAGTGTATAGAAGGTGTTCTTAAAGTCTTTGCCGGTCGCCAATATAAACTCTTAGGACAGTTGGAATAATCCATGAGGATCATAAACACCAGAGTGCATCACATGGATTGGGGTCAGTACGAGTAATGCCATTAGAATTGTAAATGACTGTGCCACACGCACAGCCTATGTGTACAGGGTGACAGTTACTGTGCAGTAGATTGTCATTTAGCAGGTTGCAGTCCCTCTCATCATACTAATCAGCATGTGCTTGTGCGCTGATTTCCCCCTAAACTGTTTAAAGTATACTAAGACCGGTGTATAAGACGAGATATACGCCCGGAGCTGATACAGATCTTTAAGACAAGTTCGAGTCTTCATTACGATATTATTAATCTTCATGAGAGGGTCATCTTGTTTATTTACCAATTTGAACGACTTAACGTTATTGCGATTTAGTACAATAGCTTGAAGCAAGTGAAAGCCTGACGCAACGCCAATGGGTTCTCTTACTAAACAGTTATGTACTCAATGTCTTCGAGGGTATATTAGATTTTTTTAATTCTATTTACTTGTCTATAAAACGTTTTTAATGCTGAACGTTTAGACAAGTATGGAGTCACAGGTAATGTTGTTAAATATAGTTAATTATGTGAGCGAGAAAGAGAAGGGGCTAGATCCATATATGCTGGTACTGTATCATTTATACCCTGCTTCTTAAACATGGAGTGCCACAGGGGCCTGTCATTGGACCGATCCTGTTCTTTATCCCCTTACTTGGTGACTTTATTCCCCTAATCAACATGTGCTTGTGCACTGTTTCTTTCTTAAACTTCTATAGTATACTAGTCCGGTGTATCAGAATAGACATACGGGCTCGGAGCTGATACAGATCTGTAAGACGATTTCGAGTTTTCACTAAGATATTAATCTTCATGAGAGGGTCGTCACGTTTCTTTACAAATTTGAACGACTTAAGAAAGTGAAAACCTAACGCAACGACAATAGTTTCTCTTAATAAATAGTTAGATACTTAATGTTATCGAGGGTATATTAGATTTTTTTAATTCTATTTACTTGTCTATAAAAAGTTTTTATTGCTGAACGTTTAGACAAGTATGGAGTCACAGGTAATGTTGTTAAAGATAGTTAATTATGTGAGCGAGAAAGAGAAGGGGCTAGATCCATATATGCTGGTACTGTATCATTTATACCCTGCTTCTTAAACATGGAGTGCCACAGGGGCCTATCATTGGACCGATCCTGTTATTTATCCCCTTACTTGGTGACGTTTTATATAACCTTTGACGTAAATAAAACATCTATTATAGATTTTCGTCACTAAGTGAGGCAAAGGAAAGGATCTGACAGTTGTTTGAGAAAGCCACGTACTTTTAGTTCTTGGTCAGAATTACTCAACTAAAAGTAGATTTTCCGACTAATGTCAGTACCAACTGATGCATAGATATTACAAAAAGTTTAGCCATAACTGGGACATTCTCGGGAGTAACCTATCTACCGTTTTAGTCAGTGGCGTACGTATTATAAAAAAAACAGAAATAGTTCGAAACACGGTTTATATTTAAACACACACACACGCATTTATACCAATGAGAGAGTAAAATGGAGACATATGTGTCCACAGAACGGCTATGTTTGGATAAATACGTGGATAGTTTTGTATATACAAGGAGTAACAAAACTTTCTACACAAGTTTTAGAATATTGTTCCATAGACCAAGACAAGATAAAACTAAATGCAACTAATGTCTATCTGTTTTTATGTAACGTTTATCTGCCTGTATGTATTTTATATTTTAATCCAGAAACCAGTAAAGATAAACAACTAACATTTGGTACAATTATTTTTCTACCAGTGTTAAATCAAGATAAATATTAATATCGTATGTTTTATAATATCCAGTTTCAATATGGTGGGCGACTGAAGGTTTTAGTGTTAATACCGAAAAAGTTGCGGATAATTCAATATCTTGTAAGCATAGATTAATAGAGCCTTTATAGAAAATAAATTATATTCAGCCCTTTTCGTCTGAGAGTTATTTCGTGGCTGGTTTAGAAATTATGAAAGCAGGTTATATGCTTATGTTTACTCGCGTATGAGGTATAGGATAGTATTTTGGGGAAATTCGGTATAATTAAAAAAAGTGTTCAAAACCCAGAAATAAATTATTAGAATCATGTTCAAACTTATAAAGATACAATCCTGCAAACCACTTTTAAAAACCATAAAATTCAAGCATTACCATTTCTATAATTATATTCTAGAAACCCTATTACTATTTGAAACTAATAAAGAATATTTAAAAAAAATCTAGTATTACACCATTATAACATTAGAAATTAACCCCTACATCCCTACCTCATACGCCGATTAAAACTATTCTTATTATTCGGCTCTCAAAATCTACAATGAATTGTATCTAAATCTGAAGGGCGAGCATTCCATAAATGCATTAAAATTTTCCCTAAAATGCTACCTATTTACCCGTTATACTATTCAGTTGATAAATAGGTACTTAAATAATTAACAATTGTTACAGGCACTTATTATTGAATTTTTAGACTAAGCTTACTAAGAATTGCAAAATATGTAACTATTTATTAATTGGTTTAGTTTAGTTTATTTTTAAATATTGGAAATTCGCATGATTATCTTTAGCCATTATACAAACATATGCTAATTATAAACATATGTGAAGCTGATAATAAATGAAAAGTAAATAATCATAAGATTGTACTTTTTTTAATAAAAAAAGTTGCTAAATTTGATTAAAAACATTTTGACACCGAGATCATAAAAATTGGTCAGTACATCATGAATATAAACGCTTTTGACGTTTTTAATGCACGGTGAGATTGTCGTGATTTGGGCATAATTAACCGAGAATTACAACTATTTAAAGCAATTTAAAAATTATGTGTACCGTATAATTGTCTACATTATTTTACCCTTAACCTATTTGATCTACGTGTAACATTTTTAAACTAAATTTAACTACCTTTATTATACCTCACAAATTTCAAATTTTGTAGGTTTTAACAGTATCAAGCTTTTTAAACCATTAAACAAGCGTTGTTATTGGCATTTAATTTTAGTGAAACAACCAAAATGTTACAAACTCAGTAAAACAACCCGTGTTGAAAAAATCCAATTCTGCGCTAATCCAATCAAGATTTTCCAGATCTCTGTTATAGGGTAACGAAAAACCATCACTTTATATTATTTTTTGATATATGTTTTATGTTATACTTTATGTTATATCACCAGCTGGTTTTTTGCAGCACAATAAAAAAATATTTTTCACTTAATTTGCAATTGAGAATTTTTAAGAAAGATTTGGTTGTACGCCCTGCAATACGACTGATCGCAGGCGGAACAATCAATCCTTGTAACGAATTGACATACGGGTAAGTCTTCAACGGTACAAGAAATAGGATATCTACAACATCGCAGAGCGGAGCCGGAGGGTAGTGTGTAGTTTTCACTGCACTGCAGATATATGTTCCCGGCCCAGGAGTCTCTCTTCAACATTTGGAGGCCAGCCAGCCAGTCGGCTATCTGTCCTTGAACACAATATAACACAATGTCAACCTTTACAGTCAATTCCACTATATTATCATCGGAATCTTAACGCTCGAAGCTACGTACAAAGGAAGATAAACAAAGCGCAGTCGATATGTTGAGTAACAACTATACTGCTGTGTATTACTTGAAGACAATATAACACATTGTCAACTTTTACAGTCAATTCCACTTTATTATCATCGGAATCTTAACGCTCGAAGTTACGTACAAAGAGGAAGATAAACAAAGCGCAGTCGATATGTTGAGTAACAACTATATTACTGTGTAATACTTGAAGACAATATAACACAATGTCAACTTTTACAGTCAATTCCACTTTATTATCATCGGAATCTTAACGCTCGAAGTTACGTACAAAGAGGAAGATAAACAAAGCGCAGTCGATATGTTGAGTAACAACTATATTACTGTGTAATACTTGAAGACAATATAACACAATGTCAACTTTTACAGTCAATTCCACTTTATTATCATCGGAATCTTAACGCTCGAAGTTACGTACAAAGAGGAAGATAAACAAAGCGCAGTCGATATGTTGAGTAACAACTATACTGCTGTGTATTACTTGAACACAATATAACACATTGTCAACTTTTACAGTCAATTCCACTTTATTATCATCGGAATCTTAACGCTCGAAGTTACGTACAAAGAGGAAGATAAACAAAGCGCAGTCGATATGTTGAGTAACAACTATTATACTACTGTGTAATACTTGAAGACAATATAACACATTGTCAACTTTTACAGTCAATTCCACTTTATTATCATCGGAATCTTAACGCTCGAAGTTACGTACAAAGAGGAAGATAAACGAAGCGCAGTCGATATGTTGAGTAACAACTATACTAATGTGTAATACTCTATGAGAACTCATTTTGCTTTATTAGCAACGCAAACATAGAAGATCCATTCATATTTATTTATTTACATCTACTGTTACAGGTAAAAAACCCCAATTACAACAGATCAGTACTAAAAACTAAACAAAAATTACCACTTTTAAGCAAGTAAAAAGTATTCATAACCAAAGCTATTAAACTCAAACCAAACCAGCATATAACATAAAAATTAATACAAGATCTAGCAATCAACAAGGATACAATCACTTACTAAATAGAATGAAAAACTAAGGTATATAAGTTATGGCAAACTATGGTTTGTATAATTATGCTTATAAATATTTATATATCAAGCACAGTCAAACATATCCTTCTGAACTCACTTAAAATATTAACTGTTTAAAAATATCTACATGTTGAGCCATTGAATTGTAAAGTTGAGACAATAGGAGATTTGGCTAATATATTAGTTCTAGAAAAAGGTATAGCAACTAGATGGTGGATTCTAGTTTTCATTCCGCGAACATGAAAACGAATTTGCTTTAAAAATATATACGAGTGTCCATTAAACCCCGGGACAGCTCAACAATGTCTAAAACACTTGACATGTTTTTAGTGCACATGAAAACCATTTTCAAACTATTTTCGATAGTAAAAAGTGCTAAAGAGCTGAAATTTTGCAAGCTTAGTGAAGCATTTCACGCTCTCCTATTAGTTCATTGTCAGCCATATTTCTCTTTTAAGCGGCTTTTGCAATTCCAGATTTTGTATTAACACATTTAAATAGTCCTTTAGGCTCAGTCTGAAGGTATGAACAGTATGTCGAACCAATCTTGCTAACGAACTTAGCTGTAGTTTTTTATGATATATTTGTTTATTGTTTGGGCTTTTTGTAACATTCATCGTTAGTAAATGCCGCTTTATATATAGAAACTTTGGAACTGGGGGTGGTTTTTGGGATTTTGAAGTCTAGTTCGGTGAAGTTATGTAGATATTTCTCATAAAGGCTACCATGAGGACAACTGGTGTTTAAACTATTTTAACATGTGTTCAATGGTCCACCACGCTACCAGGGGGACGTCCCACATGGAATCAGAGGGAAAGTTTTAATACGAGCAAAGATAGAGTAGTACATTACCAGTAAAACACAATGCCACAAACCCGATCTCAAAAGCTTGAGCCTAACCAAACTGGCAGCTTATTGAAGTTTCAAAACATTGTTAGTATCAGCGTGTGTATTATCTGGGATGAGCAAGTATAAAAGTTATGAAACCGATTTTAAACCCCAAAATTAAAGGTGTTTATTACTAAAACTCAATTTAGATTTGTTCATTAACTCTTAAGACGCCGGTCATGTTTGAATAAGAGATAATTAATGCCCCGCGCTGATTACAAATTTCCCCACCACCTGGGGAAACCAGATCCATTACTTTCACTTTAAAAATCGTTGTTTACTAATTAACAATCATTTTCCAGCCATGTTTAATACAGAACCTTACGTAATTTTCTTAAAGACAAATATAATGCAACATTTCACAACCTAGTTAGCCAGTACAACTTAATATTATTTTTTTATCCAATGTTCCGGAACTAAATTATCGACGGACTAACTACCTAATTGGCACGCGTATGAATATTTTATTGTAACCCTTCTTAGACTACAGCTTCAATGTCTCGTGCCAAGACGCCGACGCCCGGGTTGTGAGTCTACATATTGGGAAGTAAAATCTTAAAGTTTTATAAAGTAAAATATCGTAGGCATAATTCCATAGAACATTGGATATTTTAGGCCCACCTATCAGATATACATTTTTAGTTCTTGTACTCTAATTGGCAGCAACGTGGCAAGGCATACATTTAATTTACCAACTAAAAGTGGTGCTTGTAAGTTTCATTAATTAAATTGAACTTATAAGTAAACTTTGCAATTCGAGTATTTATTACTACGACCTCAGAAGTCACCACCCCCATGTGTTATCGTCATTCGGTACATAGTCACCATTTCTGCTGTTTACAACGTTATCATTGAGAAGTCATCATTTTAAAAATTGGATGAAGATAAGAATGCAATTATGTGTATGAGGAAACAGGTGTTTTATTTGGAAAAGATTCCATTTCATTCAGTCAAATTTAATTAAAATAAACGGGTTTCTTAAGGTAAATTTAAAGTGCCATTTACTCTAGGTCATGTTAAAACTATGACCTTCCTCTAAGTCAAGATTCATATACATACTGTAAAACCTTGCTCACCTACATGATCATCTTCCTCATACATTTCTTCTTTAGCCTGGTTACATATAGTTCAAAATGATATTTTCCTTTTGGTTTCTTGTGATAAAATAATTTTCTAACTTTTTTGTGTCTTCAGGGAGTGCAGCTCAAAGCGATGTGATTATAACATGGATAGAGATAACCTAATTAAAAGCAATTACACACTTAAAGTTAACTTGACATAAAACTTTTATATTTTTTCTAGTTAATTATGTAGGCTTGCAATGGCAAGAAAGTCTATTACGGTTTACACGAGAAAATTTAATATTTAAAAAACATTATAGCGGGGTTTTAGTTTATTTTGAATATCACGAATGTATAGGGAGTACATGCTTTGTACATTAAGTCAATTGCTTTTTTTGTATTTTAGTATTTTTAATAAAAATCTTTATAATAGTTGTCTGTATATAGTTGAGGGTAGATCTCTATAAATGTTTAAGATACACTACGTTTCAATAAATGTTTTAAAATTAGCATTCAAATATATATAATTAATGCACATGGTGATCGGAAGACCGGTGAAGTATAAGCTATGTAAATAGACCAAGCACATCGCGTGGAGGGTTGTTTCATATATACTGCAGTCGCGAATTGTAGCCTCAGTTACATGCAGAAACTTGCCATGCAAACATGCTTGTACTTCCGGCATGACCGTGGCGTGTACTTGGGTACTTACACTTAGTCTTTTAAAAAGAGTTGCACTGGATAGATTAACCTTAACCTTGTACTTCCATCACTGTGGAAACACGAGTAATTTCAAAGGCTCTCTTCAAGTTATTCTAACATATCCTTCCATAACTTTTTATCAAGTTTGTCCTTTCTACAGGCTTACTTTTTGGGTTTTCTGTACTAAATATTACGATTTATCCCGTACAATAAAGGATAAATACTACAAAGCGTTTATAACAGATTGTTATTTCAACCATTTTGTGAGTTGAGAACAATTTGTCGTGATCTTCATTTTCATATGCAAATTCTCAGAGGATGTCTTGCACAGAGCGCTAAGCTGAAGAAACTCGTGCATTTCCAGTAGGGTTAAAAATTAGTGTGTGTTCATACGTAGTAAAATAGACTTTAATTGGATATAGCATTCACGTTTTAGTTATCGAATGGGGCGGCAGCATTAACAAAGCCCCGCATTTTCAATTTGCCGGGTTTTCGTGAAGCCCCGAGGAGCTAGAAAATTGTAATTTCTGTCTGTCAGATTTTCCGCTCAAGATCTCAAGAACAAGCCTATCCACATACTGGAATTTTGTATGAAACCTCATTTCTATTTAAGCAACACCAATTTCCATGTCATCTCATAGGATTTAGTTGAGCGTTGGAGAAAATGTTTGCATTGGTCTTGCAGTTAACAGCGACGATGGAAACGAGAGAATTGCAGAATAAATAAATTTGTAACAGAGTACAACCAAATAGCATTTTATTACGTGTCATAATAATACACATTTTATGGAGTGCCGATTTCGAGTGGTCTAAGATGACATAATTTGGATCTGAGTTAGATAGCGCAGGTTCTAATCCTGTCTTTGACTGTAGAAATGTTATCAGTTTCATTAACCTTGCACTGTATCGACTCTCCCCCTTTTTCTGTGTGATAATGTTCGCGCACAGGCAAATGGTCCATGAGGACGGGCAGAAAGAGGCTTAAGAGGGAAGAGGCTTCTTTTAAAATAAAACCCTTAATGAAATCAGCAATAGACCTCAGCGAATCCTCTTTAGTGACAAGTGGTAGACGTACTCCTACCTTATTTTTTTCCTTTAAACAATAAAGAAATCTTTAAGAGAAAGCGGCAGTGATTTTAGATAGAAAAGATTTACATATTTTTGTGTCTTGATATCTTTAAACTGGTACATTATTACTAAATTCTACAGAACGTAGCTATGGTATGAAGGGTTTATTTAATTTGAATATTGAATTTTAGCTTCAGTTCACCTTCCTCTTAGTACAGCTCCTGTAATCTGACGCTGCCACAGACTTCTTTACTCCTGGAATCTGGAGTCATGTTCGTCTGAAGAGATCCAAGTAAAGTCAGCGGCGAAGAAGCTCAAAACGAACCTTAGCATCGTTTTGACATCACAGACAACTGGGATCATCACAGATCGAACGTCAGATACCAGGCGCTGCAATCAAAGTAAGGTGAACTGGAGCTAAATTTAACATTCTAAATCTCAGTTGTTCAATACACAAGTAAGATGAACTAATTATACTAGTCTTAATGACGTTATATCTAATAAACATGAGTAAAATAAGGGGAATTCATAATAAAACTTTACCATTCACTTCAAATCTTGCTTTCATTCAGATAGTAATCTTTGAATCACTCAAAATTTCGATGACCGGAATGTAAAGTACAAAATAAAACTCTTATATGTGTGATTTGTGATCCGTAACAATCATGTCAAGGCAATAAACCTAACTGTCTAAACGGAATGTAAATTACATCCATTAATTTAACTGCAGCGCTAACCTCATTTTCGATTCAAGTATTTGGTTGATTTAGCCGATAAAGATACTGCCTATTTTATTACGAGCGTTTTTACCTTAACCGTAAATAACAACTTCAAGTCTTAAACCGGGTGTTTACTATTCTCAGAGCTTTTAAAACATTGTTTAATTGGTATTTTTCAATACTCATGAATCTGTTCAAACATCGATAAATCAAGGGGTTCCATTTTTAATAAAAACTTTATAAATTGCAGTTTTAATGTTAATTTTATTTAAATTGCAGATACTAAACTTTTTAACAGTGGAAAATAAGGTTTATTTCCAAATATAAATGCTACAAATCAAAATAATTATACAATCAGACTAAATTAAAATGAAAAATTAAGATAATTATTCATGAAACATTTTGTTATTAATAGGCCAATTTTTACGGAAATTTATTATAATTTTAATTGCAGAAAAATCTTATAACTTTAACATTCTTATGATTGTTTAAGGAAACATCAAGTAAGTCAATATAAACCCTCTTCAGGGTTTTATATTCCATGAAAACGAAATTTAGAAAACTGTATTAAAGTTTCATACAATAATAAAATAACTCATACATTAATAATCAAAACTAAAGAAAAGGAAATACCTAATTATATTTTTAGAATAACAGATCAAATTAGTTTTGTCGACAACAAGTAAATGTTAAATCAGCGTAAGCTAATCACATACAGACTGCGTGCTTTATGTCTCTATCTACTTTTCTGAGATATAGCAACGACCAGTTACCCGCTCTTTTTGCACACACTTTTAGTAGACTTTGCACGTTTATGACCACTACAGGTTCGTTTGAATTATATTTCCGACATTATATGTTGAGTTTGCCTTGTTAACACGGCCAAGAAAATATGTCAAAATTTATAATTATGGCCACTGCCATTGTAATTTACACCGTTATTAGTATGTTTTGTTCCATAGTTGATTTTGTTTAGTTTCCCGATCAAGGAAATATATATATATATATATATATATATATATATATATAATATATATATATATATATATATATATATCAAAGATTAGAGAAGCCTACTTCTTTCAAAATAGAAATAAGATGGATTTTATATAAGTCTTTAAATTTATAGTAAACATTTTTTGATATTTTAGAAAACTTTAGGTTGGAGTTGGTACACTAGTTCAAATTGTCCAGCGAAATTTAATCTAACATAGTCCTTGTCAGCTGCTTCAAAAGAAGTGTTCGGAGTCAAATTATGACCGTCTTATATATATAGGGTATTTTCTAAGATACTTACCTAATCACTGAAATCTAAATTCACAATTCTTAGTAAAAATATAGTCTTTGGACAATTTACTAACTATAAATGTAAAGAAATTGAAAATAATAAATAATGTTTACACAGAACATTTGATTACATTTCACAGGCTTATTCAATTAATATTACCAACTTTAGAGTTCAATTAATATTAGACCAAGATGGCATTTCTCGTTACTTTACAGACCCAGTGGCGTGTAGCCCTGAGGGATTTTCGAAATCAGAATAGACCTATATTCATCCCAGGAACCATGTAAGAATGTCCATGTAAAATTTCAGCACAAATGGTTTAGTAGTTCACGCGTCAAAAAAAAAAAAAAAACAAAAAACAAACAAACAAAGGCTTTTCGAATTTATAGTATTTTTAGGATTATTTATGTGTTTGACGGTGGTTCTTTAATGCATTAAGGTAGATAAAAGATAATCAGAGAAAAAATTATGTTTTACATGTTTCACCCTTTTGATACCCTTCCATTTCGACCTCCACCAAAACTACTGCGGCTGACAATCGATGTTTTCCTTAGAACAAACTCCTCTTTGATTTCAAGGAAATAAAGATTGTGCAGTGTACATATTGGCTCTCGGCTCTCATGGTCTCCAATTATGGCACAGTATTTACACACAACCAAAAATGGTAATTGAACATCGAATGTTCACCACTCGTTACGCAATTTTTACATTCATTATCCTCTTTGACAACGAGGAAAATTGAAACCCTCAAACAAAAAAATAAAGTAAAAAGCAAACAGCGGGAGATTGCCAGAAAAATTTCAAACCTCTGATGGAACGCTGTTTTCTGCTTTTGTACAGAAATTAATCAGTGTGTGTGTGTTTGATTTGATTTTTTTATCTGTCGATTGGGTTGCACTAATTTCAAGAACGATAACTTCAATGTTCGGCTCTTAAAAACATCCATAAAGAACATTGCAGTTAGCTGTCAATCAGTCTTACCAATGTTTATTGAACTGAAATAATTGAAAAAGAAGACTGCCTTTTTTGGACGACATTATAGCCGTTTTGTTAGATGATACATCTTGAAATCAATAGTACTGGGTACTATAATGACAAGTTAATGAAGTTTTCCTGTTTAATTTTTCTAAGTACGTGAACTTATTGAAATATTTAGACCTCAGTGTGAAAAGCTATCATGGTACGTGTCATGATAAGAAGATCACTCTACGCAGATATTTTTGGATGTCAGCAATTTAAATAATGCAGGTTCACTAATATAAGAATACGTATCAAACTATGCATTTTTGAGCAAGCCAGAATCCATTCGCTTTTTTACTTTACAGCAGTGAGGTTAATTAGGAATTTAGCAGTTGTTTTCGAAGTCCAGTATATGAGACTCTCGACGACGTCACATAGCTTCAATGTCGACTGTTCGCTATCGAAATGCATCGATTTTTGTATCAAGATCTAGTGGATACAAATTCAAAACAGATAAATTTCTGAGTGATAAATTTGTATCTCCTCTTTTGCAGTCAACGACTAAATAGTTATGTTTGTGGCCAAACGATACTCTTCGTCACCATCTATGCCCTTCCTCATATCCCTTAGAACTATTTGTTTAGGAAGCAACTAGAATAGGACAATGGCTTAGGAGTTTTCATAAACTCATCATTCTCCAATGAACCAACTTATACATACTTTTAACAATTAGTTATGAATATATCTTTATTTTTCATAAACAACCTTGGTCCGTGGCCATTATATGTTAATAGAACATTTATTGAGTCTTCCAGCACTTTTCACTTTGCAAAAGTTTAGAAAGAAAATCTTAATATTTTTCCTGTTCTAATCACGGTATATTGTTTTCCATCGTAAAGTTTAGAATTGTCCGATTGATTAGTGAAAAAGCAGATATTTACTAAAATTTATTTCTCTTTCAATGATAATATGTAAAATTTGAATTGCTATGATAGTTTGAGAACATCCATTTTTGGGCGAGGGTGTAAGCGCGATTATGACTAACTTGTTTACGACAGAGGGTTATAAAGCGGTGGCGCTGTGAGTCAGGTCATTAGATCCTTGGCTGCCTCTACTCAGCTTGTTGATCTGTTTCTTTCAGCCCACTTTTGTGCATTGAAGGTACTGAGGGGTGGGGAGAGGGTTTTAGTGTAGTGCCTGTTATTATTGAAGACCCTCAAATTGTAAAGGTTGTCTTATCAGCTTGTCAAATAAAGCTTCATGTTGGAACATCGTGATGTGCTGCCGCTGGTGCACTCTAGTAATTGATTAGCTTTTCCCACATTAATATTGTAGAAATTGTGGGCTAAAGGAAAAACACGTTTTTAATCGTTAAAACTTGTTTTTTTAGTCCAGTACAAGTCAATGTTATTTCATGATAACATGATAAAAACGTTAAATTCTTTATTATGAGCTTCCCATCTCAAAATTTCAGACATCGGAGGCAAAGAACGAAACATTTTGAAATTTTAAAATTTGTCTTATCGGTTTCTTTGAGTACGATACCACATTATTACTTCACGATAAATACATAAAGTAGTCTCTACCGGAAAATTTAGGAAATCGAAGCCAAACCAAAATATGTATTTTTGATCTACTATATTCAAGTTATTAGATCATAAATTAGAAAACTGCGCCTAACACTTATTTCGAGTTCCCTATCTCAAAATTTGAAACATTAAGGACCTAAACAAATACTTTTCGTAAACTTTCATTGGTGGCACAAAATACTACTATTTATATGACTGGGGATTTCCCAACTCAAAAGTTTGAACAATGGAAGGCAAACTAAATAAATAATTAGAAATATGGAAATTTATATTACTGGACCCATTATAGTCAAGTGAGATACTACATTTAAAGATTTTTTAATTTTTTTTTATCCAAATTTATGTTTATAACATTCCCAAATTTATATTAAGGTAAGCTCATATTTAAAGACTTATGATATATCACATTGCTCAATCCGAATATATACTTGTTTTTCGAAAATGAGCAAAAAATCTATAGTTATTAGGTTGTCGAGAAACTAGTGAACTGGAGTATGCTAATAAAAAAGGAACGAAGTAATTGGTGTGTCATTCTTAGCGCTATATTCGTATATAGGGCTTAGAGGTCAAGTCTCAGGCCTGAGAAAACAAGCGAGTACAGATACTAAGGCTATAACGTTAAGAACTTTACCTATACTGGGTCCTCCCTTTTGGTTATAAGAAAAGTTTTTCTCTAGTATAGGTACTATTATCAGCACAATATGTTCAGAAGAATTTCAAAGTTTTACTAAATTGTGATATACTTTTCCTTATGATTATTATGTATAAATTCCGATCATTGTATTTCTGATATTTTATTGTGGCAATCATAGTAAACATGTAAATGTATGAAGATGCAAATTTATAAAATTTTTTAGATTGTATTTATATGCGCATTCTCAAATGCGCATATTTATTTTTAATTTCGTCATTTATTTTTAATTTCATGACGAACCTTATTTTATTTTATTATTACACATTTATTTTATTATCACTGCAATAAAGATTGCATCCAGTAACATCAAGATTGTTGAGATCATTGTTCAAAGTTTGTGCTTACAAGTGTAAGTCCGTACTGGTGATAAAATAGGCAATTTTTTTGGTTTCGATTTTTCATAACAGAAAAAAACCCATTTGGATAATCGTGATAACAATTGAGCTTTTAACTCATGTTAGAAACGTGAACGTACCTTTGTGTACAATAGGTGTTGCTACTGTAAACAGAAAGTATAACCTTGACAGGATTGTTTTCGTTTAACAAAAACAATACAGGTGAGTAAGACATAAAATTAACTATTTAAGAAGAGTAGAATAGTTGCTCCTCTCGAATTCACCACGACCATAACAACCTTCATCAATCAGTTACATCTGCTAAAATTAAATCTACTCCGTCAGTTTCACATTCTTAGCACATAACATTCTATTTTGCATAACGATTATTCCTTTTCTTATTTGCCTGAGCGCTTTTCTTTTAGTTCTGAAATAAGCAATTGAAATACTCGACGTGGAGCCTCTTTGTTGTCTATTCCTGTTCATAGATCTTCTATTTACAGTAAATCATCCACAGTCTCTGCTTGGCGACTATGGAATAATCTCCCGGATTATATCAGAGATATCTGTAGTCGGGAGCGGTTTCGGAGGGTGATAAGGATAATTTATTCGGGCCTCGTCGGGTTAAGGATATCTTGGCATAGGGTATGGGAGGATGGGTTTGTATGAATAGTGATGAGTGAATTTCCTCAAAATTTTTATTTTGTTCATTTATTTTTAATTTCATGACGAACCTTATTTTATTTTATTATTTTATATAAATAAAGATTCTCATTTTTGAGTGTAAAACAGGAATGTAGACCATACTGTGGCTCTGTTTAACGCTAAGAGTATCGCTTATAAATTCATGCTTAGGTGTAAGAGAGGTCTTAATAGTCCTAACCTCACCAATTGAATATGTTTTTATTTGTGCTCAATAAAGACATTCTTCATTTCATTTCACTTTACCAACATTCCAAGCAGCTCACACAACAGGATTAAAACGTTATGGAGCCGTTATGGTGGCAATCCTGGCCGATGTTGGCGGGATTTGTAGCAACGGCGACCTCGAGACCGCAATCCGCACGATTTATCCACTGCGGTATCGATCGTTGGCCACTGGAGTCTCATATCTTCCCTCGCTCTTGATCACAACAATTTAATTGTCCCATCTCTTTCCCCACTTCGCCAGCCGCAGCCCTGTTTGTTCATCTATTACAGAACGCTTATTCCGAGGTGATAAATGTGGATCGCTAAGTGTTTATCTTCACACCTACAGGCTTCGAATTAAATTGGTGCTCATTACTTAATTCCACTTGGGCTAATTGCATTGGTTAATTAAAATAGCTGCCTTCCATCCATTTATATACTAATAAGCAATTCTATCTGAAATTAAATTCTCGCCATTTTTAAGTGGTTTCTAATCTTCATTAAAAGATCCTTTATAACTCATTTAATAAGTACAGCTTTTTTATTTAAGCTAGTTTACTTTTTTTAAACCCTCAGCCAGGAATAATAATACTTTAATAGGAAATCCACTCATAGACTAGAACCTAACACTATCTGATCAGATTCTTCTAGACGTTGTCAAGAGTGTCACCCGTTGAGTAATATCCATATGCTGGATATTAAATACGGTTTATGACTAAGCCATTAAAAATCTGTTACAAAAATTAAACTAGGGATAATGCTAGCACGATGTGTCTAATGGTGAACGTCAAGAGGAAATATCAATGGCTATAAACAAACTATAGATGTAACTGATTAAAATCTCATTCCAATTCTTATTTATATCAGTTTCTCCAGCTGTCTGTAACCTATCAGTGGTGCGTAGACGTCATTTGAATCCGTGCTCCTAAGTCTGCATGGCTGTAGAAAGGCCAAAGAGAACAGACTTAATCTTCGAACATGTGGTACTCGCCATACAATTTTGAATTATATTTGATAATTTGTTGGTAAGATATATGAATAAAACTCATATATTTATTATAACTTAAAAAATATCAAACACTCCACCAGGTGCAATTGTATTGATTTCTTTCAGGATTATCCGTGTTTTTCTGTATCCACACTCTTGTCATATAAAAACCATAACATTTCCTACATGACCAAAGGTGTAGCATATTTTGTGGTAGCTGTTTTACTGTTTATTACCACGGCCTTTACTACCAGTAGTTAAAGAATTAGTGATCCCATAAAACACTAGTTTCCTCTGTTTTCCCACAACGAAGTGAACAATTTGTGATTTCTTACATTTTTAGTTCCCACTGCCTTTCCCACAAGGATTTTAAGAATTAGTGATCCCATACATCACTAGTTTCCTCCACCTTTCCCATGAAGAAGTGAACAATTAGTGATTACATAAATTACACATTCCCCTGCCTTCACTACGAGGATTTAAAAAATAGTGATCCCATAAATTACTAGTTTCCTCTGTCTTTCTCACGAAGAAGTGAACAATTAGCGATTTCCTAAATTATTAGTTTCCACTGCATTCCACACGAGGATTTTAAGAATCAGTGATCCCATAAATTACTAGTTTCTTATGTTTTTTTCTCACGAAGAGGTGAACAATCTGTGATTTCCTAAATTATTAATTTCCACTTCTTTCCCCACAAGGATTTTAAGAATTAGTGATCCCATAAATTACTAGTTTTCTCTGTCTTTCTCACGAAGAAGTGAACAATTAGTGATTATACAAATTACTCAATCCACTGCCTTCCGGACGAAGATTTTAAGAATTAGTGATCCCACTAGTTTTCACTGCCTTCCTACAAGAAGGTAAATAGTTAGTGATTACATAAAAGTGTTATATTTTATTCCTATAATGATAGGAGTATTTTATATCATAAGTTAAACTATCAAACGATTAGAGACTTATTAAATCGACCCAAATTTTTGCCAACTGCCTATCATTAAAGTAAATTATAAGGTTATTAACAAATCAAGATTGTTGATTAAGTAGTGTAAGGTATCTCCAAGAACTCTTGCTAAAACAAGATGAGTTGCATATTACTACAAAGCGCAGTATTGATACATATGAAATACTTTTTAATAAAAAAAGTGAATTGCTTATTAATAATCGAAATCCAGTAATTTTAAGACACTGAAGTATTCACAGCAAAAACGGATAGTGGAGTCATTTATATGTTTAGTCGTTTTTAGACAATCCAATGAACTAAACTTTTATTTCGAAGAAGGAGTTGACATTTTTGGCTCTAGTGATGGGCGACTGTATATTTCCGTTTTGGCAACATTTAGGACTCAACTGGTTGCGGTAGAACAAGACCCAAAGACCCACGTGATTCCAAATAATCCCAGATTTTACAGTAACCGCCCGCTGGCGCTGTCCCAGGGCCGCTATTTTTGTTGCCGCCCGCAGTAGTGCCGCGATGACACCCGGGCCTACTGGTGGATGTTTTGTTGATCGCAGGTGAGCGCGTCAACAAATACAAAACCACGCGTCGTCGTGTCACCTTGTGAAACTTTGACCGCGTATGTATTACCACGTAGGACGTCGCGGTACAGATCGCCAGAAAACAAGGTACACAACGCAGCGTTGTTGTTCATGCAGTGGCTTGTTTGAGTTCATATTTGGAATAAGTGCTAAAATTGATAAATATTGTCTCCTACTAACAGGTAAGTCTTTACCACAATTTTGTTCTGTTAAAATAACTCCGATCAAATTGTTTAGTAAGATGCTCGTATATAACTTTGTAACCAAGCAATGAAAGGTTCAATAACCATGTAGTTAGTGAAACCTTGAGGGCGAATTGTTGAGTTAGGCAACTAGGAACCTTATCATGTTTATATGAACCAAATAATAGTTTGATTGAGAGAAACTTGATTTGTGGAAACTCATAAAATGGGGTTTTCTGTAATATTGCGTCTAAAATATTACTGAACTGTTTCTGTAACGTATTCGGGTGATGATGCATTTTTATATCAAAACTGTATTGAAACCATTTCATAACTTGATGTAGGGTAATCGCTAAATTAATCCCGAGTTATAGTAGTTCCGTATTATCAAGTTGAGTAGTGACATTTAGGAATTAAAAAACGAAGATGTTGTCATGATTGTTTAGGTGGTGGTAGGATTTAATGTCACATGTACTTCGTGTAGTTTTTTTTCAGACTGTAGTAGTTTCGGATAGAGCAATAGGGTTTCTTGAAGCCACGTTTTTTGTGCTCTTATGACAAGAAGCTTATAAATTTCACTTAGGGATCTTAGGGCTGCTTCCGGAGTGACAGGATTATTCAGGATGGGTAGGGTAAGGGGGTAGGGTCCGCCTCCTATTGAGATCCATGAGGAAGAATTAGAGCACTAATTTCAAGTCATGTTCCCCCGGAAGAAGGGGAGGCCAGCTCTGAACCAGACTCTCAAGTCAAAACAGGCTTAAATAACCAGTCAAACACCCTTATTGAGGCTAACAAGAAAATTTGATACTTACTTAGGGAACGAACCCCACCAACTCCAACAGTTATCTCCCGCAGCAGACTAGACCTATCGAATTACCCTTGCACCCCAGAATCTTGACATTTGTGCCGCTCTTGGGCATTCGTAAGGATGCCCAGATTTAAGTAATACATCGGCTTTTGCTGTGCCCAGAGGTAGGTTCAACTAGAAGGTATAAACCAGCCATAAGTGATCCTTGCTGGTTAATGAAGGCACTTCCTTTTCTAATTTTTTTGTTTCAATGTTTCGTGGTTTTGAGGAAGGGCATTGTACAATTTGGCTGTAGCACAAGATTGCTCTTTCTCAAAGCGTGGCCATCCCTGTGAGGCCAAGAACACCTAGTGTAGATCGTTGTGAACAATCAGTGCTCCTCCTGGTGTTGTAGCTGTCAATTAATTGGGATTTTGGAATCTTTTCTCACTGTAAACTTAATAGCATTCGACGTAGAAAGTAAATACTGCGAATACTGTCTTGTTTCAATATAATATTGAATATACTTTGCGCAGTATTGTCCGCTTTCTTCAGCTCCATTTAATCGCTGACCTGTGCAGAAGAAACACATATAAAACAAGTATGTAAACTAGATCCTTGATTAACTAAATAATCAAGTATACAATATTATCCTTTGTATCCGGTCATAAAAATGCTAAATTCGTCATTAATTTCCTTTCTTAAGCTGGATTGTCAATTTGTATAGTTCTTTATGGAGTTTATTTAATCTTTTCGACGTTGTGTAAGTCTAATGTTGAATCCTTCTACTCCAATGTTTTTTTTTTTAGCACAATAAACTGATAAATTGCACTTAGTCATCAAAGGATATTCCACTTTTTCCGGCGTGACGGGATATTCTGGTTGGGATAGGGGCCGCCTCCTGTCCAGATTCATAAGGAAGCATTTGGGGCATTAATCTCACTCATGTCTTGGACAAATGGGAGGCCAGATCTGTACTAGTCTCTCCAGCCAAAGCATGCAGGGGGTGGCACACCCTTATGGCTAGCAACAGCCTTTAACACTTAAGGAGCCCTACCAACTCCTATGGTCATCTCCCGCAGTAGACTAGACCTATTGATCTTCCCTTGCACCCCAATATCTCGACATTTGATGTTAGTGGTGTGCCACTCCTGGACATCATAAGGTTGCCCAGATTTAAGTGGCACATTGACCTTTTGCTGTACTCAGTGTAGGTTCAACTAAAAGGTATAAACCAATCAGAAATAATCTCTACCGGTATATCCCCTCCAAAGTTGCAAAGTACCTACATTTTTTTATTTTTAGAACAATTTCCAAACAAGTTTTATTATATATTAATAGGTTTGGTATCAACAGTCTATATCCTATGGCAGGCAATTAAACCAACTGTCAATCGTGTATGGTGTTTCGGAAAAGTCTCATTCTATTTCAATGCAAAGCATGAACTTACATTTGGGGGGAACTTACATTACTTCATGGAACTTACATTTGGGCTGGAGCTTCCACTCATATTTGAAAAGTAAATGCTCTATCCTGTTATCGCAGTTAACCAATGGACACATGCCCACAAATACTGAATGTTTTTAACAATACTACGCTGTTTACGCTCTAGTATAAGAACACTCAACAATTTTCCCACTCTTAAAATATGGCGTAAACTCAAACTAATTCTTATTTATATATAAAAACTGCAATTTTATCACTTGCACTAATAAATAAAGATCTTTATTTATTCGAAACTTTATTTATTCGAAACAGCTAAACCCATTCAAATAACGAAAATAACGATGAAAATTCTCTGTTTCGCAGAAGTGGATAACACGTTTTCTTTTAAACCGATGTGACTATTCAATAGAAGTCGAATAATGAATAGTTCATATGAATGGTTACCGAATGAAATATTTTGGCAGCAGCTGTAGAATATTGCGAGCTAGAGAGAATAGCTAATGGTTCAGCTTAGGGTTGGCTGTCACACTCCCTTATATTGGACAAGGCGACTTGGGCTTGATTGAGATCTGATGTGGGCTGGAAACTCAATTCTAGCTCTTACAAGTGAATAAAATATTGCATGAAGTATCTAGGATAGCTCTTCGAAGTGTTACATGTTACAGATGTATGGTGTAGAATAGTTTATTATGATTTTCTTTTTTCTCTGTTTACATAGTGTAGGAGAATATATATTGTAATTAGAAGACAGCCGATTTTAAGCTGATAGAAGTATAAATTTTGAATGTACAAGAATTGAAAAAATAACATTTTGTGTACGGTTTTTTGTGTCTATTCGTTTAAATGTTCATGCATGTATTTTAGCTCCTCTTGGCCCATACAAAAATATCATAAAGTTTTTGTAGACAGTTTTTTACACCCTGTGTATTGTAAACCGTACCTCCAAGCAGGAATCACTTCTGACTGGTTTGTACCTTCCAGTTGAACCTAACACTGGGCACAGCAAAAACCATATGTCACTTAAATCTGGGAAACCGTATGGATGTCCAGGAGCGGCACATCATTAACCGCAAATGTCGAGATTCCGGGGTTCATGGGCAATTCGATAGGTCTAGTCTACTGCGGGAGATGACTGTTGGAGTTGGTGGGGTTTGTTCCCCAAGTATCAGAGGTTCTTGCTAGCCTCAACAAGGGTGTGCCACCTCCTGCTTGCTTTGACTAGAGAGGTCGGTTCAGAGCTGGCCTCCCCTTCTTCCGGAGAGACATGACTTAGAGATTAGTGCTCTAATTCTTTCTTATGAATCTCGATAGGAGGCTGCCCCTACTCCCTAACCCTACCCATCCTGAATATCCTGTCACTCCGGAAGCAGTAATAAGATCGTTAAGTGCAATTTATAAGCTACTTGTCCTAAGAGAACGAATTGTAAACCGTAATGAGAAAAATGATACAAAACAACTTATAACACACTGACATTGTCGCAGAATATTACTTAGTCGTGAGTCTAAGATGTAACTGAATAAACAGGGTAGTGACAATGGTGGTGGTGGAGGTTGGGACCACCCTAACCCTGTGCGCTCGTGAGTGTGGGAGTGCGTGTGTGCGAGCGACTACCTGGCCCTTCAACCGCCATAACTAATTTTTAATAATGTAAAAGACGGTTCCGGGAAGCCTCACGAGGCTTTCATATTTGAATCGTCTTTTTCGTGTGTTTACATTAATAGTTTTTCATGGAATGTGTTCATCTTCGCTCGTCCGATAAATTACAATAACCTTTGTTTAAATACTCAATACTCGTTTATCGACACAGTTGAACTTTACAGTTTTTTAGTGCAAGTCATCACATACAAGTTGCATTAGATAAATGGAGTGGCACTTAAGTATGGAGTAATGCTAAAAATATTTTTTTCATGCATGCACATTTTATTTACAGTTTGGTCTGCTGATTTCATATAGGATTGTCAAGGACCTCCTGAAGACTGTAGAAAGCTTTCCAACAAGTAGGTTCCCAAGTGGAACTTTAACTTTTTCAGGCTCATCATATTTTTTATATGTATTGGAATTAAGTTAAACAATTTCGGTCCAAACTAAAATATTGGGTTTTTAATCTAAATTTGTTTGGTGTCTAGTATGAATTTCGTAATCAGGAACTGAAAATCTTTCTTTAAGTTTCCAAACGAATATTATTGTATGATAAAATAACAGTCGAGCCAGTGGAAGGATTCCACTTGATCGTAAATGCTCTCTACAACCATCCTGCTGCCCTAAGCCCCAGACGACTCTCAAAGCCCTCTTTTTTTAAAAAAAAACTTCTATTAAACAGTCCTGTATTACAATAGCCCAAGAATTCAAGGCCATCTAAGCCTCGATTCTAATAGGCCCAGATAATCTAGTTTGACAACATCTTTGGGCAAGAACGTAGCCAGTAAAAGATTGGGGGGCCCAGACAACTGATATTTTCCCGTAGTGGACAGAGAGTAAGGCCCCATTTTGTTTCTTAAACCCCCGTTTCTTTATGAGAAAAATCGTTCATCAGTACATATAACTAATACTGAATTATTAAAAAAATAATAATCGCTTACTATAAAAAGTAATTGAACATTTTTTAAATTGAGGGTTCCGGACCCCTTTAACCCCCTCGCTGTCTACGCCCCTGTCTTTTGGTGAAAATTAAGACAGGCATTTCACGGCAAATGTTGCTGAATTTAACTGTTTAACTGATTTGGTCACGTTTCCAAACAGTAATCGAAATATTTGTAGATCTGTTAAAAACATCATTGTCCTTTAGTGTGTTTGTGTTCCAGCCTACGTTGGTAAAGTCTCTGCTGCAACAAACCTTTGGATCGAGGTGAACATCATAGTTTCATAGTCCACTTACAAATTACAAGATTATTGTAAGGTCTATATTTAGTAACAAGTAGTGGTTGTGTGTTGGAGTATCCTGAGAACCAAAGGGCGGTATGGTCAAACAGTCAGACGAGTGTTGCATGACTGATGAAGCCGCGAATCGATCAGCTGATCCTCCCACACGATAATCAGCTGATGGTCTTCGTGTCGCTGAAATCATAGCTTCGCTGTCCAGCTGAGACTAATCTGATTCAGTCACGAATAAAAAAATTAACAATTTTCTTAATCGCTCTAATCGAAATTGATTAACAACACGTTTGACACATGTTAAACCGAGCTCCTTCTTTTTTGTAGTAAGTCTTTATTTTCATTTGTGCTATGAGTTGAACTTAAACTTATAAATTAAGGGAATTAGTTAATGGACACATGCCATCGCATCCATAAAAATAGTTTTAAAGTTAGGGATTCGATGAATTCTATGGTTTACATAAGTTGTTACACAATCTATTTCATATGTATTTCCTTCTGAGCCTTAATGGAATAGATTTTAAAGCTAGTATACTAAGTTTTATGTATTTATAACAGTTTCATAATGTATTATGTTCACGTTTTGGCTGGAATAATCTTATTCATTCACCCAAACTGGCACGGCTGAAGAGCAGTTTAATAAAATTCCCTGACGATTTAAAAAAATCGATAAAACAATTAAAAATCGGTCAACAAGATGAAATATTTAGATAGCATATCGCTAAGTACTGTGGATACTTTAACTGCACATGTACGGAGCTATAAAACGATTTCAGAGTAGCAGAGGAGTATAAAGAAAGACGTAAGTGTATCTGGCTTTACGCCAGTAACCGAAGATGTCCGTGTTGTTTTCCGAGCACAACGCTATGTTTGTAGAACCAATCCGTAAAATGAGTCGCAGGATTGTCATGACGTATTAATCGCTTGAAGCTATCTGATAGTTGGGTAAGTTCCAGTACTCGCGTCAGGCATGGTGTCTCCATAACTATGTCTTGTTTTACTATAGAAAACAAAAAAGAAAAAATAGTTTCGTTATTTTAACTTCATGACCCATTTTACGAATTGCTTCTGCAAATTCAGATTTGTGCTTGGCGACAACAGGGAAATTTCTCTCATCTGA
Source organism: Homalodisca vitripennis (assembly GCF_021130785.1). Taxonomy (NCBI): domain Eukaryota; kingdom Metazoa; phylum Arthropoda; class Insecta; order Hemiptera; family Cicadellidae; genus Homalodisca; species Homalodisca vitripennis. Next base: position 33,374,374 of record NC_060212.1, read on the forward strand.
AATAGTTTTAATTTATCGCAATTTTACAGTAAATCATGCTCAGCATGACGATACACTAATAACATTTTGTTTCAACTGATTTCAACTGAGAATAACATTATAAACGACATAAAATAAATTCATAGTACAAATCCAATCATTAGTAACATAAGGAACATTACTTTATAATGGATTGCAACTTCGAAGAGTGTTTACTGCAAGAGATTGTTACACAAAATAGAATTACGATGTATTATGGACAGTGCACTTTTCCTTTTGATGTTCAAATTTGTATACTGTGGTATCTAAAGTTTGTTTCGAATTTATCAGTATAATTTGCGATCAGATTTGTATAGTACTAGCTGTTTCCCGCGGCTTCGCACGCTTTTCGTAAGCTTCGCCCATGTTTGAGTATTTCTGGTTCAAGTGAATTATATTTTCAACGCAGATGTAGAGTTTACCTTGTTGCCACGATCAAGAAAATCTGCCAATGTGAATGTTTATAGCCATTGTACACGTACGTTTACTTTATTATAAAGTGGTCTAACACTCAAGCTTTAAGTTCAACCAGAAATTTATTTTAAAGACAAATATACATAAAAACTTAGCGCCTTCAAATATTGTTTGGCTATTTAATATACGCAACTGTCTCGTAATTGCGGTTTATAATGTGCAGGCGCTTTGATAACTTTTACATGTTGCAGCGCCGTCTGGTGACGAGTTACATCAATGGACATAGCATATAAACCTACATAAAAATATACATATAGATACAAATTTTCGTTATGATCGGTCAAATAGTTTCTGAGTCTAGGATACACAGACAAATATTCATTTATATATGTGTGTGTATATAAATTCGGCCTGTCGAATTCGTTACAAACTCCAAGATCCCCCAAAAAACTATTTTTATTATTTTCTGTTGTTAAATAAGTATAACTAAAATTAACATTTTTGTCGTGTGTACTTAAATAACTGCTAAACGTACATCTTTAGATTCTTATATTGCGGTCATTAATCCAGGAGTAAAATTAATTCTTATGGTTTAGCTTCTTTGAGTTAGTAGTCTTCATAGACAATGGGACCCCTAGTACAACTTAACTCTCGAATCATGTATTTCTAAGACACCGATTTTTGGGCTTCTAAATGGAAGCAGTTGCTTATGCCCTTAATAAAGTCCATGAATTCTTGCCACCATATATTTTTCCGTACAAGTCACATAGGCTGAACCTTAAATGCCTATGTTCAGTACCTATCGTGTATCGGACCAAAAGTTGTATGAAGAGTATCAAAAGAGAGTTACTATTGGATAACATTTTTTAATTTACTTTAGTAGATATAAATTTATTAACGCAAATGAGACACAAATGTGTCGTATTTTTTATTTCAGACTGAAAAATAATATACTTTTTACCTTTCATACCTTCTAAGGATCACACTTGGAAAAAGGATCTGATCATCTTCATAAAACTCCTCAAATATTACGTATCACCATAAATAATGAATAACAACAGTTTATATTTTTCGAAATTTGTACCGTCAGAGACATTTATTCATAAATAATTATTATGAAAATAGGCACAACAATATTTAAAACGAAGCATTACATATATATATATATATATATATATATATATATATATATATATATATATATATATATATTATATATATATATAGCAATAATATTGAAAAACTAAATTTATATTTAGCTAAAATGATGTATATGAATATCCTAAATGAAGGATGTGTTCTCTATGAATGAATAGAGGAAGTAGGCCACGATATTGCGCTTTCATCCTCGGCTCGCGCTGGGGAACAAAGCACGGTGTCAGGTACCCATAGAACAATGTGAAGTTGTAGTGTGAATGTGTAGTTGTTTACATTCACTCGTATAGTGGCGATCTCGCGGTTGTAGTGTGAATGTGTAGTTGTTTACATTCACTCGTATAGTGGCGATCTCGCGGTTGTAGTGTGAATGTGTAGTTGTTTACATTCACTCGTATAGTGGCGATCTCGCGGTTGTAGTGTGAATGTGTAGTTGTTTACATTCACTCGTATAGTGGCGATCTCGCGGTTGTAGTGTGAATGTGTAGTTGTTTACATTCACTCGTATAGTGGCGATCTCGCGGTTGACGTTGGTATTTACGATTGTTCCAGTAACACTGGTACGATTTTACTGTGCGTTTTACCAACCGACTATCATTATATACGCCTACATATGTCAGCCTCACATAAACATTCGCAGTAGATTCCATAAGGTCATTGATAAACATTTCTAACTAATTCATAAGAATATATTAATTACGCGTTTATATGAAGAAAAAGTATTGAGCGTAAGTGTTACAACTCTTTGGGTTTGTAGTTTAATCTTTTATTTAATAATATAATTATTTAATAATATTTCATCTTTTATTTATTTAATTTTCTTTTAATTCTAATCGTTTTTTAGTCTATAATTGGGGAACTATTAATAAGCAATAATACATACAATTTAACATTAATGGCATAAGTCAATATTCGTCATTACCACAGAAAAAACTCACCACAGAATGTTTTGATTTAACACATTATTGCCAATTGTGTTCTGTAAAAGTCTGTAATTGGAACTATTAATAACCATTAATACATACAATTTAACGTTAATGTCATAAGTTAATATTTGTCATTACCACAGAAAATAGTTCACAACAAAATGTTTTGATTTAACATATTATTCAAATCAAATCAAATCGTTTAATTGCAGTTGACAATATACATTGCATAGCAAACGTCAATTTTCATGTCTAAATTTTTTCCATTCATATTCCCACATCAAGGCCACATTTACACTTACAACATTCAAACATTCACTCCCCATTCATTCCATGCCAATTACGGCCCACTTTCGGCGCTGGAGTCAGTTTCCTCATCCTCATCGCGTTGGTCTCCCAGTTGGAATGCCAGAAACTCATCAACACTGTAGAAAGCGTTTGACGCCAGGCAGAGTTTGATACGAGTTTTTTAACACCTTGGGCGTTGAGGCATTTTTAATTTTTGTTTGGCAATCTGTTTATAAAATGAACACCTGCCTGCGAAGGCAAATGTTCATAAACCACCGTTCTGTGCATTCCCGAACGGTAGTTATCTCTGCCTCTTGTCTCATATTCATGTATGTCTCGTCCTCTGGTTAAGGCACATTTAGACAAACAATATAAGGTTGTTTCTAAGATGTAGAGACATGGCAAAGTTAACAGTTGCAAATTTTTAAACCCTGTCCTGCACGACTCTCTGAAGTTTAAATTAGCGATAATGCGAATTGCTTTTTATTTTGTAATTTGAAAACTCTCATAAAATGGTTGTTTGCACAGGCTCCCCACAAAAAACGATTCCATACGAAAGGTGGGGATAAATTAGCCCGTAGTACGCCGTATCAGTACCTGACTTGGGCAGTATTTTTGCCAAAGATCTTAAGACATAAAACTCCTGAGGATAATTTGGCACAAACATAATCAATGTGATTTTTTCCATGTCAACCCTCGAATCGTGTTAGTGTATTCCAAGGAACATTAGAAGAATAAGACTTCTTCCAATAAGATGTATCTGCAAACCATAACACCAGGACCTCTTTCAATATCTATAGAGCGCATTGAAAAGTTTAGGAAATTTGATTTTTGATAGAGTTTATTTGAAGATTGAGGCTATTGAAATGTTTGGACACAATTGTTAAGGTCAACAAAGGTCTGTATTCTCTAAATTTTTGTTTTGTTACCTCCTCTAAAACAGAGAGTCGTGTCATCTGCGTACTGCACAAGCATTCCATGCCAGTAGTGATGATTCAATGTCATTAACATATATCAGGAAAAAGAATTGGACTGAGTATTGATCCCTGGGGGAACTCCATATCTATCTCAGTGCAGAAGGATTTTGAAATTTGAAGATTCGACCGAAATTTGGTACGACCTGTGTTCTATGGTTTGGAATGAACTAATCCATAAAAGTGGCACGCCTCGAATGCCGTGGGATTCTAATGTTTGTCAAGCAGTGTTTTTTGGTCAACACAGTCAAATGCTTTTGAAAGGTCAATAAATACACATTAATGTGTGATTATGACCTTCAATTCCCTCTACAAACCAATATCGACAAGATTAACTATATGAGCGTCAATTTTCGACTTTTTCCCTTTCTGAAAAACCAAATTGTCGCTGAAACCAAATTGGTCGTCTGAAAGTTGGTTGTGTTTGTTTAAATAATAGAGCATTCTTGACAAAAAAAGTGTAATTTCGAATATTTTGCTCAATACAGGCAAAATAGAGACAGGCCGATAGTTATTTACTGAATTGGGGTTATCTTTCTTATGAATTGGATGCACTTTTGCCAATTTTTAGGAGAGAGGGAAAGACTCCTGTTAGAAACGATACGAGGTGTGTTAGAAAAGTAATGAGATTGGTAACACTGCGGGAGATCTGGCAACGTTGTGTCTACCGGCTGACGCTAAACCTGTTTATTTATCCCTTCACACTTCCTCAGTCCGAGTTACAACTCCGTACAGTTAACACATTAGTTTTGACAGCGCCATTAGTAAAGTTGTGTTTTAATTGTGCGTCACAGAAATGGAGCATCGAAATTTAGAGCAACGTTGTGCAATAAAGTTTTGTGCTAAACTTGGTGAATCCGCGAGTGTGACTTTTGAAAAGTTGAAACAGGTCTAATGGGAAACAGTGCTTATCGAGAGCACAAGTTTTCCGCTGGCACAAATCATTTTTGGAAGGCCGAGAACACGTTGAAGATGAACCTCGCTCAGGGAGACCTTTTGACTTCAAGAACGGACGAAAAAACATGGATCGTGTGAGGGCGCTTGTGAGATCAGACCGTCGTTTAACAATAAAGATGATCAGTGAACAGCTAAATTTAAACACTTTCACCGTGCATCAAATTGTGACAGATGATTTGAACATGCGAAAGGTTTGTGCCAAATTGGTGCCGAAAAATCTCACAACTGAACAGAAGGACAATCGAAAAAATGTGTGCGTTGATCTTCTTGAGAGGATTGCTAATGACCAAGAATTCTTCAATTGTGTGATCACTGGTGATGAATCCTGGATATTTGAGTACGATCCTGAAACAAAGCGGCAAAGTAAAGAATGGCACACTTCGTCATCTCCTCGGTCCGAAGAAATGTCGAATTGAGCAAATCAAAGATCAAGACCATGCTAATTTGTTTTTTTGACAGGAAAGGTAACGTACACAAAGAATTTGTTCCACCAGGACAAACTGTCAACCAAGTGTATTTTATAAAAGTGTCCTTGAAAATTTGAGGAAAAGAGTGATCCGTGTGAGACCGGAAATTGCAGACAAGTGGATGCTTCATCATGACAATGCTCCATGTCACACGGCCATTTCCATCTGTGAATTTTTGAACTCAAAACGCATTACTGTTGTTCCTCAACCCCCCTATTCACCTGATTTAAGTCCCTGTGAGACTTTTTTTCCTCTTCACGAAATTGAAACATGTCCTAAAAGGACGTCATTTTGGAACTCTGGAGAACATTCAAAAGACTGTGACCGACCAGTTTAAAAGCCATACCAATTGAAGACTTCCAGCGCTGCTACCAAGAGTGGGAACGACGACTCCGCCGATGTATAGCTGCCCAAGGAAAACTACTTTGAAGGGGATAACATTGTTGTTTGAAAATAATAAAAACTTTTGGTTAGTATGAAATCAGTCTCATTATTTTTTCTAACACACCTCGTAGATTAAACTAATTTGGTCAGTGGCTTCTACTATATGCTTTGAGCATTTTTTTTATGAGAGCCACATTGACATAAAATTAATGTCATTAGACTTTTTGTTTGGAGAAGTTGTTGAATTATTTGATTAATCTTTTCCTCAAACACAGGGTCATCCAGCACCAATGAGGTTGCTGGGCTCTGTCTAACGCCTGGGGGTTTCCTTGTGGAAGTGATGAACGAGGATCTCGCCCACCAGCAACAGATGCAAAAAAATCTTATTTTAAAACTCGCTAGCGACCTCTGAGGCATCACTCACAAGTCTATCCCCTATTTGGACTTTTATTTGATTATTTTCGCGACTTTTGTTGTTTATAATGTCCCAGACAGTTTTTGGGAAATATTTTTGGAAAAAAGAATTAATTTAGAAACATCATATGCTTTCGCAGCAATGATTACTTTCCTATAAGTTCTTTTGTAAACTCGAAAAAAGGCTTTAAAATTGTTTCGTTGGTCGTGGTTCTATTGATTTCTGAAAAAAACTTAAGTTTCCCTTTTTTCCCTTGAAACAAGGATGCCTTTTGTAATCCAAGTATTTTGCGTCTTTTTTGTACCGATTTTAACTGTTTTAGTAGGACAACAGGTGTTGAAATGGAAATTTAAAATATTCATTCAAAGTTTTAAAAACTGCTGTTTCTACCGTTGTATCGAATTTAGAAAATCCCATTTTTCTTTAGAAAGGGAGTCGTTGAAGGAGAGCAATATTTCCAGGCCTTGTGTCTCTTATTGTTTTGGGAATTTTCGGTTCTTTTTTGAATAGTTTTACCTCTGATAATAGCCTCTTGGCCATCAGTGGTCAGAGATTGCTGTATTGACCACAGTCACTAGCTGCGACATCAGAGATATTAGTAATAATGTTGTCTATAGCCGATTGAGTATTAGTGGTTACTCTCGTTGGAGATTTCACCAACGATTGTAGATTATTGTAGATTATGTTCTGTAAAAGTGTATAATTGGAACTATTAATAACCATTAAAATGAAAAAAATTACGTTACTTGTACATGTTAATATTTGCCATTACCACAGAAAATAGTTGTCCAAAAAATGTTTTGATTTCAAGTATTATTGTAATTTTGTTGCGCAAATGTCTTTAATTTGAACTATTAATAACCATTATTGCATGAAATTTAACGTAAATGCTACAAGTCAATATTTACCATTGCCACAGAAAATAGTTCACCACAAAATGACAGATCCCAGCTCACGTGGGCTGTATAGTGTATAATAAACGACGCCTATTGAGGCTCCATGGTAATTTAAAACAGTTTACCAAAGCCGCCACCACAAGCGCTCAGGTGGTCAGAGGCCAAAGGTCAAGTTTGTAACGATGTGCAGTGCCGAGGTTAATGCTGACATTTAGTAATCGCGTGCATGGACATGTAAATGAACACCGCGTTTGTTAACGAGACATTTGAAACCCGTTTCGTAGAGATTGCTAAGGTAAACATGATTTATTGGTTTATAATATTCAAAACGCGAAGAGCGTCAAAGAATACATGCGTATGTATTTTGATTGTACGCTTACATTTATTCTGAAAATGTAAAGACGAAATTCTATCAAGACAAAAATATTTATTTTATTAATTCTGTCAGTCACGCGTTTTTGCTACACAGTACATAAACATTAATCGGAACTTACGCAATAAAAACAAGCCGTGAATTAAATTCAACAATGCTCTTTTGAAACAAACTCAAACCACCATTAATAATATTATTAAGAACTACGTGGTAACTAAAAACGAAAAAATCACCCTAAACGTATGAATTCAAATGATATTAAGTCATTATCAAGTCTGATCACCTGATTAAATTTGAGAATTTGTTAAATTAGTTAAGGTTCATCCCTGTTTAAAAAAGATATACAGAGATTTATGTTACTTATTAATAACGAATCAAAAGAAATTATCATCCTTTTTTGTTTCTGAATTCCATCCTAGTAATAAATTTGTTTTGTAACAGTAACGAAGTTTTTTATAGTATTGTTTGGACACAAAACCTTTGCTTAAGTGACTAAAATACAATTCACCTTTAATAAATAATCAATTAAATCCTTTACTAATACTGAAAACCGATACTCAGTGTAAAAAATATAAAAAAAAATTACGGTTGCCTGTAAAGTCGGTTTTACGTTCGAAGATTTTACGTGACAACGTCTTTTTCTCGGTAGAATATTTGTTGATATGAATATTATTAAATTGCACAATAGGAACAAGGAATTGAATGAAAATAAGAATTGCACAAATTTCTATATAAATATATTTTGTTTACTAAAACATTGTACATAATTTGTTATTGTAAATGGTAAAGTTGAATAAAACATTTACTAAAATTGGAATTTGAAATTCTTGCTAAACACACTTAAATTCTAACTCCGCGCGTGGTGATTGGTCGGTTTAGTTCGTTTGTTTGGTCGCACTGTTATGACAGGTTAGAGGTTATAATTTGTTATTTTAAATGTTTGACTAGCAATACGCGCTGTTTCTTCTCAATCGACTGAATTACGATTGATTGCAGAGTGATTTAAACTAATAATTTACTTAACACTATCAACATTTGTCAATAGTATGACATAACCTATAAACTCAGTTTCTCAACTTTTGTGTCAATCTAACAATTAATCAATCAATCATAGTTTACGATAATGAAATATCAGTGTACAATTATTTACCTTTATTGTTGTAGTTGTTGTAAATGACGAATCTAAGCACTCCACATTTTCACGAATAAACATAGTTATCTGCTTTATCCCGCGCGGCGGACCCACAGTTATCTGCTTTTATCCCGTGCGGATCCCGTGCGGCGGACCCACTGGACGGGCATCGTAACGTTACCGGGCGTTACACTTTTTCATGAGTGACTCCGAGCCGCAACCTAATTTAAGACGTTATCACGTCAAAAAAATTATAAAATTAAAGAAAAACACCGTTAAACGACAAATATAAATGATTACTTGTATTTAACGAAAATTGGAAATACAATTTACTATTGTAATGATGTATATTATGTCTAGGTAAAACCCTAGTTATTATGTAAAAATGGGATAATGTGATCACTTTATCGATTAAAATTAAATTCGTGTATATAATATTCTTTAAAAATATATTGTTCTGGTGAAGATTTAGAAAAATATTCTTTAATAATTGCTAGCTTGTCATCAAACTTCGCTGACACTAAAAGAATAATTTCAAATGGCATACGAGTGCCTTTCTCCAAAGGATTTAAATGACATAAAGCAATTTGATTTAAGCGGCTTGGCTCTAAATAATTACACGTAACTTTTAAAAGTCTCCTAAACTTTAATTACGTTACAAAATACCCCACTCAATTAGATGATTGATGTATAGTTAAATCATAATAGTTCCTATAGTTTAGGAAGTTTGTTTAGTTTTACTTGTCAGTTAGGAGTAACTAGGAAGGAATCATACCACAAATGTCGAAAGTCTAAAACGCTACTCCACATTTACATAGGAACGATTCAGATTGCTCCACCAACACCACACAACTAACAGTTGTACGAAATGTTTTGGCGTTTTATGCTTATCTTGAACCTAAGAGTTTACTGTTACAACTCCAATCTTCAAAGATAATTCGATGTCTCTACCAGAATCATCAACGTTTCCGTTTATCTTGAACCTAAGAGTTTACTGTTACAACTCCAATCTTCAAAGATAATTCGATGTCTCTACCAGAATCATCAACGTTTCCGTTTATCTTGAACCTAAGAGTTTACTGTTACAACTCCAATCTTCAAAGATAATTCGATGTCTCTACCAGAATCATCAACGTTTCCGTTTATCTTCAACCTAAGAGTTTACTGTTACAACTCCAATCTTCAAAGATAATTCGATGTCTCTACCAGAATCATCAACGTTTCCGTTTATCTTCAACCTAAGAGTTTACTGTTACAACTCCAATCTTCAAAGATAATTCGATGTCTCTACCAGAATCATCAACGTTTCCGTTTATCTTCAACCTAAGAGTTTACTGTTACAACTCCAATCTTCAAAGATAATTCGATGTCTCTACCAGAATCATCAACGTTTCCGTTTATCTTCAACCTAAGAGTTTACTGTTACAACTCCAATCTTCAAAGATAATTCGATGTCTCTACAATCATCAACGTTTCCGTTTAGAGAACGGTTGAGGTCTGCTCCCTTCTAGTGATGGAAGAATCGAATACTTGAAAGAATCGAGTAAAGTGTATCCAAAAGCACCCTCGTATTCGAATATGTATTCGAATACTTTATCTGAGTTGAGTATTTCTAACAGAAAAGTCTAGACTGTTCTTATTTCCTTCCCGTAATCCATTCTTTCTTGGTTATTTATAATTACCCTGCCAAAAAGGCAGGGAAATCATTTCCCTTTAGTGCCTCCCACAAACATATCATACCTATGATTTATGAACCTCAGAAAATATATTTGTTTACTTGCTCATTCATGCCGTCCAAAAGATTCTTTTCTACTGCATGTTTTGCCACCAATGATCGTAGAAATAGATATTCCGTATTAGGTTTTCCCCGTTATCAATATATTAGGACCAAATTTGTAACCCTTGAGGATAACTAATGTCATAATTCACTTCTGTACAACTGACAAGCATAATGTAGTAGTTAGCTGCAGTATTTGTTTGGTTGCAGTTTTGCTTTACTGGGGTTATGGCTACTAATAAAATGTAACCAAGTAAAATCTTTGAACAGCCGCCATTTTGTACTGGATCAATCTTTTTGAGTGTGGTTTGCGGCATTAAACTCTGCTAGATAAGCCCTTTAAAATGATGCATATTGACCTATGCTCCTATTTAAGATTTCCTTGACTCCTTGCAGGACGTCCCCATGATATTACAGAAAACTGATAGTTCCTTCAAAAAGTAGATTTTTAGGTGTAGTATTGATGTACCAAATCTTGTTTATTTATCTTGTTATCGTTCAGAAAATGTTATACCCGTGCAGGACTTTATGTACACCCTGTATATATATATAAAACCATTTTATTTGAATTAACATTTTTATTTGAACCATTATTAGTCCAAACGAATGAATAGTGTAGGTTTAAATTCGATTCTTCCAGAGACATTGTATTCATTTCAAAAGTATTCGAATTCATTTTGAGGTATTCGAATATACGAGTACCCGTACTGTATTCGAATACTATTCGATTATCCCATCACTACAACCTTCACAACAGCACTAATGACGACAAAATCACCATTGACAACATTTCTCTTCTGTCAGTCTGGGCTATAGATACATTTATTTTTGGTACATATATGTTTTATTGGCTGAGCATTAGCAAAGCCTATCACTCGAGGGACTGTTTTCCGATATCTTGAGAACGTACTGACCTAAACATTTGAAATGTTGCATGATGTTTAATTTCTGTATAGGCATAGTCGAGAATGAGTATGGTGCAGATAACTCCGGGGATTTTGATCTTAAAAAAAAATGTATGGGTAATTATGATGGCAACGAAAATATCGCTGATAAATAAATGTTTAAGCAAACTGAATACAACAATATGTTAATATATGGCACAGTAATACATGTAGACTAATGAAATGACCTACAAATTTGAATTTTTGCATGCAACCTCAGCGAACCCTTTTTCGGGACATGTACTTTGGTGTACTCCTACTATGCATATCACGGTAAGAATATTCGATAATTAATTTAATGATAATAGCCAATGCAATTATGCTATAATCAATAAATTGATTAGTTAAATTAAATACTAAATCTCTACTTTATCTCTACAGATTGTATGATATTATCTGATGTGTTTCTAAAAAATTATTCAGCATGATTTAAGTTTCGTCCATAGTAAAACGGAATTTAGTTTTATATAGGCCACAGTACAGATTCTTAACAAAAGTCAGTATGAATAGATCATAACCTATAATATTTATCGATATTAATTATAATATGAATAAACAAATTTGAAGTTTTGCATGTAACCTCAGCGAACTCTATTTCGGGACATATAATTTAGTGCACTTCTACTTTGATATCATTATTTGAATGAATAGATGTTGCAAATCATACTTCATTATAATTTAATAAACAAACAAATTGTTAAATTTAAACCAAATCTATACTTTATCTCTGCAGATTGTATGAATATATCTTATGTGTTTCTATAAAATTATTCAGCATGATTTAAGTTTCGTCCATAGTAAAACGGAATTTAGTTTTATATAGGCCACAGTACAGATTCTTAACAAAAGTCAGTATGAATAGATCATAACCTATAATATTTATCGATATTAATTATAATATGAATAAACAAATTTGAAGTTTTGCATGTAACCTCAGCGAACTCTATTTCGGGACATATAATTTAGTGCACTTCTACTTTGATATCATTATTTGAATGAATAGATGTTGCAAATCATACTTCATTAAAATTTAATGAACAAACAAATTGTTAAATTTAAACCAAATCTATACTTTATCTCTGCAGATTGTATGAATATATCTTATGTGTTTCTATAAAATTATTCAGCATGATTTAAGTTTCGTCCATAGTAAAACGGAATTTAGTTTTATATAGGCCACAGTACAGATTCTTAACAAAAGTCAGTATGAATAGATCATAACCTATAATATTTATCGATAATAATTATAATATGAATAAACAAATTTGTAGTTTTGCATACAACCTCAGCGAACTCTATTTCGGGACATGTAAATTGGTGTACTCCTACCTTGCACATGAAGGTAAGAATATTATTAGATAATTAATTCAATAATAATAGCTGTTGCGAATTATACTTTAGTTAATAAACTGAATGGTTAAATCAAATCTATTCTTTATCTCTCCAGATTGTATGATTATATAGACCGATGCTTCTAGGTGTCGAACGAGGCGACTCATCTCTTGTGAATTACATTACTGTATTCTCACCCCAAAATGTTGTTAATTAAATTATTATGAAGAATGATTATGATATAATGATTAATATCTGACGTGTTTCTATAAAATTATTCAGCATGATTTAAGTTGCGCTCATAGTAAAAATGAATTTTGTTTTATATAGGTCAGAGAAGAGAGTCTATACAAAAGTCAGTGTGAATAGATCATGCCCTATAATATGTCTAGTTTCTCAATTATAACACGATTAAAAATTTATTCTAATTTTGGAATCTAACATATTATCGTAATTTTCTGAAGATGCTCAAAATTAAATACTACTTAAATAAACTGTATGTCAATAAATATGTTTACATAATTTTAAAAATCCACAAAGGACCTAATTATGGTCTCCTCCTTTGAGAATGGTTGAAAAAATGTGAATCAATATTTAGAGATTTCCAATTTTTTAGTTTGTAGCTCGCATATTTTAACATCTAATCTATCAATCTAATCTGTGAGATCATTGTTTGCTCTAATCTCCTTGGGCTCCTATCGTCTAAGGACGGCCCTGATTTGAAGGGTTTTCCTCTTTTTATCTACAACATCCCATCACTTTCCTCCGCCTTTTTTGAGTCGAACGAATCCAATATGTGGTGCAGTAAACGGTGTAGCCGCGGGGCTGACAAGAGGATATGTAAATTACAGAAAGGTTACCTCTCCCCTTCCTGCCCGTATTGACTCGCTCTCGCTAAAGTCAACACCACACCTTTCCCCGGTCTGCAGCAAAGATGTCCCGACGTTCAGAGATGTAACGTAGTTCAGTTTTCCTTTCCATGAAGCGTGGAAACGCATTATGCCTACAGAACAGGTGTGGGTGTCTGCGTAGTATTTTTACGATCGAACAATGGCTTGTTAATAAAAATAATTAATCTGTAGCTCAATGTAAAGGAACAATACACCCATTAAAACTGAACCTCCACGCATTGCTACTCTGATTGGTTTGGCCTAACACACGATTAAACTTTTAATAAGACGTAGAATCAAATTAATATTAAGGAAACAAGATTTTCCCGGACATTTTCCAACGTTTAGTGAAACAAAAATTCAGTAACACTACGTTTCGAGATCTGCACTCTGATCTCTTGTTCAGGTAAACAAGTAGCCTAACACATAATTGCAAACTAGGTTAAAATAAACTAATCATACCAGAGCGTTGTTGTAAGTCAGGAATAACAACCACCACGTTGTGTGTCAACTTCACTAACTCTAAAACATGCACTTAATAAACTCGTTACTGTTTTGAACGTAAACGTAAACTGTGTTTCCTTTACAGTCCTTCCATCATCAAAACAAACTTCAAATAAAGAAATTACAATAGATTTAAAACTACTTGTTAAAGAAAGTTTGTGAATGACGTATACACGAATGAAAATCTAAAGGCGCGACTACAAGAATTAAAATAAAAAATAAATAAATAAAAAAATTGAAACTTTTTAAATTTAATTATTACATAAACTACTATAGACTATATATACTTGACATACCTAAGCTAAATAAATAAGAACTCCGGTTTTGTTTTCCTTACAATTATTAGTGAATATTTTCTTTAAGTTTATTTTTGATAGCTAACTATAATAAATTTTGATAACATGTAAAAGACCAACATTATAATTAATTGGGTGTTCTGGTACAGTAGAGAAATATAGGAATTGAAAATTTAATTGAAAAACAATTAAATCAATTCAATGATGACGTTTCACCTAGGAGGCAGGACAGAAAGTTTTCACTTAAGAGGAGGTAGTTGATAGTGCCAGCTAATTTGGGATATTGTTTCAAATTCATTAAATTTCATAAAAGGGGGAATTTCAATATCTTGATAAATTTTACAATTAATCAATACATTTAGGTTCACAGTCTTCTTGCTTGCTTGTAGTCTTCTTAACATTCTTCACTATATTGGTTGAAGAGAATTTTTAGAATAAAATAGTGAAAATGAATTGTTAATTTTGTTTCGAACACTTTCAAAATTGTGGGGAAGAGAAATAAATTTAGGTTTGCATAATTTACTTTATTTTAAATTAATCTGATTAGATTTAAGGATGTGATGTTGAGGTGGATGAATACAAAATTAATTTAACCCAACCAAAATCAAGTAAAAATAAAATTACGTTAACATTAACAAGATAATATTATATAAAATTTGTTAAAATTATTACATTATTGATCAGTTTATAGCATATTTGTAATAAATAAGAGGTGAATCATTCATGAAATGTCATAATGTTGTGATATTTACTTTAAAAATATACTTATTAGAGACAAATTTCAAAATGATTAAGTACTGCATTGTATACTATTTTGAAAAAGTACACAACCATATCAAATTACGGTGAAATTCAATCCCTCCCCACCATTCTTTGTCCTTTTTTCATATTTTTATAAAAAATACACTATTTGCTATAACGTGTTTAAGATTTTGTTTATAAAGTAGCTTCAATCATGTATTATAATGCCAAGTTTTCGTTTTAATAAATGAGTGTACATCGGTATAAAATGTAAATATTAAATTGAAGCAATACAAATCTGCTCCATTTAAAGCATGAATTGTGTAAGAAATCTATGTAATAAGGCTGGATTAGTGAATAATTCACAAATATTATCGTTCCGCTATGAGAGAAAGGCAATTGAGAGAAAAGAGAAGAAGGAAGGAAAATAAACATCTCAATTGTTGAAGAATTTGACTTATAATTGTATTCAGTGACAACGGGGTTATAAACCTTATCGAAATCCAATAACATTTAAACTGAGCTTATCACAAAGATCCTTAGTGAACATGTCCTGTCCTGCTCACGCAAGGCTCTTAGTTCTCGGTAGATTTGATATAACTAATTGCTATCTGCTAATGAGTAATTATTAGTTTGATATACTTGATGCAAGCTGAATTCATATTCTTATGTTTGCTACTAATAGTAATTATGTATACATTAATAATTGTGGTTTTTATCAACATTTGCCAACATTACCCAACACATTGGGTAAGTTTATATCAATCTAAAATGTTGGCTGTTATTAATTAATTAATTGATGGCGTGAGTAGTACTTACCTTCGTTAAGACTGGAGATGGTGGAGTGTGCACACTTTCTCTGTAAAGCAGGTTGATGTGGTGATGACTAAAATATATGGATGATGGGAATCACCGATTTGACTTGATAAGCCGTAAAAGCCGCTTTTGATGGATTTGTAGGAAACTATAGTTGTTTAACTAAATGAGTTCTTGAAAAATCTAAAAATTTGGTTGTTTGAGCAACAAAATATAGACAACTGGTTAAATGTCACAATTTAAATTAGTGTTGACTTGTTGTGTAGATTTTATTATTATTATCTTTTTTTATTCCCTCTGTAATAATAGTTTATTTTGTTATTGTTGTGCAGTTACTTTTTTGAAGGGATAAATTTAGTTGTGTAATTTAAAGCACAGAGTTATTAAACAGAGATTATTTTTTGAGTAAAATAAATTTTTTTTCCTAATACGAGTTGCGTGTCGCTGCTAGCCGATTTTTTTTGCTTTAGTTAAGTGATGGAGATCCCAATACTGGTTTTACCTATGGGGTTCCTATTTTGTCTTGTCTTAAATACAGTTTTTTTTAAAGTTATATTATCTTTTATTGAGACTGTTTTTGCATCTTAAAATGAACATATTGTAGTTACTTAATGTAAGAACATTTATTTTGATTTATGCTATGTAAATGTATGTATGTATTTTATTATGCATGAATATGTATATGCAAAATGTATATTCTGTGTTTTTGACAAAATAAAGAATTATTATTATTATTATTATTATTAATTACGGCGATATACAGCGTAATAAGTAATAATTGGAAGGCATTAGTTAGGCCGGGGCTGAAATTGATTTGAAATGTGTGCTACGATGTGGATAGTTTTGAAAAGAAAAATTTAAGATTATAAATAAGAAATATACACAAACGATTCCGGTAAACGGCACAAATTAAATGGCATATTAGTGTCAACTTTGCAACATTGTCAGCTGGATGGCTGGAACCGATTATTGTTGTACTAGTGGAGAACATTTAAAAACAATCAAAACTTTACAATGCAACAAAATGTTGAGGGAGGATTGTCTTAACAGGTTTTCTGCTGTTCTGTACTCAGCAGTTTAAAAAAAATGATCGTTCGCTTCGCTAACCTGGATTCAGGTGTGGATCTACCAGAATTAAATCTGGTAGATCCACCATGTCTGGTTAAATTTCATAAATTAGGTTATTACAACCCAAATTGTTATATTTCACATTATTTCTTCATCTATTTCCAGTGTGTTGCTTAAAAGTACTATAATTGCAAAACACCAAATCTTTCATAAAAGTAAAGTAAAGATGTCTTATTTTACCAGGCAAAGTTAGAACTAAGAAACCCTCTCTAACACTTAACCTGGGAACCAACGGCTTAAAGGTAACTTCCGAACCAACACCAATGGCCGGACAGGCGGGCTGCTTGCGAGGACAGGATTTAGTAAAATACACAAATGAATCAGTTATAAAATGGAAATTGGTAAGTAGAAGAGTACAAGGAAGAATAATTACTCAGATTTGATGACAGATAAAATCGATTTTTGATAAAAAATGTCGGGTAAAATCCACAATCCAGTTATTTGGTAAATGGACATTGGTAAGTAGAAGGGTCGTTACCAGTAAAGACCACGTGACCTTTTCCGAGGTTGTAGGTGCGATAACATCACCCCTCGTCTGGAGGTGCAAATAACCCTCTACTCACTGCCACCCTTTCCATATCTAGCCATAACCTACATCGGCTCTATACAAGGTTAAGTTATCTTGAATTATGTTATCTTGTTATGGACAATACACTCTAGATTAATGTAAATAAATATTTATTTTAAAGAAATCTTCGTTTTAATCTGTATATCTAGGCTTTAAAGTAATCTTTAAATTCAGATACATATGAAAAATGTAACTTTAAATGTTATGAGTTTTAAGTTTAGTTAATTAACCATACATATATAAACCAGTTACAGACACAAACACACAACCTCTCGGATCTCGGTATTTTGTGTATCCACTGCCAAAATATAAATACGAGTAGGTATATACATTGATCTTATGCATTAAAGACAGTGATGTTCCGCCTGAAGTCCAGTCCAGGCGTTGTCACTGCACAGGATGAAAGTCCTGAGCACAAATCACAAGTACGAGGATCACAATCACACATCACACTAGTACAGGCTTCAGCACTGTGCAGTAACAATACCTGGACTGTGGACTCAAGCAGCTTAGGAGTATGTTTGAACCTTTCTTCCCTTCTTTACTTTTTTCTTTTCTTTATTTTTGTATAAATTAATACCTCCCCCACCTGACGAAGAGGATAGAACTTTGTGTTATACCTTTTATTACCTATAAGGATGGAAAATGTCAGAAATCCTGTTATCCTTTCAAACCTTCCATCGTCAATAACAAACTTCAAACAAAACTTAATTTTGTAAGTGGGATCTTCGGTAATGAAAGTAATTAAATTCTGCTAATTGCATCAGCAAACAAGGAACATACTGTTATCATTTAAGGCTAAACAGGATTTAACTCTCATCTTCTCTCTGATGTTGATGTTGATAATGTGGGACGAGGATTGCCTGTGTATTATTCTTGGCAGCAGCACATAATTAGGTATTTGAAATTAAAAATGGCATGGTCCCAATGTGTCTGTAAAACATGTGAATATCACACGATATACTATCAGCATCGGTAACAAATATCTAGCAGAATAATGTTGGCATTGTTATTTATCCAGGATTAAATTCGTTGTGAGTTTAAACATGTAATACAAACACATTTATTACTACGCGAGATGGGCAGCACACATTAAAAAAACAATAGATAAAATGTCACCATAGCAACAATTTAACGATGGTAAGAAAACTAATTTGTCTCCAATCATTTATAATGAAATGAAAAATATTTTATTTTTTAAGTATCAATTCTAATTGCATTCACATTTAATATATACACATTCATGTACGTGTGATTATGTATGTGTATTATAAATTAAGAATGACATTTATTTTCAGATGTATATAAAATCAACAAACTTGTTGAAATATTTTTCGTTAGCTGTTTTTTAAATGCTTTCTACTGCAAAGTCGCTTTGTATGCATCAAAGAATAGTATACGAAAAACATTCTAAAATGCAGCATTTACATGAGTTAATACTTCAGTTAGTGGCTTAAGCAAAATGTTATTTTTAAGTAAAAAAATATTTTATGAACTATATTTTTAAAGAAATACCTTTTTATATGAATAGAAAACATGTCACACCCAGAGTTTACAACTTATGTACATAATGTAAAAATTAACATTTTTATCTACTACCGTTTACATTTGAGTCTGATTAAAAAATTATTTTTCAAGTAAAGTGTAATTTTTATTGATTTATAGTGCTAATTTTTTGTGTTCAGGAAAATTATCTTATAGAGGAATTTGACGTAAGTATAAATATAAACGAAACTCGATTGAGTTACTTTAAATATAGAATAAATAGGTGATGAATATAAAGTATTTTAGAGGTTAAGCTGTGCTGTTCTTATGACCTACCGGCACCCTATTTTAACCGAAGATTCCGCCACGTAACAAAAGAGCAAATGTGGGACGAACATGTAGGCGTGAAGGGCCGAAGGTTACATTGTGCCCTGAAATAATGTTTCTACAGACCTTCCAACTCTTTGCTTCCGAGTGGGCTTCTCTGTAGTAGGTAC